>NW_027507788.1:103269557-103869557 GCF_037356315.1 Lithobates pipiens | reverse complement strand
AATGCATTATGGACGTGAAAAAGTTGGGCATTTCGAAATGATTTATAGTGTTCTAACCATTTATGTGGTACTATAAATAAAAGGCTGGGATCTCATAGATATGATCATTTTTTGTGGCTATGTAATATGTTTTTAAATGTGTTGAGTACATCCATTTTTTAGATGTCATGACAGGGTGGTAATACTGACAAAAGTATGGATCACAAGGCTTTTTATGTTAAATGGCTATTTAGTGTGTTTATAACTCTGGCTAGGAATTTTGGCCTTGGGTGATACTCTGGCAGGCCTCTGTGTATTTTGGGTCAAAAACACTTTACAAAGTTTGAGAAAATGTACTGCTGAATAAAAGTAGTATTTTATTATTTTTTTACAGCTTACTATTCTGTGTTTAAATTAAAGGGGTTTTCCACTATGATTGCAAACTCCTACTTGGCAGTGTCACTCGTTCTAGAGCTCCTACTTCTGTACCCTGTTTTCTATTGTTCCCAATGTGTGAGGTTTGAAAAGTTTTTGTGTTTCAAATACTTCTTTAACATTTATTCAGACTGTACATAAATTAAAAGGGGTTGCATCCCTATTTTTTTTTCTCTTGTGGACCTGCCATGAAGAGTAGCAGTGAGGAATTGAACGTTTGTGAGTGTCAGGCTATTTGGATGCTAAAATTCTCTGTTCCTTGAACCCACACATGTATGCTATAACTGCATGCCTGCACCTTCACAGCACTTTTCTTTCTGCCTACCAGGAATACCTTTCTATCAAAAAATGAATATTGAAAATTACTTAGTAACAACTGAGGATTAGATCATAGTAAATGTTTTTTCAGGAGCAGTGATTTTAATAATGCTTCAAGTCAAACAATAAAAATTAAACATTCCTTTAAATATCGTACCTGGGGGGCCCTTAATCTGCCTGTAAAATGGCGCATCTTTCTGATGTGTTTTACTGTGCTGCAGCAAAATTACATTTCTAAAGGAAAAAATTTAATTTAAACTTGCTTGTGGCCTTGGTCTGGTATGGATTTTAAGGAGAACCCCACGCCAAAAATGTTGTAAAAAAATTGGTGTGGGCCCCCCCCCCAAAATCCATACCAGAGCCTTATCCTAGCAAGCAGTCTGGCAGGTCAGGAAAGGGAGGGATGAGCGAGCAACCTCCCTCCTGAACCATACCAGGCCACATGCCCTCAGGGAGGGTGCTTTGGGGTCCCCACAACCCTGGCCAATGGTTGTGGGTGTCTGCGGGGGGGGGGGGGGTTTATTCGAATGTGGAAGCCAACAAGGAGGTCCCCTTATGTGAATGGGTATGACATACCCATTCACCAAAAAAAGTGTAAAAAAGTAAAAGCCACAATACACAGTTTTTCACAATTCCTTTATTAAAAAAGAAAAAAAAAAGTGTGCCACGATGTACATCCATCTTCAATTACACCGCCTGATAGACCCAAAAAATAGAAAAAAAATTAAAACACTCTGCCTCCATGGGAGGTGTCACGCTGACTGCTGTCTTTTGGCTGTGACAGCTGTTATATAGGCAAGGGCGGGGCCACCTGATGATGTAACTAGTTGACCCTGGCCCCTCTGATGGCACATGACGTTAGAAGGGGCGTGGTCACTTGGTTACATCACCAGTTGGCCCCGCCCTTGCCTATATAACAGCTGTCACAGCCAAAAGACAGCAGTCGGCTATTTTTGCAGGTCTGTGGGGTGGCATGATTGAAGAATTATGGTCACCGCGGGACACTTTATTTGGTGAATGGGTAGGAGTACAATGTACCCCTACCCATTCACATGAGGGGCGGGATCTTCCAGATTCTGATAAGCCTCCACTCGCAGACCCCCACAACCACTGGGCCAGGGTTGTGGGGACGAGGCACTGGTCCCCATCAACATAGGGACAAGGTGCTTTGGAGGAAACCCAAGGCACCCTCCTCATGTTGAGGGCAAGCGGCCTGGTATGGTTCGGGGGGGGGGGTGGCTGCCCCTTTCCTGGCCTGCCAGGCTGCTTGCTCAGAAAAGGGTCTGGTGCGTATTTTGGGGGGACCCCACGCCAATTTTTTTTACATTTTGACATGGAGTTCCCCTTGAAATCTATGCCAGACCCAAAGGGCCTGGTATGGGCTAGGGGTAACCCATGCCGTTTTTTTTCTTAAGTCTGTCATAGGGTTCCCCTAACCACTTCAGTACACTATATTATATATAGTACACTGCACTATATACCCTGCACTGCACTATATACCATGCACTGTATTATATATACTACACAGACTTCACTATATACTCTGAACTGCAGCACATATACTATACGAACTGTACTATATACTCTGAACTGCAGTATATATACAATAAGGACTGCATAAAAATTGGGCCTTATTTTAAAAATTTCAATTACATGCCCCAGTCAAACAGGTGCATAAAAATTGGGCCTTGGGTGTTGGTGGTGCCAGAACACTGTAACCCCCCACAGTTGTTGGATGCAGGAACAGGCCCTGCTGTTAAAAATGTGTTCAAAAATGTAAATTACATGCTCCTGTTGAACAGGGGCAGAAAAATTGGGCGTGTTGCTGGTGTTGGGGTGTTGCTGGTGCCCTAAACCAAAAATATTGTTGGAGGCTAGCATCATCAAGATTCAGGAGGAATAGGATAGACAGCATAGGCAGTCTTCAAGGGATCCCAGATCCCTAGCAAATTCAATCAGTTACATCAGCATCAAGGGCTTGATAGCTGCTGATCCAGGACTGATTCATTTTTATAAATGTGAGCCTATCAACGGATTCTGTGGACAGGCACACTCTTTGATCCATTACAAATCCTCCAGCAGCACTGAATGTCCACTGGATGCAGAACAGGCCAGTATTTCAATTGCATATTGAGCAAGTTCTGGCCAGTGGTCCATCCTCAAGACCCAGTAACCCAGTGGATGCTCTGTTGGATAGGTCTACAGGTCTGCTCTTGCCCCTGGATATTCATGCACCATATAATGCAGACGCTGGTGATGGTTGCTTTGTGCCCTTGGTGCTGAGGAATGAAAAATTGTTTAAAGGCATCGGTCAGCTGGCCACCTTCTCCACCGCTCTTCCTTTGACCGAACAAAGCTTCAGAAACACGTTGTCCAGCACCAGGAAATAGTAACTTCCCAGGGTCTGGAAAGGCATTGCAGAAACTTTTCTTCAAGGCCTCCTGAAGATATTTCATCCTCTGCTCCCACTGCGAAGGCAGGATAAGTTCTGCAACTTTACCCTTATAACGTGGATCAAGAAGGGTTGCCAGCCAGTAATGATCCCTTTCCTTGATACCACAAATCCTAGGGTCCTTCTGCAGGCTTTGCAGAATCAGTGAGCCCATGCAGTGTAAGTTTGCAGAGGCATGAGATTCTGAGTTCTCTGGGTCACTGAGGATGACATTGTCCGGCGCTACCTTTGTGTTTTTTCACCTGAATCCATGCATTAAGGTGAAAAAACACCTGGCAGTGACCAGCCCCCCGTTTTACTTGTACACCACTGAATGCACTGTATATAGTCTACACTGAATGCAGAGTGTATATATATATATATATATATATATATATATATATATATATATATATATACAGTATCTGAGTACATATGTGTAAATATTTTATTATATCTTTTTATGTAACAACACTGAAGAAATGGCACTTTGCTACAATGTAAAGTAGTGAGTGTACAGCTTGTATAACAGTGTGAAATTCCTGTCCCCTCAAAATAATGCAACACACAACCATTAATGTCTAAACCGATGGAAACAAAACTGAGTTCACCCCTAAATGAAAATGTCCAAATTGGTCCCAATTAGCCATTTTCCCTGTGACTTGTGACTAGTTCGTGTGACAAGGTCTCAAGTGTGAATGGGGAGCAGGTGTGTTAAATTTGGTGTAATTTCTTCAGTGTTATCACATGAAAAGATATAATAAAATATCTACAAAAATGTGAGGGGTGTACTCACTTTTGTGAGATACTGTGTCTTATCTTTACTGCTGTAGGTCGACTGGCACCTGTGACACTACACTGTTCACTATACTACACTGACCACCCTACTACGCTGACCACCATACTACACTACACTGACCACCATACTACACTACACTGACCACCATTCTACGCTACACTGACCACTACACTGACCACCATACTACTCTACACTGACCACCATACTACACTACACTGACCACTACACTTACCACCATACTACACTGACCACCATACTATGCTACACTGACCACTACACTGACCACCATACTACGCTACACTGACCACCATACTACACTACATTGACCACTACACTGACTGATCAACATACTACACTGATTGACCACTATACTACACTGACTGACCGCTACACTAACCACCATACTACACTGACTGACTACCATTCTACACTGGCTGACCACCATACTACACTGACTGGCCACCATCCTACACTGACTGACCACCATACTAAACTGACTGACCACTATACTACACTGACTGACCACCATACAACACCGACTGACCACTATACTACATTACATTGACCACTACACTGACTGACCACCATATTACACTGACTGACCACTATACTACACTGACTGACCACCATACTACACTGTCTGACCACCATACTACACTGTCTGACCACTATACTACACTGACTGACCACCATACAACACCGACTGACCACTATACTACATTACATTGACCACTACACTGACTGACCACCATATTACACTGACTGACCACTATACTACACTGACTGACCACCATACTACACTGTCTGACCACCATACTACACTGACTGACCACCATACTACACTGACTGACCACCATACTACACTGACTTACCACCATATTACACTGGCTGACTACTATACTACATTGTTCTCTCTCTATCTCCCCCTCCCCCAGCCAGTAACATGATTCTCACTCACCTTCTTCTTGTCCACGGTCCTGGCCTGCTTCGATTCAGAATATAGGAGGAATATTGTATACCCCTTGTGCTTTGTACAAAAATTAACTAACTTCTTACTTTAGCTAGATATCTTATTATACATATAGTATATACATACATTTGTTTTCTGGGAACAGAATAATACTTTGTAGATAAACTCATTTGTTTCGATTTTCAAATAGATTACCGCATATATTATACCATATTTCTGAACTGCAGAGCTCTTTGAGTATAATTTCCCAAAATTGAGGAAAGACTTTACATAAGGCTCAATTTAACACAGTACTGAGACTTCTCCTCTGCTAAATAATATTATTTAACACCAAATTCTACTTTTGTAAGGCATCCACAAATTACACTGGGAGTGTTTTGCCTTGATTGTCCCATGTGGTTCCTCTGTACCTCTTTGACGGTTGAGTTTACACACACATGAATGGCATAGATGTTTTTAAAATCATGGCTGTGGCCTCAAATTGCAATATATATGTAAATGTATGACAATTTACATGAAAATACATAACATTGTCTTTTTTGCTCAAATATAGCATTTTAATAATATGTTTATATATTGTAGCACTTCCTCATTCTCTCCTATATAAGGGGACCATTGGTTCACAAAACTTGTTGTGTCCAATACAGTCTCACTATTAGTTGATGTTGAAAAACATTTGCTGTATTGATTATATTTGTATCTATACCATGTATCAATAAAGGGCCTATGTATTCCGGGCCTCCGTATTTCAATATCATGCAACAGTAATATGCACCTGCTCTTCACCTTTTAAAAGATTTTTATGATTTGTTTATAAAAATATATAAACTTTGGTAACAATATTTGTAAGGTTATGATTGTTGTACCCAAAAAAGTATATTGTTTTTTCCCATACATTCTTGTAGTATATTCAATATATTAGGGGTGTGGTGCTCCCCAACATAGGGAATGACACATCCATGCACAACTGAGTACTATATACAGCTTTGGTAGTGAATTAACACCAAAATGTGTCTTTTTTTTTTTTTTACACATTTCTTTTGGAGAATGAAAGATTGACTATATCAGGAAATAAAGACATTTGTTATTTTGGGAACTTTAGTAAACAGGGTCTGTATTAATTGTGTGCTGATCACAGATCTGGCTAAAGGGTCAATCACAGAGGCCCTTTACTATGTGATCAGATGTGTCCAATGACAGCTGATAACAGGATGTAAACACAAGTCCATTTATTGGCTTGTCTTTCCTCACGCTGATAGCATGAGGAGAGGAGAAGAAGAGAGCCAATAACTGGCTTGTGTTAAAGGGACATCAGTACTGATAATCAGGGCACTGATTATCGTGAATAGATGAGATTCTAATCCATGGATAAGTCTGAGTGGACCCCTGAGCTAACAGAAGGTCAAACATGCTTGTATCCTCAATGGGAGGAAGGTGATTCGCCAACACAGCAGTGAAACCGGATCATCAAAGACAGATGTGAGAAAAAAATGGACACATTCTAAGTGCTCTCTGTTTAAGTAATTTAATAAGATAATTCACAAATAACAAATATCATGAGGCAGTGGTGCTTAAATAGTGCTGCATATAAAATCAATATGCCAATAAGAAGATAAAACAGCTAAAATCCAGAGATGGCAGTGGGTGACATGTGAGAGATAGCTTGCCCCTGTACAAGTTACGTCCTAAGGGACTTTGTCAGAGGGTGGGTCTATCACGTCACCCGGATGTTTAAATAGACAGTTTGTCTCAATAGAGAGCGCTGAGAACCTGGAAATCAAGGTCCATAGCAGTCTCAAATTCCTATGGGGACACAGACTGGCAAATTGGAACGTTTATAAAAAAATGTTTATATATATATATATATATATTATATATAATTTCTTATATATAATGGCTATAAGAGGACAGTAATTACCAATTGTAAAACTCCACCTTAACTAAAAAACCTAAAAGCATAAATCGGACGTATAAAACCTGCGGCCATCTCTTTACACTAAAAGACCATACATATAACAAAACACATATAAAACACTTAAAATACACCTAAACTCATATTTATTTGTTTGATATGAAGCAATTTAAGTCAAGTTTAACATTTAACCCTCCCGGAACCAAAACATGTGTCTCATTGATCCATAAGGATTCCTGCTGAGTTAAATGGCGTATAAAATTTCCTCCCCTCAAGTGTTTATTTACCTTCTCCAACCCCCAAAATCTGAGACATTTAGGGTCCCTGTTATGAAAATCTCTGAAATGTTTGGAAACATTATGTGTTCTCAAACCTTTTTTGATATTGTTAACGTTTTCATCAAATCATCAATATATCTTTGGTAGCATATCAACTGTGCAGGTCGGTCACAAAAAATGGTTTATCCTCACATAACACCATGAACAGGTTTGCAACACATGGAGCAAAATGGGTGCCCATGGCAACTCCAAGGACCTGAAGGAAAAATTTTCCATAGTACCAAAAATTATTTCTGTCTAGACAGAATTCTAGTGATTTCATTAGGAATATTTTATGTAAATCAGAAAGATCTGATTTATCCAAGGCCTACTTGACATGTCAGTGCATCCTGGTGTCCAATAATATTATATTGTGAACTGATGTCTACTGTCACCAAAAGACTATTATCATTACACAGTATGGTTTCAATGATCTGAATAACATGCTTAGTGTCTTCAAGATATGCTGTAGTTGCTGACACTAAGGGTTTAAAAAAAATAATCGTTATACTCAACTGAACGGGCTGACAGAGTGTCTATGCATTTGACTATGGGTCTACCTGGGGGAGACAGAGTGTTTTTGTGTAAGAAGTACACAATTAGTCTCCTACAAGCACTAGGGTCTAAGTACATGGCCTCCTTTTTGTTTAAAACCCCATTGGTTTTACCATATTGGATTAACTTTTGAAGCTCACCCTTAAGCTGAAAAACAGGGTCATTACTTAACACTTGATATGTATTTTGATCAGCCAGTAACCGCTCCATTTCCCCTTTATAAAAGGTTTTGCTCATAACCACTAGTCCACCCCCCTTGTCTGCAGGAAGGATAACCGCATCTTAATTTTTTTCTAAATTAGTGATTCCTTTTTTAAGGTAAGAGGGATCCTTAACTTTTTTAATGTTCATTCCTTCCATATCACTAGTAACCATATTTCTAAAAACTTCAATATGTCTATTGTCACTTTTAGGCAGATTGGATACTGATTTGTTGGCCAAATTGGAATGAACCTCAGAGGGGACCCCAAGACCAAGTTGGGAGAGTCTCTCTCCGGGTTTATTTTATTTTTTATATTAATTGGAGGTGATGTGAGTAGCCTGTAGTGTACAGCTTGTATTTTTCTACATTTATTAATTGTCTGTGCTGATTGCCTTTTTATTCATTTTGCAGTGTGCAAGAGGCCTAAAAGTTTGTATCACAACACAAATATTTCTCTTTTATAAGAGATGTTATGCTCTAGAGTTCGAAATCTCCCCACGGGATGTGGTAGTGGCATATCTATTAAATTAATTCAAAATAGTTCAAAATAGTTTGGATGCCTTTCTTCTGAGGTATATTTAGTTTTAGAAGACAAAAACACAGACCTTAACTCACTAGTATAATTTAGCTATAATACAATGAACATTGAACTTGGCAGGCTCATGTTTTTCAGCCTTACTAATAACTATGTAATTTGACACATAACAAAGATTTTAATTCTATAAACACAGCTTTGGTAAGAAGCATATGTGTCGTTGACATTTTTGTCAATGAGAGAGTAAAAAGGATGCCATTTCAAAACATAAACTTGAACATATTTGTGTTATTAGGTCCTACTGGAGATTCTTCCCTGATAAAGCAAAAGCACAGATGTTCATTTTTACGGGGAATTTGTTACAAAAACTCTGTAGACCATAGACAGACGGATTCTGTTTTTAGAGATTACATGATGAGAAAGGCATTTTGTACAAATTAAAAATATGCCGTTCACAATGCCAGTAGTAGAGAAAAAAAAGAATTAATAACGATGTAAAACATGTTTTACCAGTTAAAAACATTGTTTTCCTTACAGTAAAAGAGAAGGAAATAAATGTCAATGTCTCGTTTTAAAGTAGTGCTGGTGCCTTTCTTACACTTAGAGAACTGGCTCCAGGCTACAATGACTTTCACCATGTACATTACATTTCTCCAGAATACTTGGCACAAGTCTTCTGTTGTTTTAATGCTGGAAATACATTCTCTAATGTATACCATACAATAAAGGGATTAAGAAGCTTGTCTTTTATTAACAGTATGACTTATTTTTTAGCTCCTGTGTTTATACAATGCTGGACTGATATATTACCAGCATTTGGTAGAGTCCATTAAACCATTTATATTAATCCTTGTCCTGCAAGAGCTTGTTTACACATGACAGTCCCTGCCACAGTCACACTAGTGGTCACAAACAGTAATCAATGGAAGCAGTTTACTTTACCCTTAGTTTCCTCCTACCTTGTGACCTAAGTTAAATTGGTTCTAAAGACTCAAGATGTTTTACCTTTATGCATTTTATGCATAAAGGTAAAAACTTTCTGTGTGCAGCAACCCCCAGCCCCCCTTAATACTTACCTGATCCCCATCGTGATCCAGGGATGTGTACGAGAGCCTCAGCTCTTCAGGGACTCTCCCGCCTCACAGCCAGTGAGCCAATGAGGAGAGAGAGAGTATGTGGCTGAGCCATGGCTCTTTGTGTGAATGGATACGCAGAGCAACGGCTTGGAAACAAGCCTGTCTGGGTGCCCCATAGCAAGCTATTTGCTGTTGGGCACTAGGCAGGAGAGATTCAGGGTTCAGGGGCTCTCTTGGGGGAGAAAGTGCAGTTATGCTAGGGACCTCAAAAACTACAGTCCAATCGCTCTCATAGGTATTAGGAAGATCAGATGAGAGGTCTGCCTGAAGGTAAGGTGAGTCAGACTCTGAAGTAGCACCTGAGCCATCTTCGTCACTGACTTGATTAATAGGCAGGAAAAAATTTCTAAACCAGGCTTAGATCTTACCTTCAGGTCTCTTTATCTTGTATATTGGGATCCGGGGCAGTTTGCTCAATACTGTAAAAATCTCCTTCCACTATTGGTCAGCCAGCTTATGCTTTGCCTAGGCTCTCAAGTTCCATAACAAGACTATCTCGCCCTAAGATCAAACCTTATTTTGTTCCCTTTGTTTAATTTTACCTGCATTTACTTCAGCTAAACAGTAAGCTGGTTTGAGGGAGTCTTTCAGACAAGTTACGCATTGGTAATGAGTTTGATGACTAATAATCAGTGGAAACTACTAGCAGGAGGTCAATGGGCAATCTAGGCTCCCTCCTGAACATCAGGAAATAGTGGGAGAATCCAATACTCTCATGCTTGATGCTGTTAAAAGCATAGACCATAGCTTCAACTCTGCTGATCCAGGTAAAATTGTCATTAGTCTTAAGCCGCGTACACACGGTCGGAGAATCCGTCGGAATGCGTCTTATTGGACCATGTCGTCAGATAATCCGACTGTGTGTGGTATGCATCGGACTGATTCCGTTCGAATCTCCGTCCGACCCAATTTTCCAACATGTTGGAAATATTTCCCGGCCAACTGGGTCGGTCGGACGTAATCCGATCATGTGCAGAGAATTTTGATCGGACCAAGTGCCACGCATGCTCAGATCAAATTCCTACATCAAAGCTATTGGCTACTAGCCTAAATCTAGTCCCATCGTAACGAAATTACATCATCACGTTCTGAAAGATCGGATTTTTCGACAACTTAGTCCGACCGTGTGTATGCAACAGTTTCGGACACAATCCGTCAGACTAAATCTGGCGGACAAAATCTGACGGATTTGGTTGGCAGAATCTCCGACCGTGTGTACAGGGGCTTAGTCTGTAGGGAACCTAGCATATCAAGCAAGGTCCCGTTGAATCTCCTGAGAGAACATCACCTTCAGGGTGATAAGAAATTGTTCGACTTTTGTGAATGTTCAGCAACTGAGGTCATTTTTTAATTAGATGGATCTCAAAATCTCTGCCCTGATCTGAGTGCAACCTGTGTGGTAGGTTGTATGCATAAAATACTTTTCCTAAGGCACTCTTGCAACTGTAACTGCCCTTTGATCCTTGGTAGGAAAAACTTGGGTGTATCTGGTAAAGTGGTCGGTCGCCACCAGTACATTTCCAATACCTGCTAAGTCATTGACAATGCAGGAAAAATCTATACAAGTCCATAAGGCCCGAATTCTGTAATAGTCCCATTGGAGCAGTTTAAACTGGCAGGGCTTAACTCTGTAAACATCTGAGGCAATGTCTACATAGACTTGGCATAGTATCTCGGGCCCATAGAAACGGTCTTGAATTAGGTCATATGTTTTCTCAGGTCCCACGTGATCATGGAGACTTCTGAAAAACATCTTTCTGAACCAATATGGGAGAACCAGTTGTGATCTCCCATGGTGGTCATGATACAACACCACTTGATAGAGCAAGCCATTGTCTATTTTAAACTTCTCCCAATATGACTGACTACACTTGGTAGTTATAGTCTTCCCCAACACCTCTTGGTCTTTGGCACTCACGGCCCTATACAGAGTTCCAATTAGGATGTCAGCCTTTTGACCCCTTATTATCCTCTGTGGAAATATGGAACAGTTCTCAAAGGACTCCTATGCCTCAGGGTAAGCGAACATGTCTGACACAGCTACTTGGCAACCTCCTATAGAGTCTTAAAGCCAGATTTGAGAAAAGGTCATTTGATCTTCAACTATAGCAACCATAGCACAAACAGCTCTCTGGCACCAGGACCAGGGAGATCTTCCAATTCCCTGTTTTCGGTAACAGAAGCCAATTCTGGACATCTAGATAGAGAATTGGCTGTAATGTTCTTTGTGCCAGGTTTTTACTTCAGGGCAAATTGATTATTCGATAAGCCAGTCAACCAACGATGTCTTGTGGCATCCAGTTTGGAATAGTTAGGAAATATGTCAAATAATTAGCTAAATAAAGGTTTGGGACTTTGAATGAAACATGCACTTTGTTTGTAACAAGTTTATTCCGTACATTAATAAAAACAAGACACACCCCACTGTGAGTCCAAAATTAATTTCATAAATATACATATAGAGTTAATATATATATGTACACAAACATAAATGCAAGGCACAATAACGCATGATCATTCAATGCAAGTAGCTAAAAAACAGATAACATAATAAAAAGTAAATATCTAGTCTGGCATAGAATAGGCCCATTGTTGCACATATCTGAATGTTTACTGTAAGTAAAAGATGCATAAGTGTAGCATCTATAGCTCGACTCGTTCGTGGTTGATGACCATTCATCAGGAGCAATTATGGCCAAAGCCTATAAAATATAAAAAATGGGTCAGACTGATTGCATAAATAGAGCATTTTAGTTACGTTTAGGGGAGGTGATAAAACCTCCACGCATACTTACAAAGCTAACCATGGACCTCGGGTGTGGCTGGATTACCAACAGTGGACTGGGGTCAACAACTGGTAAAGTCCCATAGCCCTCTTTTTCATTTATATGTCAAATAATTATTATCCCTTTTTACTCCAAACATAGTTCCATACAGATAATCATGTAACTTATCCATGATGGCTCATTTAAGCATTATGAACTCTAACCTGTGGACTGAACAGTTGCACTCACTAGGAGTGAAGCTTCGGCTGATGAAGGCTATTTGTCATAACCCAGCTAGCAAGTACACAATTCAAACTCACTTCATCACTTAATACCCCTGAGTATTGTCACACATTCAGTATAATAAATCTTACTGATATATCGTTTTCACAAGATGAACTCTTTGTAATCAACTAGGGTTAGAATTTTTGCCCTGCTAAAAAGATAGATCATTTTGATCTAGTGAAAGACTTTTTTTGTCCAAAGAATTATTTGCCTAAAAATTTAATCTAAGGATTTAATCGAAGGATCTTTTTTCTGTGATTGGGAATCTAATGATTAGAGTCCCAATCACGGAAAAAAGACAAAGTTTTATTAGTTGGATTAGATTCTAATCCAACTAATAAATCTTTGTCAACACACACTGTATACCACCAATACAGGAATAGAAAAACAAATCATCCACATTCCCTCCTACTACCAATCTGGCAGACAAGGGTGGAAATATTGTTGTTATGCAGGATACCCAATATATAGCAAAGTGTAAGAAGATTCTGAATAACAAAAATTGGTATCAAAAAGTAAATATATCTGACATTTTCCTTTTTCAGAGACAATATGAGGCTATTATTGATTTGGTCCATCTTAACAACATCCTCTTGATTAATACACATCAATTTCTTAAATTAAAATTTCCAATGACCCCCACAATCTATGCTTTACCCCCAGGTATACATATTGTTTCAGGTATCGACTCTCTTACACACAGGGAAAGCAAACGAATAGATGACTATCGTTGACCACACATAGAGTCTTTACCCTCATACCTTAAAGACACCATACATATTCCTTCCATCCTAGATAACTTACATGTTATGGAAAACACTATATTAGTCTCCATAGATGTGGAGGCTTTATACTTGAGCATCCCACACAATAAAGGAATACAAGTTATTGTATCTTTCCTACAAGAGAGAAGCATTGAATGTGAAGGTTATAACCAATTAATGTTAGACTTGCTTGAATTTATTTTAACCCATAATGTGTTCTTGTTTCACTACCTCCAGGTGCAGGGGGTTGTGATGGGGACTACCTCTGCCCCATCGTATGCCAACCTGTACCTCGGGGGAGGGGGGCTGGGGAATGGGAATGGTCAATCTTCGCTGATGAGGATCTGTCTCAATGCCTGCACCACATTGTTTTGTGGTGCAGGTATATAGATGATATCTTGTTGGTCTGACACAGGGGAGTCCTTTAGGGCATTTGTGGGTAGACCTAATGTCATTGAGTTTAATCTTACCTTTACTTCATTGTGGCATGAGAATGCTCTCTCATTCCATGATCTAACAATCAAAAAAATTCCTATAGCAATATTCAAATGGATTTATATAGGAAACCTACGGATGGGAAATCCTTTTTACATTTTCACAGGGCTCATCCTAGACATCTCATTAAAAGCATACCAAGAGGACAATACATGCGCATACGCAGAAATTGTACAAGCGAACTGGATTTTGAAAAACAGGCAGCAGGGGTTATAGTAGAAAATGCCTGAAAGCAACCTATAAATGGGCCAAGGATAGCCCAAGAGATTTACTTATTTTCCAAGATACAACAATGAATACATTGCCTACTATTTGTCTGAATATTACGATGCATTCAATAACCAATCGAGCAATATTATGAAAATCTTGGTTAAGCATCATCATTTCCTAACAGGGGACCCCAAAATCGGTGGATTTATTTCTCCCGAGAGGCGCAGTAGCATGTGGCCAGTGCGACTACTGTAAATTTATCAATGACAGAAAATATATAAGGTAATTCTTCCTAACTGGACATGATTTCAACCCAGACACATTGTGAATTGCAATACCGTGGGCAGCGTTTATTTGATGACCTGAGGCTGTCTTTCTATGTTGGGAAGACCAAAAGACAATTTTTTAAACGTATCAAGGATCATGTGGATGATGTGACCCTTGGTAAAGTTGAAAAACCTATACCCAGACAGCAGTTTGTATCTCGAACAAGAGATTCTCTGGCAATTTTTCTGAATAACATCAATAGAATTGATTTTTGGATGCCTGGATCTACCTCTATGGCTGTTATTTAATTAAATTACTTAAATTACAAATTATATTAAAATATCTCAACCTTTGGCCTTGTAGTAATTACCACAAGGCGCAATCCATGCAGCCAGAAAAATGCATATACAAAAAGAGAAGAAAGAATTGTCTAAGCCGTTGTACACACGGTCGGAGATTCCGACAACCAAATCTGTCCGATTTTGTCCGAAACTGTTGCATACACACGGTCGGACAAAGTTGTCGGAAAATCCAACGTGATTACGTTATTTCGTTATGACGGGACTACATTCACGCTAGTAGCCAATAGCTTTGGTGTAGGAATTTGATCTGAGCATGCGTGGCACTTTGTCAGATCGTAATTCTCTACACATGATCAGAGTATGTCCGATCGGAGAATTTTGACGGAAAATTTTACCAACAAGTTGAAAAACTTGGTCCGTCGGATACTCCGACAGAAACAGTCCGATGTAGGCCACACACAGTCAGAATATCCGACAAAACGGTCCAATCGGACACATTCCGTCGGAATCTCCGACCGTGTGTATAAGGGCTAAGAAGGCCACTACTGCAGGACACGTATGGTTAATTTAAAATAAATAAATAAGAATAATAAAGAAATAAAATAAAATAAAATACATTTTATTTGTAGAAAAAACACCATGATATTAGTAATTTTTTTTTTAAGTATATACCCTTCAGAGCAATTATTAAAAAGACAATGTTGTCATTAAAAGAGGAATCACAGCTGCTCATACATCCATTCAACCAGTCACACTGACACGCTAATAGCATCAGGGATTGGGAATTAATTTAAGTATTGGTTAATAAGAACTTCACAAAATACTTGCATGTTCCCAGTATAATCCCATTTTGCTATTGGCTCAAAGTATTTATCAGGTGGCTTAGGTATTGGTGCAACTGAGCAGGTAAATATTCAGAGCCGCCCTTTAGGGTATTGCAGTGAAAAAAGTGATTGAAAATCCTTTTAATTCGTTTGTTAAGATGTGTAAGTAAGTGTTGTCTGAGAAGGTCATTCATCCATATAGTGAAAAATGGAGAGGGAGAATTAAAGCAGAATGTTAAAAAACATAACTTGCCTGTCCACAGCTGATCAGTTAATTCTGTGCAATAAAGCAGGTAGAGACACTCTCGCCATTTCTTCTGCTTCATCTGCTTCCTCGTACCTCCACCCATCCCTTCGGTTTTAGCTACGCTGTCTAGATCATCAGAAGATTTCCATCATGGATCCATCCATTCCCTGAATAAGGTGCCATCCCTGCCTCCAAGGAACTTTCAGCCGTCACTTTACCGACACCTCAGTATGCTGCTCATGCTGTGGACTGTGATCGCCACAAACGTGCTGATGTCACATTGACGCATTTCATTAGCCAATGACAGCTAACTTCTTCAGAGCAAGGAGGAGTTAGGAATGCTGGCTTAAATATCCACTTAATTAACTGATATATCTGCTTTCAGCCACTAGATGTCATCCATATATTCTCCTCCATTCAACTTCCAGCACATAGAAACAAATTACTAAATACTATAGGCTCATTTTGAAGACCAGAATAGGGAAAGGGATTAATTATTTAATTAAAAAAAATCCACTATATGGATGAATGGCCTTCTCAGACAACACTATTTTAAAAAGGTGATTCCCTGCAGTTCACTCCTGGACATTATAAGCCTATGCAAGCTAATTACTAATGCCTCATGTAGGTAGATAAGAGCCAAGCCCCTAATTAAAAGGATTTTCAATCACTTTTTGGACTGAAGTACCCTGTACAGGATTATAGGGCGGCTCTGAAAATCTACTTGTTCAGTCGCCCCAATACTTAAACCAGCCACCTGATAAATACTTTGAGCTAATACAAAACGGGACTATACTGGGAACATGCAAGTATTTTGTGAAGGTCTGAGTAACCAATACTTAAATGAATCCCCAAACCCTGAGGCTGTTAGCGTGTCAGTGTGACTGGTTGAATGGATGTATGCCCAGCTGCGATTCCTCTATTAATGACAACGTTGCCTTTTTAATAATTGCTCTGAACGTTATATACTTAGATTTGTTTGCTAATATCATGGTGTGTTTTTTCTACAAATAAAATTTATTGAAATTAACCGTAAGTGTCCTGCAGTAGTGGCCTTCTTGGAGAATCCTTTCTTCTCTTTTTGTATAACACCATTATAAACCTGATAGTTTGAGATTTATGGCCCTAGTATGTATACATCCAGCCCAGAGAGGGGGTGACTTTGATTGCAGTAACTTGCAAATTGAGACCCGGTGGATTTACTCCTTTCGAGCCACAAAGCCACCGGGCCTTAATGACTCAATCAGTTATGTCCCCTTTTTAACCCCAGGTTAACATTTTACCTTCACCTTGGTGGCCCTTAGGGCATGGTATATTATTCACACCCTGCTGTTGACATTTGCCCTTTTAGTAACATGTAATGTATTATATTGTATGTCCAATTCATGTTATGTTGTATTATTTATATATGTAACAAACTCTGTACACATTCCTCATGGTTTAATGAATTAATACTTTTAATAGTATTTCCCTTAAAAAAATGATCACAGTGTTGCATTCATCTTGGTGTTGGAGACCTGAAGACAAGATCAGTGATGATTGAGAAAACCTCCAGCCGTTGTCCAGCAAGCCTGGAACGCCTGCTTCTCAACAACAGAAACTGTGGTGTGGCACTAGAATTTAGTAAGCCCATCTACTCTGCGTCTCAGTCCCCAGTAGCTTCTAATCTGCCATGCAACTGTAAAAAAATGTGAAATCTTTTACTGCTTATTAGAAATATGTAAAAAGTTAATGTCCACAGTCTTGTCCCATTTCCCATTAAAATAAAGCATCTTCTGCTAAGCTCTACCATCTCTTATTCAAGGCTATTCCTGGTATGAACCCAGAGCACAAGTTATTATGAATACCTATGCTGGGTACAAAAAATGGTTAATTAGGCAAGAGAAATTCTAGTTCTACGCCACTACTTAAAGCCTCGTTCACATTTGCGTTATTCTCTACAGCCCCTCTGAAAAGCGATCCATTCTATTCAGGAGGCGATACTGCTGCCTACAGAAAGTGCTTGGCTGTTGGTTGTGGCGTGGCCCCATTCACTTGTATGGGTCACTGGGTGGAAGGGGTATTGCCCACCAAATATGGCATGGTGTATAATGCTTGCCCATAAAAAAAGCATTGGGGATGAGTAAGTCCCTGAGCAGCTGCATGTTTGTAGGCAGGTGCAGTCTACTTTCTCCACTGCAGGTGGCGCTCATCTGCAGCAGCCTTGCGGCCAAGATGAGCATGATAGAGTTACCCTTTAAGCTTCTTTGTTTGTGTATTAGTCCACGATAGAGTTACTCTTTAAGACCCTCCACTTCTCAGCCTCTCTGAGCTCTGCTTGACCTTATGTCCTCAATAAATGTATCTAGATCATAACCTTGGCATAGTACTGTGTGAACAAACTAACTTGTGATCAAGGCACATACTTTGGTATAGGACACTATTTCCCACAGAAAAGCGAAAACAATGGCCAGTGTGTTTTAGCTGATTTATTTAGGACCTATGAATATGCTAAAATGTATACTTGGTATACTTGGCATAATTGATTGAAGGCCATATTTTACCTGTTCACTTGCTTTCACATATCATTTTGAAAACAATGAATAAAGCTTTGAATACAAATTGCAATATTACTGATGTGTTTGGTTCTATTACTGAGTACTCATGGTGAGCACCTCAAGTTGGATGGGAGAGTGAGTGGATCCTGACTGAAATGAACCCTTACAGAACACAGTTCCTCTATGGTTTTCTGGGTCACTGGGGAAGCAATTCGGTTGGATGCTGCCACCACATGTGACTCTGGCAGCCATCTTGGGTCAGACAGAGCCTATTGTAGGCCCTGTTAGGCTTGTTATTGTTACATGTTTTTTTTTAGGTAGGCGGTCAGGGTATGGTAAAACTATGGATCAAAGAATATAAAAATATGTGATTGCTCTGCCTCAATAACCAAAGATGGTAAAAACTGCAAATTGAAAACGCATAACTAAAAATATAAACATTTCATATGGATAAAGTGCCAGTAAAAAATAGATGCAAAAAATAAATGCAAAAAAGTCCACTTCAAAAATGAGTAATGCCACGTACACATGGTCGGATTTTCCGACAGAAAATGTTTGATGGGAGTTTTTTGTTGGAAATTCTGACCGTATGTACGCTCCATCAGACATTTTGCATCGGAATTTCGGACACACAAAATTTGAGATCTGGAATCCATTGTGTGTACACAATTTCGACGCACAAAGTTCCAAGCATGCTCAGAATCAAACAGAAGAGCCGCACTGGCTATTGAACTTAAATTTTCTCGGCTCGTCGTTTTTCACTGCGTTCTTAATATTCAAAATTTCCAACAATATTGTGTGACCGTGTGTATGCAAGACAAGTTTGAGCCAACATCTGTCAAAAAAAATCCCATGAATTATGTTGTCAGAATGTTCGATCGCGTGCACGTGGCATAAGTAATCTTATTATAAATTGTGCAATTGAGAAAGTCTCTATCCAATAAAGTGCTTAACAAGAAAACTAAACAGTGCTTCACCAATTTCCAACTTGTGCTCCTTTTACCAGGTGAAGTGCCAGCCCCCCTTCATTTTAGACCCCAAAGGGTCAACTAAACATGTAAGCAGGTCAATCTGATGGACCAGATCCTGGTGCTCAGGCTCCTTTAAGAGCGAAAGAGTTCCCTTTCCAAGATGGCTTCACACAGCTCACAAGCAGGTTATAGGCAACAAAATAGAAAAGAACAGCCTCCAATAGTGCAGTACCTGGGTTACTGCGTTCAACAAACCGCACAGACCTCACTTCATAAAATACACTCACATTTATTTGATAAAAACAAGCATATAATAGACATCCAGGATCTTATGTGATCCTGTGAATAATCCCGCCGCCAGGCTCAACCTCTATGCATTACGCCACCAACGCACGTGGCTTCATCTGGAGGAAAAAAGTATGGATCAACTGCCTGTTTTTATTTCCCCCTGGTTGCGTTTGTGAACGTGGCCTAAGAATGCTAAACAAAAGTGTCACCTATCCTCATGGTAAGAAGAGCTTGTTGTCTTTATTGTTTATATTCTAATTTGCCTTTAATAGGTATCACACATTTTCATCTAATTGTTTCTCCAACCGAAAAAGAAAAATGCTTTTGATTTGCTACTAATATTATACAAAGGAATTTTTCACACACCCAGTAAAATGTGGTCTTGTACTTTTAGGCAATGATGTGAGCATGTAATAATAAAGTAGTTTTAAATCTGTTAACACATCATTTCTCAACACAATTAAGTCAGGCCGAAAATGTGCTATTAGCTGTACTGTTTCCATTCCAAAAATGTCAACGTCCCAGGAGCCTGAGAACTCTATCCGCTATAAAGAGGTGAACTAGCAGTCCTCTGTTCAGCCAACAATATAACAGCAAAGCTGCATTAGAAGTCCCTCAGGGTACGTATGGCAGAAAGTGACTCTCAGAGGATGTAACAGCTTTCATAAAAGAGAAAAAAGGAGACTAATTCATGCCAGTAAGAAAAATTACATAAGTCTCAATGTACGGTAAAGCTGAGTAAAGCTGAAGGACAATTAAAGAACTGGCAAATACAATTCAGTCAGAACAAGCGTCGGTTTCCTGTCCTTTCCTTGTTCTTCGCTTCATAGCTGGAAGTGTTTCAGCTTGCACATGACCTGTCAGTTACTGGCTCACCGATGTGTTAGCTTATTGCACCAGATAGGGCTCTATACAGTGTTTTCACAATGAGGTGCCGCAGCAAGTGTGTGTCATTCACACTCCTGACCTCACCAGACTTCTTTATGATGTCACATGTAGCAATGAGACGCTGTGCTGTTCAGCATCAAAGTAAAGGCAGAGGAAATTGTTCTTTTTGCCCAACATGCTGAGTAAGAGTGAGTTGGACAGAGTGGACAACCACATGAAGCAGTTTTGGGTTAGTGGTGAATCTAATGAGGTTAACAGTAGAAAACTTGGATTTTCTCTGTTGGGCAAAACCAATAAAATAGTTGGTGAAATTTGCCAGTGGCTGTCTGTGCCTTCACGTCACATAATTTTTGTAGGTTAAATCATGCTGTGATCACATACAGTATAAGTCAAGCTGGAAAAAAGGGGAATATATGTCATAAAACCAATATTTCAGTCATACTCATAGGATAAAATAATATTGAAACTTCCCATTTCTCCTGATGACATCATGTTTGGCAGCCCTATTTGCTGATAAATGCTCAATATTGTTCAATGTTCAGCATGAGTTTTCTCTTGTTTGCTTGTGGTAACTAGAGGTGAGCAAGTCTTTAGAAGGATATTCCAGTTAGGAGTGACAGTTCTGCAATAAAACCTGCTGGGGGGACACAACCTAGCAGGAAAATGTTTTTATAATAACCGCACATAGTTGCCTAAAAGATTCATAACGCAGGTAATGATACAGATCCCAATCAAAGGGAAAAAAGCAGAATCTGAAGTTTTTTCAACCAATATCCATTCTTTTTTGAATAATTCAATTAAAGTGTATATAGACCCTGTAAAAGAGCTGATTTACATTACAGTGTGGTGACATATTGAATAGCACCCCAATGCACTAAGGCAATGTGCTTCAACGCATGCCATCCCACCTTAGTGCATTTCAGGAAAAATGGCAGAAATTCAGAGCTATCCTGTATCCTGAAGTGCTCACTTCTAGTGCACCTATTATGCAGTCAGCGAATTAAGAATGACATCAGAACTGCTGGCATACATATAAAAATATTAAAGCCAATATCTTTGCATGAAGCCAGACAGTTTGCATTTTCTGAAAAATAAATCAACAGAGGCAACTCTACAGGAAGCCTTTCCCAGCAGGCACTTGCAAGCTGTCATTGTTGTATGCTTCTGAAAATGGTTGTTGTAATGGACTGCTTGGCAATGTCCTGTCCCAGCAGGCACTTGCAAGCTGCCATTGTTGTATGCTTCTGAAAATGGTTGTTGTGATGGACTGCTGGGCAATCCGCTTGGGTGCTTCCACCAAACAGTGCCTCCTGAATGAATGAATGAATGAATGAAATACTTGTATAGCGCACAATGCGAACTGAATCGCCTCTAGGCCTCCTGCCCTCTAAACCCTGCAGACCAAGAGCGAATACCAGCCCTTTTACCTAAAGCATCCTACACAGACAATATGTTGATGTAAAACCAAAGGAATGATTGTTTATTGAACAGAAATATAGGTTTTTATACACTTCAAAGGTCAGGCAGTCACCACATGAACAATAAAACAAAATATTACCTAAAACATCACACAATGGCTAGATAAAAAGGTAAAGTTGACGCGAGACTAATTCCATCATGTAGAAACCCCCAAGAGGATTACCCAACAGACAGAATCAATAGGTGACTCAACTCAATTAACCGATTGTGGGCCACCCCACGCATATATACTGTCACAGAGCAGCCACTCTGTGCCAGATCACGAACCTAGTTTGTGATCTGACACTTCTGGGTCTGGGGTGGTCGCATGCACCACCGGTGACCCACTCCCACCGTGATTGGACACAACGAAAGCCAATTAGCGGTTTCACACAGACTCATAGATTGTTTGGGACACAGGCAGAATGATGTAAACAAGGCAGACCACTGTTCTGTGAGAGGGGAATGTACTGATCTTATGTTTCTGCTTAGCAGGAACTCGGATCTTTACCTTCCCCCAGTCAAAGCACCTCCGCCACAGTTAGCAAGTACCTCTAGGAAACATTTAACCCTTTGATCGCCCCTGATGTTAACCCCTTCCATGCCAGTGTCATTAGTACAGTGACAGTGCATATTTTAAAGCACTGATCACTGTATTCGTGTCTCTGGTCTCCAAAAAGTGTAAAAAGTTTGTTAGATGTCTGATTTGTCCGCCACAATATCGAGGGTCCCACTATAAGTTACTGATTGCTGCCATTATTAGTAAAATAAATAAATAAACAAATAAAAATAGCATATAGTTTGTATGTACTATAACTTTTCCGCAAACCATTCAATGTACACTTTTTTTTTAAAATCAAAAATATGTAGCAGAATACATTTTGGCCTAAGTTGATGAAGAAATTGGATTTTTTACATTTTTTGGGGGGATATTTATTATAGCAAAAAGTAAAAAATATATATTTTTTTTTTTCAAAATTGCTGTTTTTTGTTTATAGCACAAAAAATAAAAACTGCAAAGGTGATCATCAAATACCACCAAAAGAAAGCTCTATACGTGGGAAAAAGGGACATCAATTTTGTTTGGGTACATCGTTGCACGACTGCGCAATTGTCAGTCAAAGCGGTACAGTGGTGTACCGCAAAAAATGGCCTCTGCATACTGCGAACGGGAGGACGACCTACTGGTCCCGGTTACTAGTGGAGTCAGCTTCTATGTGTTTAAAGACTACTCCGGTGCAACATCCTGACGAAACAGTCCAGTGGACAGTGGTGCGCCTTACATAATTTTGTATTCCATAGATTGGAAGGTATGGATGGTAATCCGGATCTTGTGAGTATACCGCACCATGTACCAGGTCGCCGGAGGTAACAAGCACTACTTGTGACTGTTCATCAATGAGATTGCACAGCATGTGGATGAATACTCAGAAGTGATATTTCTCTACATCTTTATCAGCAAACTTCTTTTGATGATTTTTTATACTCCAGTATTTATCTGATGACTGCACAATTAGGGAATATTCCCATGTATTAAATCCACTGTAGCACATTCAGAGCAACCATTGCATCCTCATTGTACAACATCACCGTGTGGACTTATTATGGTCTTGTCACCATGTCTATAGCATATTACTAGCTGAGCCCCCTGCTATTTCCTTTTCTAGCCGGCTCGAGCCCCTGGGGAAATTGTTGTCAATCCTGCCGTAAGATTTAGTTCATACTGGCGCATATTTGCAGCGCATTGAGCATGGGCCAATTTTGTCGGCGTCTGGACGTTGTTTTATGTATGCATGTTAGTATGTGTTTTCCCCTTGTCTGTGCTTATACTGACTGCGTCATATTGCCCAGCTTGTTACATTTTATATTTATGTGATCTTGATAGTGGCCTTTGATCCTGCCCACAAGCGTGTCTTTGTGATATTTTGTAGCTTTATATTTCACAAGTTTTTGAATAAAGAGTAATTGATTATAGATTTAAGTGTATTGCTTCTCAGTGAGCCTCAACTTTTGGGTCTCTTCTTATTTGGGACCCTCTTTTTTGCATATGGTTACATGGAGGTTAGAAAGCAATCACTTTTCATTTTTGGTACATATTACACGCAAGTTCAGTAGGCCTATTTCTCTATTAATCTAGTACATTCCTGAGGCAGGCCTAAGGGCGGTCTGCCTATGTAACCAAGACAGTTTTCCGTTCTGTCAGAAGGAAAGAGCACCCCTCCTCCAGTTATTAAGCTCTCTCAGGGAACACATTTAACCCTTTGATTGTCCCTGATGTTAACCCCTTCCCTGTCAGTGTCATTAGTACAGTGACAGTGCTTTTTTTAGCACTGATCACTGTATTCGTGTCACTGGTCCCCAAAAAGTGTCACTTAGTGTCAGATTTGTCTGCCACAATGTCGCAGTGCCAATAATCGCTGATTGCCACTATTACTAGTTAAAAAAATGTAAAAAATAGAAAAAAATCTATTCCATAGTTTGTAGACACTATAACTTTTGTGAAAACCAATCAATATATGCATATTGGGATTTTTCTTACCAAAAATATGTAGCAGAATACATATTGGCCCAAATTGATGAAGAAACTAGATTTTTTACATTTTTTTATTGGGTATGTTTTATAGCAGGAAGTAAAAAATACTGTTTTATTTCAAAATTGTTGTTTTCTTTTGTTTAGTTTATAGCACAAAAAATGAAAACCACAGAGGGGATCAAATACCACCAAAATAAAGCTCTATTTGTGGGGAAAAAATAGGACATCAATTTTATTTGGGTACAGCATCGCACAACTGTGCAATTGTCAGTTAAAGTAACGCAGTTCCATATCGCAAAAAATGGCCTGGTCATGAAGGGCGGTAACCCTTTCCAAGCTAAAGAAGTTAAATAAACCAAGAAGATATAACAAGTACAGTTAGGCTGCTTTCACACTGGGGCGGTATTCAGGCGTTACAGCGCTAAAAATAGCGCCTATGTAACGCCTGAAAAAAACCGGCCCCTTTAACTCCAGTGTGAAAGCCGGAGGGCTTTCACACTGGAGCGATGCGCTGGCAGGACGGTGAAAAAAGTCCTGCTAGCCGCATCTTTGCAGCGGTGAAGGAGCGGTGTATTCACCGCTCCTATACCGCTCCTACCCATTGAAATCAATGGGACACCGTGGCAATACCGCCGGCAAAGCGCCGCTGCAGCGGCGCTTTGCGGGCGGGTTTAACCCCTTTTCGGCCGCTAGCGGGGGTTAAAACCACCCCGCTAGCGCCCGCACACCGCCGCTAAAACGACGGTAAAGCGCCGCTAAAAATAGCGGCGCTTTACCGCCGACGCTGCTCCCGCCCCAGTGTGAAAGCAGCCTAACTTTCATTTGGAATGAACACCATTAGTGAAGTATATCAGGGAAAAAGCTATTCAGAAATATTTAAATAAATTGATTGTATTCATATTAATAGGGATAGACATAATCAAAGTTACCCCCGTCAAACAGGAACGTGACAATATTCTGTGTGGTTAATGAAAGGGTCAAAAAATCTCATCATCAAATTCAAATCAAGAACATAGAACACATAAAAACTTCAGAGGCTTAAGTTTCACCTAGAGAAGCTTGAAGATAACAAAATTATAACAGTTTGAAACATGACCACATCATAGAGCAAAAAGGGTCTAGTGTGCTTATTAGACATGAAGCAATACTGACTGCACCATTGGAAAAGCTACAAAGACAAAGCCCTGAATCTTAAAAAAAAAATGCAGTCTCATAAAATTACACTCATTGGAATAGTGCATATCAGCTTTAAACACAGAAACTTGCTTTGAGCTTTTTGAGAATACGGAAAAAAATAATCAAGCGACAGATTGGAGTCAGGAAAAGCACTGAAGGAAAAGCACTATTTTTTGCATCAATGGCTAAACAGTACACAGAGCAAAACAATGCTTATATTGAAGATGAACTGCTAGTATCATTATTTGCAGCAGAGAAATTGATCTATAGAGCCAATGCAACCCCAAAAGACTGAAAATATGAAGGAAGCAAAAGGCAGATCATCAATGAGTTCAATGACCCAAACATGTTTGAGGATGATAATATGTTTAGAGGTAAGGTCCAGGACACTGAAAACTTGGTACAGAACTGAAAATCAGTCAAAACAGTGAAATAAAAGAACTGTATTGCCACATTACACTCTTGAACTACGTGGGACATGCTTTCTTGCTTGCACTGTGCTCAATCAGCTGGTTAGGTATCCACAAGGTTTTTAGTAGCACACATGCGCTGCAGCCTTGAAGAGGTTGGATTGGAATGCTCGGTACTCTATCAGCCTGTCTAGCACAACTTTGGCTATAGGCAGCCGTATAAAGAGGTTGCTGGTAAACATACCAACTGACTGGGGGGTATAAAGTTGCTTGGCTAAGAATGTGCAGCACTCTAGGCAGAGTCAGGTGGCTATGTATGGGGCTTCATGGCTGGTGACTAGAGCAGAAGTTTTGGGGAGTGCTTTCTGCCCTAAAGTGTATTAGGCATTGGCCTTTAGGAAGGCTCTGAAGTAGGAAGAAAATAAAGTCACAGATGTCTCCGGAAGCTTACCATGCGGGCATGCTCCCGAGTCCAGCATTTGTGTCCATAGATACGAATGCTGGACTCAGCCCTGCCCCCTGGTGCCTGCATCACTGAATTTGATTGAAAGCAGTGGGGGCCAATGGCTGCACGACTATCAATCTATCTAATCAAGAGCCGGGACCCCGTGCAGAGAAAGAGAGCGCGTCTCCGCTGAGGGAATTATAGGGCTCAGGTGACTGGTCACTGCTAGAAGTTTTTTTTACCTTAATGCTTAGGATGCATTAAGGTGAAAAAACATGAGGGCTTACAACCCCTTTAACCTTCTAAACTTGTTTGATCCACTCTCTGTTGCCGACCTTGCTTGTGACTTGACTAGCCTGCTGTCTGCTGTCTATGCCTGATCTGACACCCCTTTACCAGTCTGTTACCAGTCAGCTTGTCTGACCCTGTATCCAGCCTTTTCAGCCTGCTACAGCTCCTTCAGTTCAGCTTATCATCTTCAGGCTCCTACATCCTGCTGCACATTTACAGTCTGTCATCTGCCAAGCCCTGTGCCAGCCTGCCACCTCTCGCTGTCCTGCTGTCTCATTTGCCTGCTGTCAGCTGCTCTGTCTCCTGGCACCCTTCCAGTGAAGTATTGGCTACTACCAGCAAAGACTATTGGACAGATTGTATGTGCTCATACCTCGCCGTACTTTTGGGATTACTGTCTCACTATCTGTGGCCTTTGAGCTGGAGCTGTACGAGAGGCCTACCTTTGCATGTCAGTTTAACTGACCAGGTACATGACAGCTACACATATTAAAGGCCTATTGACTAATAAAGCGCACATAATCTCATGGAAAACGTATGGGGGGAATTCATAATAAAATTCTCCATCCTCAGCCTGCAAAGTAGTATAGAAAATGACAAAGGAAGCAGATATGTTAGAGCCCTTTCACACTGGGGTGGTTTGGGCGCTAGCAGCAAAGTGCCGCTAGTTTTAGTGGCGCTTTACCGCTGTTATAGTGCTGATGTTCACCCGCTAGTGGGGCACTTTTAACTTTTTTTTACTTTTAAAAGTGTTTCAGCAGCACTGCCCATTCATGTCAATGGGCAAGGGCACCATATACACCACTCCCACACCGCACCAAAGATGCTGCTTGCAGGATTTTTTTTTCCATCATGCGAGCGCACCACCCCAGTGTGAAAGCACTCAGCCTTTCACACTGGGGTGGCTTGAGAGGCGCTTTTCAGGAGCTATTTTTAGCCTGAAAAGCGCTCCAGTGTGAAGGGGGTCTAAAGGTTCCTGCACTACTTTTTTGCTATTTCATTGCAATTTGCAGTGACTTCTGTTTGATGAAGTCGCAAGCCGTAATGAAATCGCATATCAAAATCACATTGATCTGCGGCTTTGAAATCGCGCTGAAGATTTCAAAGTCGCACTGAAGTGAACCAGGGCTTTGTATTACTTTTGCTTTAGAACACCATACAGGTGAGCCAATTCAAAGACAAGTTTAATGCATCCTTCATGCTTGCACATGCCTCCCCTGGCAGTGCCTAGGCTTGAAAATGAAGTGAATTGAATATCTAAATTCGACTCCTATTGGCTTTAATAATGTTCAAAATTTCAGATTCTTTGATTCATTCACCAAACCCAGCTGCAAACTGAACCCACACAGATTTGCTCATTGCTATTGATAAATACCTTTAGTTCAATGATCAAGCTAAAAAGAGGAAACGGCATCCCTTTTTTCTTAAGTATTTCTATTTTTTTTCTCTTTAGAGTAAATATATATAACATGAAGTCATTGTTTTCATTGCACGGTGGTAAATGGTAGACAGTGGGAGTTCTGCATATACTGTAAACCTTTTACTTGCAAATGTGTTCATCTTTTCAATTGGCAGATTAAAGTGCTGCATTCTGTTGGTATCTAAAAATTAGACAGTAAAGACACGCAAGTGTTTTCACTGAAAATAATTTTGTTGCAAAAGTACGTTTTCACCAAAATTTAGCCAAAGGTAGCCTTATGTAGCATACACACTTTCTGGCAGACTAGGCCCGACAGACTTACAAACGACGGCGGAGTTTCGACGGACTTCCAACGGACTTGCCCACTCATGAATTGGCTAAGTCTGTTCGTTTAGAACATGATGACATAGGACGGGACTCAAAAAGGAAGTTCAATAGCCAGTAGCCAATAGTTTCCCTTGCGTGGTATTTGGTCTGTTGGACCAGCATACAGACGAACGGTTTTCCTGATAGGAATTGAGTCCGTTGGACAGATTTGAAACATGTTCTATTTCTAGGTCCGTCAGATTTTTTAAATGAAAAAAGATCGGATTAGCCCACATATGATTGGAATGTCCGACAGACTGATTCCGTTGGACCTAGTCTGCCGGAAAGTCCAGTCGTGTGTACGTGGCATAACACTTTTTCCAAATTGCTTGAAAAATGATACAGCTTTGTTTCCTAACAAAACCTTGTGATTACATCTTTGCTGACATAGTGATCATGGCTTTGCTTTTATATTTAAGTTTCCCTAATCCTTTATAGACAGATGATTTCAAGTATACATCACTGAAAAAATAAATATTTTTAGTTAATAGTGACTATATTGTTTAAGTTTCTAAACATTATATGGGCTATGATAATTAGACACCGGAACTGCAGAAGATACCATCAATTATAACAAGAAAAAGGGAAATTGGTACCAGCAGCTACAAAACACATGCACACAACAATGTACCTGGTGTACAATGAAAAACTGGCAGAGCTTCTGTGAACAATGTTAACCACTTTCAGACCGGACCATTTTGCTGGTAAATGACCAGAGGTCTTTTTACAATTTGGCACTGCGCTGCTTTAACTGGTAATTGCGCGGTCATGCAATGTTGTACCCAAACGAAATTTGCGTCCTTTTTTTCCCACAAATAGAGCTTTCTTTTAAAGGTATTTGACTGACTCTGCGATTTTTATTTTTGCGATATAAACGTAAAAAAAACGCAAATTTGGAAAAAAAATGATATTTTCTACTTTTTGTTATTAGAAAAATCCAATAAACTCAATTTTAGTCATACATTTAGGCCAAAATGTATTCAGCCACATGTCTTTGGTAAAAAAAAAGTCAATAACTGCATATTTATTGGTTTGCGCAAAAGTTGTCACATCTACAAACTAAGGTACATTTTCTGGAATTTACGCAGCTTTTAGTTTATGACTGCCTATCTCATTTCTTGAGGTGCTAAAATGGCAGGGCAGTACAACCCCCCCCCCCCCAAATGACCCCATTTTGGAAAGTAGACACCCTAAGGAAATTGATAAGAGGCATGTTGAGCCCATTGAATATTTTATTTTTTTGCCGCAAGCGATTGAATAATGACAAAAAAATATATATATATATTTTTTTTTTACACAAAGTTGTCACTAAATGATATATTGCTCACACATGCCATGGTTATATGTGGAATTGTACCCCAAAATACATTCTGCTGCTTCTCCTGAGTACGGGGATACCACATGTGGTCAACTTTTTGGAAGCCTAGCCGCGTACGGGGCCCCAAAAGCCAAGCACCGCCTTCAGGATTTCTAAGTGCATACATATGTCATTTTACTCGTCACTACCTATCACAGTTTTGAAGGCCATAAAATGCCAAGATGGCACAAAACCCCCACAAATGACCCCATTTTAGAAATTAGACACCCCAAGCTATTTGCTGAGAGGCATGTTGAGTCCATGGAATATTTTATATTTTGCCACAAGTTGCGGGAAAATTACAAACTTTATTAATTTTTCACAAAGTTGTCACTAAATGATATATTGCTCACACATGCTATGGGCATATGTGAAATTACACCCCAAAATAAATTCTGCTGCTTCTCCTGAGTACGGGGATACCACATGTGTGGGACTTTTTGGGAGCCTAGCCACGTACGGGGCCCCGAAAACCAAGCACCGCCTTCAGGCTTTCTAAGGGCGTAAATTTTTCATTTCACTCCTCACTACCTATTACAGTTTTGAAGGCCATAAAATGCCAAGATGGCACAAAATCCCCCCAAATGACCCCATTTTAGAAAGTAGACACCCCATGCTATTTGCTGAGAGGCATGTTGAGTCCATGGAATATTTTATATTTTGCCACAAGTTGCGGGAAAATTACAAACTTTTATTTTTTTATTTATTTTTTTCACAAAGTTGTCACTAAATGATATATTGCTCACGCATGCCATGGGCATATGTGAAATGACACCACAAAATAAATTCTGCTGCTTCTCCTGAGTACGGGGATACCACATGTGTTGGATTTTTTGGGAGCCTAGCTGCGTACGGGGCCCCGAAAGCCAAGAACCGCCTTCGGGCTTTCTAAGGGCGTAAATTTTTGATTTCACGCCTCACTACCTATTACAGTTTTGAAGGCCATAAAATGCCAAGATGGCACAAAACCCCCACAAATGACCCCATTTTAGAAAGTAGACACCCCAAGCTATTTGCTGAGAGGCATGTTGAGTCCATGGAATATTTTATATTTTGCCACAAGTTGCGGGAAAATTACAAACTTTTTTTTTTTTTTTTTAACAAAGTTGTCACTAAATGATATATTGCTCACACATGCCAGGGGCATATGTGAAATGACACCCCAAAATAAATTCTGCTGCTTCTCCTGAGTACGGGGATACCACATGTGTGGGACTTTTTGGGAGCCTAGTCGCGTACGGTATTTGCGCAGCAATTTTTCAAACGCATTTTTTGGGGAAAAAACACACTTTTTTTATTTTAATGCACTAAAAATCACTATATTGCCCAAATGTTTGATGAAATAAAAAATATGATCTTAGGCCGAGTACATGGATACCAAACACGACATGCTTTAAAATTGCGCAGAAACGTGCAGCGGCGACAAACTACGTACATTTTTAAAAGCCTTTAAATGCCTTTACAGGTGACCACTTTAGATTTACGGAGGAGGTCTACTGCTAAAATTAGTACCCTCGATCTGACCTTCGTGGTGATACCTCACATGCATGGTGCAATTGCTGTTTACATATGACACCAGACCAACGCTTGCGTTCGACGTTGCGCCTTAGCAGGGGGGGACTTTTTTATTTTATTTTTAACTGTTCCTTTCATTTATATATATTTTTTTATGATTTTTATTGTTATCTCAGGGAATGTAAATATCCCCTATGATTGCAATAGGTATTGACAGGTACTCTTTTTTGAAAAAATTAGGGTCTATCAGACCCTAGATCTCTCCTCTGTCCTCAAAGCATCTGACCACACCAAGATCGGTGTGATAAAATGCTTTCCCAATTTCCCAATGGCGCTGTTTACATCCCGCAAAATCATCAAAAAGTCATGAAATGCTCGTAGCTTCCGGTGTCTTAGGCCATAGAGATGATTGGAGCCATTCTGGTCTCTGATCAGCTCTATGGTCAGCTGGCGGAACCACCGGCTGCATTCTCAGGTTCCCTGTTGGGACAGGAGAGCCTGAGAAAACCATGGAAGATGGTGGGGGGGGGGACATTCCCTCCCACTGCTTGTAAAAGTAGTCTAGAGGCTAATTAGCTGCTAGGATTGCTTTTACATAAAAGCCGACCGCTGGCTGAAAAGAATGATACCAAGATGATACCTAAACCTGCAGGCATCATTCTGGTATAAGCACTCAAAGTCCAGCAACATACCAGTATGTTGCTGGAACTGGTTGGGCATATATTGTAATTTTTTTTTCATGCAGCCTGTGGGCTGAACGAAAAAAAAATATTGATCGGTGGGTATGCCCACCATTAGATACCTCCCTTCATCCACCCACTTCTAATGGTGGGCATACATGCCGAAGCATGGGGGCATCCTCCCGCAAAAGGTAGGAGCAGATCGCTCCTCCACCCCTTATGCCCCCATGCTTCGGCATATATGCTCTTTTTTAACTGTGGTGGTGAAATCACCCCCGACAGTGCTGGAGTCGCGGCTTTATGTATCGTGGGAGCAAACGCTGTTGCTGTCAAGATAAATAAATCTGCGCTGCAACTGAATGGCGTACCTGCTAAGCAAATGATGGTTAACAATAAAACAAAGTAACATTACAGTATAACAGTAAGACGTACCATACCTGCAAAGAAAATACAAAAAAAAAAATAGCAAAAAATAACACATTTAACACAATCTGTGCCTAAAATATATATATGCCGAAGCATGGGGGCATCCTCCCGCAAAAGGTAGGAGCAGATCGCTCCTCCACCCCGTATGCCCCCATGCTTCGGCATATATGCTCTTTTTTAACTGTGGTGGTGAAATCACCTCCGACAGCGCTGGAGTCGCGGCTTTACGTATCGTGGGAGCAAACGCTGTTGCTGTCAAGATAAATAAATCCACGCTACAGCTGAATGGCGTACCTGAAAACAGAAAATGGTTAACAATAAAACATTGCAGAATAGAATACAGAGAGAGAGAACAATAAAACGACAACTATTTTTGGTTTTTTTATTTTATATATTTTTTTTTTTTTTTTTACTTTTTTTTTTTTAAACACTTTTTTATGTAACTTTAACACTTCCGTTGTAACGGTTCCAGCGGTTTGGGTCTCTCAAAATGCAATGGCATCTTGGGAGACCCTGTGAACGTGTGCCTAGCCTGTGCAATGCTGTACCCTACTCTAAAACTCAACTAGTTCATGGTAGCGTTCAAAACATTCACCAATGCAAAGACCAGGATTGTCAGGACAGCGGGGACAACAATAACGGGAGTCACGCCTATATCCGCGCTTTCTACAGACACGACATTTTCTTTGGGGGGCTCGTTGGGTAGGGGTACTCGGGATGACATAAGGATAATGCCTCTCATGCAGCCGGCTTACTGCATCTGGTTGGGGAACGTGAGGTGGAGCACCGTCTGGATACAGAAGGGCTCTGACGATATCCTCCTGGAATTTAAGGAAGGATCCAGTCCGTCCTGAAGCTTTGTGTAGTACATAAGCATTCAGTATAGCCAATTGGAATAAATAAACAGACACTTTTTTGTACCAGCGTCTGGCCTTACGGGCAACTAGATACGGCGCCAACAACTGGTCATTGAGGTCCACCCCTCCCATATTTTGGTTATATTTGTGGACACAGAGGGGTTTCTCCACAATACCAGTCACGTAGGAATTTGGACTGTCGTGTCTGCATGAAGGGAGGTAAGAACGAAAACATTCTTATTATCCCTCCACTTCATAGCGAGCAAATTATTACTGCGCAAGCAGGCTCTCTCCCCAGCCTAAGACGGGACTCTACAAGCCGCTGGGGAAAGCCCCGGCGATTAGGTCGCACGGTGCCACATGCTCCAATCTGCTGATCAAACAAGTGACTAAACAGTGGCACGCTTGTGTAATAATTGTCCATGTACAAGTGGTACCCCTTTCCGAATAAGGGTGACACCATGTCCCACACTATCTTGCCAGCGCTTCCTATGTAGTCAGGGCAGTTATCCGGCTCTACGTGACTATCTTTACCCTCATAAACCATAAAACTACGTGTATAGCCTGTGGCCCTGTCACAGAGCTTATACATCTTGACCCCGTATCTGGAACGCTTGTTGGGAACGTATTGTTTGAATGACAAGCGACCAGAAAACGTAATTAGGGACTCATCAACGCAGACAACTTGATGGGGAGTAAACAAGTCTGCAAAATGTTGGTTGAAGTGGTTTATGAGGGGCCGAATTTTGTAGAGCCGATCGTATTCAGGGTCTCCACGAGGACGACAGAGTTCATTGTCGCTGAAGTGCATGAACCGCAAAATCTGCTCGTATCGTGCCCTGGACATGGAAGCAGAGAACACGCGCATATGGTGAATTGGGTCAGTGGATCAATATGACCGCAACTCACTCTTTTTGGTTATGCCCATGTTGAGGGAGAGGCCCAGAAAGATCTTAAATTCGGAAACCGTAACTGGTTTCCATTGTCTGGCAAGGGTGGACTGGGGAACAGTGGCGATGTGTTGACCAGCGTACAAATTGGTTTGGTCCACAATAGATCTATAGAGATCTTCGGTGAAAAACAGTGAGTAAAAATCAAGTGTCGTAAAATCAACTGTTTCCACGTTAATGCCAGGTTGGCCAGTGAATGGGGGAAGTACGGGTTCTGCAGAAGTGGTGGGCACCCAATCAGGATTGGCGAATTCTGCAGGAAGGGCACTATAGGTACGACGGGCCTGTCTTTGTCTTCGTCTTGGTGGCAGCGGGACACTACTTGTGCTTGCCACCTCACCAGCTTGAACTGCACTTATGGGACTCGCCACGTCACCACGTGCTACTGCAGTGCTGGATGTACGTCCAGGGTGTACTAGGCCGCTGGTGCTTGCCAGTTCACCAGAAGGATGAGCGGCTCTAGTACGTCTCTGCTCCATACGAGTGACCTGCAGTTCCTCCACCTGAACAACAGAAAACATTCGGGATCGGGTACACCTGCCCTTAACAGGGACCTCATCTCCGTCGCCAGAGCTATCTGTCATGGAGCCGCTGTCCTCTACAGGATCGTATTCTGAGCCTGAATCTGACAGATGAGTGACGTCCTCTTCACTATCTGTCATGCTCAGAAACGTGTAGGCCTCTTCACTAGTGTACCTTCGCTTTGCCATTTTGGGCTCTAAATTTAGGGGTACACTAGTGAGACTCACAGGTAAAAAAGCACCTAGGCTGTCAGCGACTGTATCAAAACGCCTGACTCTGCGAACGCTGCAGTTATGTGTGTTGTGTTTTGTAAGTGACAGTGATCGATCGATACTGCACTTGGGTGGGCTGGGCTGGGCTTGGCGGAGGGGCTAAACGCAGGTGCTAGCAGGTATCTGGGCTGATCCCACTAACAATGCGTTTTGGGAAGCCTAAAATGCTGGCAACGCTAATATAGATCTGATCAGATACTATATTACTAAGGGAGTTGTATGCTTTGCGCGTGGGTGTTAGCGGTACTGGCACTAACCTGACGCTGCCTGGGGCGACGCGGACCTTATCTGACCTTCAAACTTATATCACCCGCCGGGTGATCAGGGGGTTAAACCTTTATTAGGTAATAAATGGCGGGTGCCCTGAAACTATAAAAAAATAACTAACCAACCAGCGTCACCTGTAACAGTTATATGGTGATCACTGGTGAAAGGGTTAACTAGGGGGCAATCAGGGGGCTTTATGCGGTAGTATATGGGGGTCCCTGACGCTATAAAAAGCTGCGGCGAACCTAAATACTTACCTGCCTAACTAGCGTCACCTGTGACACTAATACAGCGATCAGAAAAACTATCGCTTATTAGTGACACTGGCGACGGGGGGTGATCACGGGGTTAAACCTTTATTGGGGGGTTAGGGGGGTACCCTAGAGCTAAAGGGGGCTAACCCTAACTGTCCTAACAGTTATTACAGTCACAAATGACACCAATGCAAAAAAAAAAAAATGCAATTGGTGTCACTGTGACTGGGGGGGCAGGGGTGATTGGGGGGGTGATCGGGGGGTGAAGGGGGGGGGGTGAAAAGTGTGCCTGGCGTGTTCTACTGTTAATCTAGTGTTAGGTGCAACTCATGGATCCTCTCTCCTCGGTGCCGGAACGAAAAAGACCGACACGAGGAGAGATTACATCACTTCCTCTGCCTGTGTTTACATTACAGGAGAGGAAGTGATGTCACACAGCATTTCCATTCGTCAGGAGCGATCGCGAGGGGGTGGCTATGAACGAATGTCCACCCCCTCATCCCGGATCGCTTCTGAACGGATACCGACCGCCGCAGGCACCGGGGGGGGCCCGATCGGGCCCCCCACCCGCGGGAAGGCAGGGGCGTACAGGTACGGCCATATGCCTGCCCGTGCCATTCTGTCGACGTATATCGTCGTGCGGCGGTCGACAAGTGGTTAAAGTACCCAACCAAATTAGTGCATAGTGATGGACGAACTTCCAACGGGACGTTTCGCGAACGCGAACCGCGAATAGTTCGCGAACCGTAACGTTCGCGGCAGGCCCCATTGACTTCAATGGGAGGCGAACTTTACAAACCTACAGGTCAAATTTGCAGCCACAAAATAATTACTAGCTGTGCACACATTGTCCCACCACATGGCCAATGACATAACACATGTATGAGGTGAATCTGGGATCGAAAACTACAAGCATTCTTTTTTTATATGTGAAATTGTGACAATTCAGGACTGTGGAGCACATGAAGGCAATGGAGGAGAGGAAAGGTCAGGGTAGGCAAAGAAGAGGGTGCAGGAGATGATCAATTGCACCGTGAGAGAGAGCACTGACATCTGCAGCGTGACATACAGCAATGACACCTGCACCCTGATAGAGTGATCTGGCACCAGCACCGTGATAGAGAGCACTGACATCAGCAGGGTGACATACAGCAATGACACCTTCACCGTTATAGAGTGATCTGACACCAGCACCGTGATAGAGAGCACTGACATCAGCAGCGTGACATACAGCAATGACACCTGCACCGTGATAGAGTGATCTGACACCAGCACCGTGATAGAGAGCACTGAAAGCCCCTTTCTCTTTGGTCTAGTTTCCACATAGTAGTGTGTTGGTGGAAAGTGAACAATTGACGTGGAGGTGCAGAGCTGGAAGCCTGGCAAGTGCTTTTAGACATTTCTTTATATAAGAAGGTCATTCATTTCTGGCGAGAGTTTTGATACACGAGGGGTGTGAGCGTTGATGGCACATGTGTGGAATCACTGGACTTGAGGCACTGTCACTGAGGACCATGTATTAAGCTCTGTGACTATAGAACAGAGAGATCGGAGCATGCACTTTATTTCTTACACTCTATCACACACTTTGGAGACAAATAAGACAGAGACTGTCTATAGTATAGTTTTGAGAAGTGTTTTTTTATAAAAAAAAAAAATAGTTTTGTGCACAAAAAATTTCTCTAGAAGATTGTTTAGCTTTGTACTTTACTCATATACATACTGTATATGCACTAATATAGTTGAGTACTGTAAAATTGTTTACAAAAGCACTGCCAATTTTTCTTTTCATTGTGTGGACTATACATTTCTAACAGAAATGGAAATTAATAATTACTTGTTGATAATGCAAACTATGCCAGCTTTGCATGGACAGGATAGATTTAGCCAGGCATACCTAATTGCAGAACTATAAAGTGTTTAAACACTAAATACCAACTACAGACGGTCCCCTAGTTACAAACATCCGACTTACAATGACTCCTACTTACAAACGGAGGGAGGAAACAAGAAGTGAGAGGAAATCTACCCCTAGGAAGGGAAATTCACTCCTGTAAGAGTTATTATGGGAAAAAGGTACCTCCACTGATGCTTCATCACCAAGGCTTGTTTCCACAACAACCTAAAATTTTCAAAATACATTTGTCAAAAATCTTCTGAACAGGGGCACAGACAGCAAAACAAATGTGTTTTTTGGCAGGAGCTACACTTAAAAAATTTACCTGTTCCGACTTACAAACAAATTCAATTTAAGAATAAACCTACAGACCCTATCTTGTTTGTTACCTGGAAACCTCCTGTACACTGGCCGAACTACTGTATATGAAATTCTGAAAAGAAAGCTACTCAAGAAACCATAGCTGGGGACAGATGGAGCAGCCAGGTTGTTACCTCAAATGCTGGTGCATCTGAAGACCTGGCTGTCCATTGCTGCTCCAATATTATCATGCAGAATCTTCATAGAGACCCTAATGGTATTCTCTGTTATAAATGCTTCCCCCTGTCTGTCAGCAATAATATCCATGTGCAGCTCAGAGTATGATTATAGCTACTACACCTCTTGTTTGCTTTTTTACTTATTACTAGACAACCTCGTGCTGGGCAGTGGAACGGGTGGGAGGGCTTAGACTTTACACTGAGGCCCTGAGATACAATATAACTAAAAAAAGGACTGGGAAGCTACTGGGGACAGAATACTAGAAAATAAATGGAATTCCCTGCACTGATGCCCCCTTCCTCTCTGACAACTTCTGTCCACATCACTGGTCCTGAAAAGTATACTGACTATGTTGACAGCTCCCCTGCTACCTGTCCTTCATTTAGACATACACTATGCTAAAATCAATGACAGTAGGAAGGTCGCCATGTGGCTCCAACTAAATATTGCCATGAGACCCCACGATTTGCAGTTAAGCCCCTGAGCTCCTTATTCCTTATATTAGTTTCTTATCCACAACTAAACTAAATTCAATTATTGAACCCACCAAGTGTCCATTGTATTGACTTTAAAGCCAATTCCAGCCAAAACCTTTTTAGGCTGCATTGAAATTTAAATTAAATACAAAACACATATGATGAGTTTAAATGAATATAATTAAAGTACTTTCCTTCTGCACACATTTGTTTACATAATGAACATATAGTTTCAAAATAAAACAGGAAAAACAGAGTATTACAATGTAATAAACTGAGGCTATTTAAAAGTGAATGTTTATCCAGATTCTTTTCTTTCTCATACATCACGGAACACAGAGCGGCCACATACATTACTACCTGGGTTATGAGCCACCTATAGGTGAATGGACACTGGTAGAGTAACCAAAAGGAAGTGATCCACAATATAACCCCTCACATACAGGAAGTACACCAGTTTTTTACGCCAGTGTCTAAAAAAGGTGGATGGTCATCTTTCGAGCTCTTTGTGATCTTCCATGCTGTAATCCCACTTAGGTTCTTAAGAATCAAGGGACAGCATTTCTAAATCAGATCCATTTCAAAAAGCTACTATGCTAAGATAAATGGTACCGAGCCTCGTAAAGAAGATTAAAGGATCAACAACGAGGTTTTGCCTGTAATGCAACCTTCGGCTGCTGGACCCTGCGTAGTGGAATCCTGGACACCATAGCGGTAAGGCATTCCTGCAGGGTGATGTACAGTTTCAAGGAAGTGGACCCTCATACTAAAAGGGTACCCAGTCCTTGAAGGTCTATGTGACAGAACCCACCACAAATGGTGAAGGTAGCCTTGAGAACAATTAAAGGGCAGATTTCAGATTTATCAGTGTACTTCCTGAAGCCTTTGACTTCACATTCCCTGGTCCAGACATTTCTTCAAGGAGTAACTCACTTATTGCCTCCCATTAAATCATCTCTTTGCCCTTGGGATTTGAATTTGGTTTTGTTGGTGCTACAGGAGCAGCCTTTTGAACCAATCAACAAAGTTCTGTTAGTTCTTTTGACACAGAATTTGGCTTTTCTTTTTGCAATTACTTTGGCCAGAAGGGTCTCTGAATTGGCGGCCCTTTTCTCCCTTTTCCTAAGGTAGTTTCTGAATTTCATTTAAATCAGTAGATTGTTCCACCTTCTTTTTTCTCTCAGCCTGGCTCGCCAGAAGAGAAGCAGTTGCACCTTTGGAATGTGGTGCAGACGGTCAGAGTCTACCTGGAAAGGTCTGCAAGCATCAGCATGAGCTCATTCTACCAGGGGTGTGCCTCCTGGGCTTTTTGCCATCAGGCATCAATGGTGCAGATTTGCACGGCTGCCACTTGGTCTTCGGTACATACGTTCACAAGATTTTATCAGGTGGATGTTAACGCAGTAGAGGACTCGGCTTTTGGCTGTAGTGTCTTGCGGGCTGCCGTATAAATCTTATGGTGTTTTCATACAATGTGTTTCCCTCCCCTCATGGCTATTACTCTGGGCCATCCCAGGTAGTAATATATATGGTTGCTCTGTGTCCTGTGATGTATGAGAAAGAAAATTTTATTTTTTCTTCATACATGCCTGTAAAATCATTTTCTTTGAGTACATCACGGGACACAGAGGTCCTGCCCCTCCCTTTTTGGAAGTTTATTGCTTGCTACAAAACTGGAGTACTTCCTGTATGTGGGAGGATCACTTCCTTTTTTTTGGTTATTCTACCAGTGTCCATTCACCTATAGGTGGCACATAACCCAGTAATGTATATGGCTGCTCTGTTTCCCATGATGTACTCAAAGAAATTGATTTTACAGGTAAGTATGTAGAAAAGATCAAATTGTCAGCTGTTTTTTCTTTTTTACAGCTTCTATGTCAGAATTACCCACAACTCTGAAAGTCTACAATTTAAATTAACAAAAATAAGCATACAGATCTTTCCAAAATATGTCTAATCTACTAGTAGTAGAAAACCCTTTTGTTGTTCTGTAGAGCTTCAGGAGCCCCTGTTGTTCTGGCACAGAGTCTTTCCCATGTCATTTGTCGTAGGTAAGGAAGCTGTGTTTCTAACAGACACACTTTAAAAGAGCTTGTAAACCTCAAAGGCTGGGAAAGTCACTTGAGCATTGCTAATTTTCTCACCACAAACCCTTTCTCTCCAGTGCACCCTCTCCTTCAGACGTGACCTCCTTATGGACACCAGATGTCTACAGGGAGCCCTATTGATGTCATTCCAGGTTTCTGTATTGCCTTGTGCTTTCCTTGGCTTTCCCTTGCACAAATCAGCTTGCAGGGTAACTGATGATGAAGCCCTCATTTGATGGCCATTAACAACTTTCAAAGCCCTCTTACATTGTGGTGTCTTGTTCTAAACCACTATTCAAAGGGCAAATATTGAATGATCATGTGACTGGACTGATTACCATAGAGGTTAGACAGCTGTCATTAACACAGTGCTGACAAATATATTAACTAGACCTTGGTAATTCCAAGCATGGTATTAAATGCTTACGTGTTCATTTCAAGTATGTTTACATCTCTTTATACACTTTATTACTGATCGAGTATGTGGCATTTTTGATTGGCAAAGTCCCAATTGCTAATTTGGACAAAACAACACCCACACTTACTTGTTAACAATTAGATTTTCAATTTGCCGTTTACAGTGAAATTAGCACATTTATTTATTTAGGTAATGTATTAAATGATACTAAACAAATGATACTAAACAATTTACATTGTCCCTTCTCTTTCTGTATGTTGATGATGGCACTATAATTATTTTATTTTAAAAAATCTAAGTACCTTTTTCCTAATCTATATACAGCTGTCACATGACCCAGATCTTCCCCAGTGTGTATGCAGGGTAACATAAGAAGGAGGAGCTTCTAGTCCTCTGCTACTGGTCACATTTTCAAAATAAAAAAATACCCCTTGGATTATAGAATAAAAATAAATAAATAATATCAATAAACTGTTTTAAATTGTCATACAAAGATATATTTTAAATCAAATCTTTATTATTTTTTGGCAATAACATGGTGTGGGTGGATTTCTGCCAGTCACAGACATCCAGCCATATACAGTTGGAACCATTATTGGGCAGGCTGAATGTACCTTGATCGATCAATGTAGGTTCAACCAGCTTGCTAGATCCTATAGCCACACCTACATGTGCAACTCTAGAGTCACATGAGCTGGTCAGATGTGATAGGGAGGAAAAAACGCTCAGAAACTCACTGAAAACTGAGCATGTGCAGAGCTGCCAACACTGCTCTGCAAAATCCCCAACTGCATTGAGGACATGCTCAAAAGGAGGAACAGCAGGATCAAACCATTTTTGCAGAATACAGAAAACAAATCTCATAGTGACTATAAACAGAATGTAATACACCATTTATTGATAGTTTTTTATGATGTGAGTTTAGTGACTAGTGATGGACGAACTTCCGACGGGACGTTTCGCGAACGCGAAACGCGAACGGACACAAACGTTCGCGAAAACGACCGTTCGCCGCGGGCTCCATTGACTTCAATGGGAGGCGAATTTCGCAAACCTTTAGGTCGAATTTGCGGCCACGGGGTAATTATTAGGGGGTAGCACGTAGTCCCACCACCTGGACAATAGCATAATACATGTATGAGGTGAATTTGGGATCGATAACTACAAGCATTTTTTTTTTATTTGGGAAATTGTTCTGACAATTCAGGACTATGGAGCTAATGAAGGCAATGGAGGAGAGGGAAGGTCAGGGACCAGGGTAGGCAAACAAGAGGGTGCAGGAGATACAGAGCACTGACAGCAGCACCGTAATACAGAGCACTGACATCAGCACCGTGACATACAGCGCTGACAGCAGCTCCGTGACATACAGCGCTGACAGCAGCTCCGTGACATACAGCGCTGACAGCAGCTCCGTGACATACAGCGCTGACAGCAGCTCCGTGACATACAGCGCTGACAGCAGCTCCGTGACATACAGCGCTGACAGCAGCACCGTGACATACAGCGCTGACAGCAGCTCCGTGACATACAGCGCTGACAGCAGCTCCGTGACATACAGCGCTGACAGCAGCTCCGTGACATACAGCACTGACAGCAGCTCCGTGACATACAGCGCTGACAGCAGCTCCGTGACATACAGCGCTGACAGCAGCACCGTGACATACAGCGCTGACAGCAGCTCCGTGACATACAGCGCTGACAGCAGCTCCGTGACATACAGCGCTGACAGCAGCTCCGTGACATACAGCGCTGACAGCAGCTCCGTGACATACAGCGCTGACAGCAGCTCCGTGACATACAGCGCTGACAGCAGCTCCGTGACATACAGCGCTGACAGCAGCTCCGTGACATACAGCGCTGACAGCAGCTCCGTGACATACAGCGCTGACAGCAGCTCCGTGACATACAGCGCTGACAGCAGCTCCGTGACATACAGCGCTGACAGCAGCACCGTAAGCAGCCCCAGGAGGAAGTCAGCACAGCACAGGGATGGTGTGATCCCCTCATAATAAGAACCCCCAGGAGGAAGTCAGCACAGCACAGGGATGGTGGGAGCCCCTCATAATAAGAACACCCAGGAGGAAGTCAGCACAGCACAGGGATGGTGGGAACCCCTCATAATAAGCAGCCCCAGTAGAAATATGACACCGCTCAACCTCTTCAAAGAGGAGGGTAGGGGCATATAGTACGGTGTGCTTTTTTGGGTCAGGGAAGTGAGCCAAATGAATTAAGAAGGTCTGTGTGCTTGATTCCAAAAATTGTTTATAGACATATACATGGTCTACTGATCACATGTGTTGAATTCCTCCGAGATCCATGCCTCATTCATTTTTAGAAATGTGAGGTAGTTAACACTGTGGTGAGCTAGGCGAGTACGCTTATCGGTCACAATCCCCCCTGCTGCGCTGAACGTCCTTTCGGACAGGACACTGGATGAGGGGCAAGCCAACAGTTCGATTGCAAATTGGGCAAGCTCTGGCCAGAGGTCAAGCCTGCCCACCCAGTAGTCTAGGGGTTCATCACTCCTCAGAGCGTCCACATCGGCCGTTAACCCAATGTAGTCGGACACCTGACGGTCTAGGCGTTCCCTGATGCTGGATCCGGATGACACCTGTCGATGGGTCGGCTGAAAGAATGACCTCATATCCGAAGTCACCAACACATCTTCAAACCGGCCTCTTCTTGCAGGCGCTGTTGGATTGGTACCCGCAAATCCTTCTCTGGGAGTGGGAATTGCTCCTCTGCCAGCGCACGCAAAAGCAGAATGCAGCATTTCTCGAAGCAAGGCCTGGAAGTGCTGCATTCTGACAGCCCTCTGCGACGGCGGTAACATTTCCGCCATTTTGTGTTTGTACCGGGGGTCTAAGTACGTTGCCACCCAGTACTGGTCCTTGACCCTCATGCTTTTTATACGGGGGTCCCTATTAAAACACTGGAGCATGAAGGCCCCCATTTGCACTAAAGTGGAAGCGGTGTGGTGGCCTGGCTCCTGCTCATCATCCAGGATAATGTCGTCCTCTTCATTCTCCTCTCCCCATCCTCGCACAACAGGGATCCCAGAAAGGTTTAAAGCATGCTCTTCTTGCTCCTGCTCATCCGCCCCGGCACCATCCTCCTCTGACTCCTCATCAGACTCCTGTTGTTGACTTGTCTCAGATAGAGTAGCCCCCCCTGGGAATTCATCCAGCATTGCGACTTCCTCATCTTCCCGCTCCTGCTCCTCCACAGCCTGATCAATGACACGACGCAATGCACGCTCCAGAAAGAAGGCATAAGGTACCATGTCACTGATGGCGCCATGGCTGCGACTGACCAGTTTGGTGATCTCCTCAAATGGCCGCAGAAGTCTGCATGTGTCGCGCATGAGCAGCCACTGGCGCGGTGAAAAAAAACCCAGCTCCCCAGAACCGTTTCTTTCGCAGAGTTCATACAGGTAGACGTTAACTGCACGTTTCTGCTGGAGCAGCCTATCAAGCATATAGAAGGTTGAGTTCCATCGCGTCGGGCAATCGCAAATAAGACGTCTGACCGGCAGATGGTGTCGCCGCTGAATGTCAGCAAGGCGAGCCATGGCCGTGTAAGATCTTCTGAAATGGGCCGAGATTTTCCTTGCCTGCCGCAAGATGTCCTGGACCCCAGGGTATTTGACAAGGAATCGCTGCACGACCAAGTTTAAGACGTGTGCCATGCACGGCACGTGCGTGATTTTGCCCTGTTTCAATGCGCTAAGCAGATTGGCACCGTTGTCACACACCACTTTACCAACTGTCAAATTGAGCGGTGTTAGCCACTCATCTGCCTGTGAACGCAAAGCTGAAAGGAGTGCCGGGCCAGTGTGGCTCTTTGCTTCCAGGCACAACAGACGCAGCACGGCATGGCAACGTCTCACCTGGCATGTGGAATAGGTTCTGGGGAGCTTGGGCGGTGCAGTGGAAGAGACGCTAGCAGCGGAAAAGGAGGAGGCAGCTGAGGAGGAGAGGGAGGAGGATGGAGTAGGAGGAGGAGAAGAAGAGTCAGGCCTGCATGCAATCCGTGGCGGTAAAACCAAATCTACACGGGTGCCACGGGTTACATGCTTGACGGCCGTCAGAAGGTTCACCCAGTGGGCAGTAAAACTGATATACCTTCCCTGCCCGTGTTTGCTAGACCACGTGTCTGTGGTCAGATGTATCTTGGCACCGACACTGTGTGCCAGAGATACATTCACTTGCCGCTGAACATGGCCATATAGCTCTGGGATGCCCTTCTCTGAGAAATACTTCCTTCCTGGGACCTTCCATTGTGGTGTTCCAATGGCCACAAATTTGCGAAAGGCCTCCGAGTCCACCAGTTTATATGGCAGTAGTTGGCGGGCTATGAGTTCTGACAAGCCAGCCGCCAACCGTTGGGCAAGAGGGTTATCCGGCGTCATCATTTTTTTACGCTCAAACATTAGGCCCACGGAAGCCTGCCTTTTTGCAGAAAAATGTGAGCTTGGCGTGATGGAAGGTGGAGTGGAGGACAATTGTGAGGAGAGAGGAGAAGGAGAAGTAGAAGACGAGGCTGGACGGTGAGAGCCTGCAGTGTGGCTTTGTGTGTTCCGTTGCTCCCACTGGGCTCGGTGATGGCTGCTCATGTGCCTTCTTAAGGCGGTCGTCCCTAGGTGAGTATTGGGCTTACCGCGACTAACGCGTTGACTGCAAAGATTGCAGATGGCAACGCTATTGTCAGCAGCGGACACGTTAAAAAAAGCCCACACTGCGGAGCCATGTGCCGGTGTCCTGGGAGCGCCAGATGTGACCGTACATGGTCGATGACTCGCTCCTGATACATTTGCAGTCTGCTTTGTCCCTGCTGTGCAATGTAAGTCATTGCTGCTTCTCCTCCCTATCTGCTGGTCCATATCTCCCTCTGAACTCCCCTCCTCTTCCTCTCTTGTGGGCACCCACGTGACATCACTAGACACGTCATCATCAACGTCACCTTCCCCACCGCTATAAGTAGAGTAGGCAGCAACACCGGGGACCAACCTCCTCCTTGGGCTGATCTGGGTACTGGCGTCAGACTGCTGAGTAGCGCTTGTTGCTACCTCCTCTTCCTGATCCAATACCAAGAGTGGCTGCGCATCAGAAATGTCCTCTTGATATGGATCGGAAAATAATTCCAGTGACTCAAGCGGAAGGTATGTGGTGGTGGTGGTGGTGGTCGTGTTGTTGGTGGTAGTGTCTTTGGGGGTGCACATAGCAGAGAGTGAAGAAGAGGGTGCAGATCGAGAGGATGAGGAGGGTGCAGAAGAGTAAGGCTGAGCGAGCCACTCAACCAAGTCTGGTGCATCCTTTAAAGTAATTGAACGCACCTTCTGCAACTTCCCACTTTGGCTCAAGCCTGTTGCTCCTGCCCTACCCCTACCACCCCTGCGGAAGGGCCTGCCTCTTCCTCTGCATGTCATTTTTTAAATGACCCTGTGACAAAACTCTTAGTCCCTATACCGCTGAAGGACTGCTGCAGTATAGGTGAGCGGTCAGCAGTGGTGCACGTCAACCCTATCTATTGTGGACCGATAGCGGTCCTTACAGAACAGCAGACTGTACCGCACTCAAGCCTATGTACCGTAGCACCCTATACCAAGTTACCAGTCCTTATAAGAACTTTTGTGGACCAAGCAGGTTGTGTATTAGTGTTTAGCAGACTGTACGTCAGTCCCTATACCGCTGAAGGACTGCTGCAGTATAGGGCAGCGGTCAGCAGTGGTGCACGTCAACCCTATCTATTGTGGACCGATAGCGGTCCTTACAGAACAGCAGACTGTACCGCACTCAAGCCTATGTACCGTAGCACCCTATACCAAGTTACCAGTCCTTATAAGAACTTTTGTGGAACAAGCAGGTTGTGTGTTAGTGATTAGCAGACTGTACGTCAGTCCCTATACCGCTGAAGGACTGCTGCAGTATAGGTGAGCGGTCAGCAGTGGTGCACGTCAACCCTATCTATTGTGGACCGATAGCGGTCCTTACAGAACAGCAGACTGTACCGCACTCAAGCCTATGTACCGTAGCACCCTATACCAAGTTACCAGTCCTTATAAGAACTTTTGTGGACCAAGCAGGTTGTGTATTAGTGTTTAGCAGACTGTACGTCAGTCCCTATACCGCTGAAGGACTGCTGCAGTATAGGGCAGCGGTCAGCAGTGGTGCACGTCAACCCTATCTATTGTGGACCGATAGCGGTCCTTACAGAACAGCAGACTGTACCGCACTCAAGCCTATGTACCGTAGCACCCTATACCAAGTTACCAGTCCTTATAAGAACTTTTGTGGACCAAGCAGGTTGTGTATTAGTGTTTAGCAGACTGTACGTCAGTCCCTATACCGCTGAAGGACTGCTGCAGTATAGGGCAGCGGTCAGCAGTGGTGCACGTCAACCCTATCTATTGTGGACCGATAGCGGTCCTTACAGAACAGCAGACTGTACCGCACTCAAGCCTATGTACCGTAGCACCCTATACCAAGTTACCAGTCCTTATAAGAACTTTTGTGGAACAAGCAGGTTGTGTGTTAGTGATTAGCAGACTGTACGTCAGTCCCTATACCGCTGAAGGACTGCTGCAGTATAGGTGAGCGGTCAGCAGTGGTGCACGTCAACCCTATCTATTGTGGACCGATAGCGGTCCTTACAGAACAGCAGACTGTACCGCACTCAAGCCTATGTACCGTAGCACCCTATACCAAGTTACCAGTCCTTATAAGAACTTTTGTGGACCAAGCAGGTTGTGTATTAGTGTTTAGCAGACTGTACGTCAGTCCCTATACCGCTGAAGGACTGCTGCAGTATAGGGCAGCGGTCAGCAGTGGTGCACGTCAACCCTATCTATTGTGGACCGATAGCGGTCCTTACAGAACAGCAGACTGTACCGCACTCAAGCCTATGTACCGTAGCACCCTATACCAAGTTACCAGTCCTTATAAGAACTTTTGTGGAACAAGCAGGTTGTGTGTTAGTGATTAGCAGACTGTACGTCAGTCCCTATACCGCTGAAGGACTGCTGCAGTATAGGTGAGCGGTCAGCAGTGGTGCACGTCAACCCTATCTATTGTGGACCGATAGCGGTCCTTACAGAACAGCAGACTGTACCGCACTCAAGCCTATGTACCGTAGCACCCTATACCAAGTTACCAGTCCTTATAAGAACTTTTGTGGACCAAGCAGGTTGTGTATTAGTGTTTAGCAGACTGTACGTCAGTCCCTATACCGCTGAAGGACTGCTGCAGTATAGGGCAGCGGTCAGCAGTGGTGCACGTCAACCCTATCTATTGTGGACCGATAGCGGTCCTTACAGAACAGCAGACTGTACCGCACTCAAGCCTATGTACCGTAGCACCCTATACCAAGTTACCAGTCCTTATAAGAACTTTTGTGGACCAAGCAGGTTGTGTATTAGTGTTTAGCAGACTGTACGTCAGTCCCTATACCGCTGAAGGACTGCTGCAGTATAGGGCAGCGGTCAGCAGTGGTGCACGTCAACCCTATCTATTGTGGACCGATAGCGGTCCTTACAGAACAGCAGACTGTACCGCACTCAAGCCTATGTACCGTAGCACCCTATACCAAGTTACCAGTCCTTATAAGAACTTTTGTGGAACAAGCAGGTTGTGTGTTAGTGATTAGCAGACTGTACGTCAGTCCCTATACCGCTGAAGGACTGCTGCAGTATAGGTGAGCGGTCAGCAGTGGTGCACGTCAACCCTATCTATTGTGGACCGATAGCGGTCCTTACAGAACAGCAGACTGTACCGCACTCAAGCCTATGTACCGTAGCACCCTATACCAAGTTACCAGTCCTTATAAGAACTTTTGTGGACCAAGCAGGTTGTGTATTAGTGTTTAGCAGACTGTACGTCAGTCCCTATACCGCTGAAGGACTGCTGCAGTATAGGGCAGCGGTCAGCAGTGGTGCACGTCAACCCTATCTATTGTGGACCGATAGCGGTCCTTACAGAACAGCAGACTGTACCGCACTCAAGCCTATGTACCGTAGCACCCTATACCAAGTTACCAGTCCTTATAAGAACTTTTGTGGACCAAGCAGGTTGTGTGTTAGTGTTTAGCAGACTGTACGTCAGTCCCTATACCGCTGAAGGACTGCTGCAGTATAGGGCAGCGGTCAGCAGTGGTGCACGTCAACCCTATCTATTGTGGACCGATAGCGGTCCTTACAGAACAGCAGACTGTACCGCACTCAAGCCTATGTACCGTAGCACCCTATACCAAGTTACCAGTCCTTATAAGAACTTTTGTGGAACAAGCAGGTTGTGTGTTAGTGATTAGCAGACTGTACGTCAGTCCCTATACCGCTGAAGGACTGCTGCAGTATAGGTGAGCGGTCAGCAGTGGTGCACGTCAACCCTATCTATTGTGGACCGATAGCGGTCCTTACAGAACAGCAGACTGTACCGCACTCAAGCCTATGTACCGTAGCACCCTATACCAAGTTACCAGTCCTTATAAGAACTTTTGTGGACCAAGCAGGTTGTGTATTAGTGTTTAGCAGACTGTACGTCAGTCCCTATACCGCTGAAGGACTGCTGCAGTATAGGGCAGCGGTCAGCAGTGGTGCACGTCAACCCTATCTATTGTGGACCGATAGCGGTCCTTACAGAACAGCAGACTGTACCGCACTCAAGCCTATGTACCGTAGCACCCTATACCAAGTTACCAGTCCTTATAAGAACTTTTGTGGACCAAGCAGGTTGTGTATTAGTGTTTAGCAGACTGTACGTCAGTCCCTATACCGCTGAAGGACTGCTGCAGTATAGGGCAGCGGTCAGCAGTGGTGCACGTCAACCCTATCTATTGTGGACCGATAGCGGTCCTTACAGAACAGCAGACTGTACCGCACTCAAGCCTATGTACCGTAGCACCCTATACCAAGTTACCAGTCCTTATAAGAACTTTTGTGGAACAAGCAGGTTGTGTGTTAGTGATTAGCAGACTGTACGTCAGTCCCTATACCGCTGAAGGACTGCTGCAGTATAGGGCAGCGGTCAGCAGTGGTGCACGTCAACCCTATCTATTGTGGACCGATAGCGGTCCTTACAGAACAGCAGACTGTACCGCACTCAAGCCTATGTACCGTAGCACCCTATACCAAGTTACCAGTCCTTATAAGAACTTTTGTGGAACAAGTGAGTTGTGAATGTTTAGCAGACTGCAGCAGAAGGGCAGCAGTCAAGTATAATATCCTTTCTATATTTGGAAGAAAGAATATTATACATGTACAAGCCTATTACTGTACCACTGATACCAGTCCTGAAAAGAACCTTTGTGGAACTAATAATAACAGCAAGTCTTTAAAATTACCCTCACTGCCTGACAACACTGCTTCCTTCCTGTCCCTATACAAATTGGCAAAAAAAGAGAACGATTAGTGGTTACTGGAACAGCTCTTTTGTGGACCTTGATAGTAACAGCTAATGATGATGATGATGATGATGATGATGAAAGACTAATCTGGCTGTCCCTGTAGCATACACCGTCCTTTCCCTTTCTCTAAACTAACAAAAGACACTCAGGCTGCTGCAAGAATCAGCAGCACAGCAAACCTATCAACACCTAACACCTATACCAGTCCTGAAAAGAACTTTTGTGTACCAAATAGCTAGTGGTTTATCTCTCCCTACTCCACACAGGAACCTGTCCCTATCTTAACAGAAGAAAGAATGTAAAATGGCCACCGGATCGGGTGTATTTATAGGTTAGGGGGAATGTACAAGTGTCCATGTGCTGTCATGTCTCAATTGGCTGTCCTGTATCACATGATAAACGTGTCACCAAAGGTTAAAGTTCTTGTATACATTAAACACGTAAGTCCGCCGCGGCGAACGACGGAAAAAGGCGTTCGAACGTGCGGACCGCGAATGTCGGAAATTCGCCGCGAAACGACCGCCGGGCGAACCGTTCGGCCATCACTATTAGTGACACTTTAATGCTTTGGGTGCTCTCTCATGTACCAGAAGACTACAGAACCATGGTGACTCCACAGAAAGGAGAATGTTCAGCAATGGGTACAGACTATAGTGCTGGATAACCATATTTCCTTGCTCAGAAGAGGTAATGGTGAGGGACATGTAATGGCAACTTAGGTTACTATAAAATATATAAAAAATTGAATAAATGAACATGTGGGATGAGGTAAGAATAAGGGGGTCTAACATAGCCTGAGGCAAGCTTTAAGTGACATTCCACAAATGTTAAGGAACCTATTTATAACGGATAGCAGATAAGAACACTGTGACTGGAGAATAGTTGGTAATGTGACTTTGACAGTTTATGTGCCGGGCTGTTTTTCCAGGGTGTACAGAGCTGAGCAGTATAAGTAGGATGCAAGGGGGAGGCTAAGCAATGATCAGTGTAATAAGTGTGCAGAGTGGGGTTTTTACGGGAGGGATCAATGCATAGTGGCCAACATTGTAAAAAAAAATATATGGACACTTTTTTCCTGTAGGCAGGGTCTTGTTATAATTAGGAGCGGGGCATTCATTTGTAGGCATGGCATAGCAGGGAAAGAAAATTGCGACATGTGAAGTGCCTTGCGGCAAAACATGGGCGGGGTTTAAACAAAATATTGGGCATGGTTTAAAGGGGACGTGGCTCGGAGAGGGTGTTGTTAGAGTCTGAGATGAATGAATAATGGAGGGAGAAAGAAAGGTAGTTATAGGGAGGGAGGGAGAGAGAATAGGGCCAGATCCTATACCACAATAGCAATATGTGTAAGGCATTCCCAGTAGAGTCCCTCCTTACACCAGGCATTCCTAGCAGAGTCTGTCCTTACATCAGGTGCCCCAAGCAGAGTCCCTTCTTACATCAGGCATTCCCAACAGAGTCCCTCCTTACATCAGGTACCCCCAGCAGAGTCTCTCCGATGCTCCCAGCAGAGTCCCTCTGCTCCTTACATCAGGTGTACCCAGCGGAGTTTCCAGGTCTCATTCCCCTGTGTTCAGTGGAGAGGGGAGAGGCCTCAGATCCGTGCAGCTAACCAGCTTCAGTGTACAAGTAAATGGTCTACTTGTACACTGAATAGAGAAGCCATTTGGCTGCACTGATCAGAGGCCCCTCCCCTCTCCCCTGAACACACGGGGAAAGAGACCTGCAAGGATCTGAGTCTTGGCCATGTTTTCATAGCCCGCTGTGGTGCCAAAAACAGTCCCGGGACAAAAGCAAAATCCCGGGACACGCTCCGATTGGGACAAGGGTCCAATTATCGGGATTGTCCCGGGAAAATCGGTACTGTTGGCAAGTATGAAAGAGGCGCAAAGGGTTTAGAGGTGGGGAGTGTAAGATGCATGCAGGAGGCGTGTCGAGTTCAACAGTGTAAGAGGGGTGCAGAGGGAATGTTGAGGTGAGTGGTGTTAGATGGGTGTGTGGAGTGTAAAGGTAAGCGGTATAAAAGGGATGCAAGGTGGATAGACAGGTGAGAAGTGTTAGCCCTTGTACACACGGTCGGAGATTCCGTCGGAATGTTTCCTATTGGAGCGCTTTGTCGGATATTCTGTGTGTGGTCTGCATCGGACTGTTTCCATCGGAATATCCGTCGGAGCAACTTTTCCAACTTGCCGGAAATATTTTCCGACAAAATGCTCAGATTGGACATACGCCGATCATGTGTAGCCTACTCCGACAGACAAGGTGCCACGCATGCTCAGATCAAATTCCTAGACCAAAGCTATTGACTACTAGCCTGAACGTAGTCCCCTCGTAACGAAATAACGTCATCACGTTATGTACAATTGGATTTTCCGACAACTTAGTCCGACCGTGTGTATGCAACATCACTTCCGGACCTTGTCCGGAATTAACCTGTCGGAATAACTCCGACGGATTTGGTCGTCGGAATCTCCGACCGTGTGTACAAGGGCTAAGGGATGTGCAGTGTGAGAGAAGCACAAGAGGGTGCAGAGGAAAGGAGTGTCGAGGGGTACAGGGTTGAGCAATGTAAGTGTGGTGCAGGGGGTATAAAGAGGCTGGTTTCATACTGTTTACATCCATACAAGGTAGGTAGGGATATACTAATACATTATTCATTTTTCACATGACATTTTTTTCTCACCAATTCTTTAAAATAAATTATATATATCTAGATATATATATATACTGTATCTAGATATATATATAGATCCTCTAAAATATGACCTAGTTTGATGGTCTTTGTTGGCTGCAATATAAGCCCTACCCCCCAAATAAGCCCTACCCTGTAGGGCTTATATTGCAGCCATCACCGACAATCACGCTAGGTCTTATTTTAGGGGGAACAGGGTATATTATATATATATATATATATATATATATATATATATATATATATATATATATATATATATACACACACACACACACACATATATATATATATATATATATATATATATATATATATATATTTCATCATTTTCATACACCATTCAATCGTTCCAGATTGATGCGGATTGTTCAAGATAATGCACCCTCTCACAGATTGAATTATAATGACCTGACCTGCCATTTGGCTGACTTTTTGATCTAGTTTGGGTCTTCCTGCCTCAGCTCCGAGTCGGCATATGTTGGGGACCCCCACTTCCATTCCCTTTGTCCTCATGTGAGCTGGTATAGTTCTCAAGCTGATCTGTAAGTATCAGTTTACTCATATTCTTAAGGGAACTTTCTTTGAATTTTCAGAAATCCCCCCCCCACCCTAAACGCGTATAGGTCTTTATTCATGTGGTGCCAAGACAGTTCGGCTTTTTATTCAGTATGCATCTATTTGTGGGTATATGTATAACTATGTATCATCATCGTATACAATGTATATGTCCATGGAATATTTGTAATGTCAGCCTATTTGTATATGGTTGTGTTTATGTATTAAAAACCTTATCATGCATTTCTAGACCACAGAACTGCGTTTGATACAATAAAGGTTTTATCATTATATATATACTCCATACACTTATTTTTAGAGCAATAAACCTCATTTAAAGTCCAACTCTTTCTCTTTTGTTTTTATTCTCTATAGCCAGGGATGAAAGGTTACTGCTGGGGACATGCCAGGTCACATTTTTTAGTTTCTGCCAGAGGCTCCCAGCACAGTAGCCCCCTGAACTCAACAAAACTTTCTCAACAGCAACGGTTCAGCTACAGTGGGTAGCAACACTTAAAGTGGTTGTATAGTCTTAATTTGAACTTTTACCTACAGGTAAGCCTTATTATATGTAAAAAAAAATCTCCTAAACATGTATGGTTTAGGAGATAATCCCCTGACTGCAGCGGCGCATGTGCACAGGGGATTCTTGGCTGGAAGTCCGGCATGTGCAGGAGTGTCAATATCGCTGCTCCGGCCACTCGCAGCGCCAGACCCGCGAAATCCAGAAGACATGCCGAGGGAACATGTCAGCTTCCTCGGCGTGTATCGGGTAAGATGTCGGGGCTCGTTCTAAGGTAAGTATTTCATAATGAGCTAGTATGTCAGCGGGTTTACTACTGCTTTAAGCCTCGTACACACAATCGGATTTTCCACCAGGAATTGTATGATGACAGACTGTTGTCCTTAATTCCGACCATTTGTATGCTCCATCGGACAATTGTTGGACAAATGTTGGACGGCAGGCTTATAAATTTTCTGCGGACAAATGTCTGTGTTCAGATTTTCCAATCGTGTATATACAAGTCCGTCAGACAAAAGACCAAAGTACAAACACACATGCTCGAAATCAATGCTCATCAAACACAACATTAGCAAAAGGGGCCCAAATGGTGGCGCTGAAGAGCTGAAAAGCCAGGTAGTACAAAACTACGTTCGTGTTTGTTGGCTGACAATTACTTGCCGTTTGTATTCAAGACAAGTTCCTGGCCAAAGACCTTTGGACATAAGTCTGACGTGTTGTCTGTGGAAAATCAGATCGTATGAACGAGGCTTTAGACAGGACTCAGCAGTAGAAATTTGGGGTAGGTATCTGGACCATTTTCTTGTCAGGAGCTCAGATTCTGCTGGACCACACCGGATTCTTCCTCCCAGGCTATCTGATCACTGCTCGGTCGATATAAATGGATCTCCCCAGATTCCAATTTTCTCTGACTGACAAGGACTCCTCCCAAAGCTGAGGCTTAGGGATGAATATGAAGTCCCAAACTGCTTTCTCACACCAGGAAGCTCTCTTGGCTTCTATCCCTTCAATGATCTCCCGCGGAACAAAGTGGTTGTCATACCCATACTCCATGGCTACCTTTCTCTGCAGAGAGAATTTGGTAACTTCTGTCTGTCACCTCTCCCGGGTGGATCGTACATGGTCTCTGCCTTCTGTATTAGCAGAGTGTATGCTTCATTCTGAGCAGAAGGCATAATTGCAGGAAGGGCAAAGGTTAGGAGCTCTGTTGGCATAGGACTCGCAGAAGGCACACCGTATGAGGATGGCATCTTGCTCACCATACTCATTGTGCAGGCCAGAGCAAGGGGAATCATCTACCTCTTCAGCTTCACAGTCCCACTCTGTGATCCCTTCTTCTAGAGACCCAAAGCAGCATTCAAAAGGAAGATGACCTCACATCAATGATCCCCAGCCCCTCCCCACCTGAGGAACTTGCAGACTCTGGCCTCTGGATCCCCTCTGTCCCTTTAAATGCTGGACCCTGACTTCTTGCGACTACAGCCAATGCATGCTGCTGTCGGTGCCCAGACCTGACCAGCTGGGTGCTCTGTACATCTGAGATGGCAGATGGTGGTGTGGGTGTAGACATCAATGGACCTTGCTTTAAAGCAGACAGTGTACATTGCAGGAAACACACAGACAGCAGTGCCACCTGTCCTTCTCCAGTGCGCTGACTGAATTCCTTCACTGCTACTGCTTGAAAATGTCCCATTACTAATGACTGTGAAGCAGACATTTTCCTCTGTAGCATATACACTGGTGCATCCCCTGGCGCTCAGACTCTCGTTCCCCAGGTTAACTCTTTCTTGGCCATCAGTTACATCGGTATTAGTGAGCCGTGCTGTAATACCTTTTCTGCCATTTATAAGCTGTGCTGAAACACAGATAGTAACATGTAAGCTCGTGCAATGCGTTTTCTAACGAAACAAAATTTGGCCAAATTTTGCATCTTAAGCATCCAAATATCTGAATAAAAAAATAACGAATTTCAACTAATACAAAAGAAATGATAGCGTATATAAGGAATACATTTGACATGATTCAGTAATTCCTTAAAGATCTAATGAAACAAAAGGTCAAAGTCAAAGTAAATCTTACAGTCCAATCAGCTGATTCATTTTGTGCTGGAGGTTGGATTACTGGCAAAGTGCATTCATGAGAACTGAATGAGAAGGGTGTTGTATTGTATTTTAGCAGAGGAGAAGAGATATTGTTATTGTGTGTGTTATAAGATTCAATAAACAAACGACTTTCCAAACTACGAATCATTATCACGAATATATTACATACATAAAGATCGAATTTCAACGAATACGAATGAAATTATAGTGCATATAATGAATGAATTTGACATGATTCAAGATTCAGTATAACGAATATCGACACTCTACAGAAATAACGAATTATCCCAAAACGTATTAACGTACCATAACGAATATAACAGAATGAAATGATGTATTTTACGAATGACAACAAACCGAAACAAAATTTTCCATTGTGCACAAGTCTAGTAACATGCTCTCACTCCTGCCTCTTCTCAGACAGCTTTTAACTCTCTCCATGCCATCACTTGTAAATGCACTTGCACTGGTAACTGTAGAGCAGACATTACCCTCCATAGCATAACACAGTTTCTCTTTGATTGCAGTCCTGCAATCCACACAGCAAGACATGACAATTTCTTGGGATATGACTCTTTTTTGAACACTTGACTCGGCCATTGCAGATAGCAACTACTGTGATAATTCAGGGGATAAGCCAGGACTAAGAGCCCCCACGTGCAGCGGTACCCCCACAGGAGCCGCTTGGATTTGGATTTGCCCGGACCTCCCACTGATTAATCCACGGCCAGTTACAGGGTATTTTTCACACAACAGGTGCACATACTCTTCCACTCGTTAATTTTGATGACCAATCTAGGGAATTTGTTTTTGTATTTTATTTGGAGAACTTGGTTAGGAGAAGGGAACTAGTAGGATATTCCAACTTAAAGTAATTGTAAGGCTTCATCTTTTTTTTTTAAGAAATAGGAAGGAGGGAGAACCCACAGTGCCACATCCATAATGTATCAAGGGAAAGCAAAGAAGATACCAAATAGATAGCAACAGGTTGGACTTTTAAGGCATGGAAAAAAATAGGAAAGTAGAAAAAAATATTTATTTTATTGAAAAATACAATATCATAACAGTGTTCAAAACAATATAAAAATCATATGAAATTATATAATTTGTACATTGAGCCCTTGTACAAACAGAAATTGATAGTTGCTTATAGCAGGGGCAGGAAAGAAGTCTCAGCCAGTAAATTACCATCAATGGGGATGGCCAATAGAGGACATAATCATATCCACAGCCCAATGCTGTGCACCGGCTGTCTCCCAGGGGTATGTCTTCATTGTCTCCACAAAAATACTTTTACCTTTAGTCTTTATATGCTGTTTGGCCATACTATGCATCACCAGCATCTATTAAGCTTTATGTGGATGGGATTATGTCCTCTATTGGCTGTCCCCATTGATGGTAATTTACTGACTGAGACTTCTTTCCTGCCCCTGCTATAAGCAACTATCAATTTCTGTTTGTACTCATTAGAATGTGCCCCTTGCTGTCCATCCTATCACAGCATGGTTGACCGCTCCATATATTTGGATCTGTCCTGGTTGCTCTGACATTTGTACTTGAGGCGCAGGCCTTTATGGCGAAACGTGTAGACACGAAGTACAAGGGCTCAATGTACAAATTATATAATTTCATATGATTTTTATATTGTTTTGAACACTGTTATGATATTGTATTTTTCAGTAAAATAAATATTTTTCTCTACTTTCCTATTTTCTTCCATGCATTAAAAGTCCGACCTGTTGATATCTATTTGGTATCTTCTTTGTTTTCCCTTTTTTTTTTTAATAACAAACATGACATGCTTACCTCCACTGTGCAACTCGTTTTGCACAGAGTGGCCCCAATCCTCGACTTCTGGGGTCCTTCAGCGGCTCTTGCGGCTCCTCCTCTTATCAGATAACCCCCTAGGAGAATCACTCTCCTGGGGGGGGTTATGTTGCGGGCACATTTTCGAGTCCGGCATTTGCATCCATAGACACGAATGTCAGACTCAGTCCCGCTCCCTGGAGCTCACATCATTGGATTCGGGAACCAATGGCTGTGCTGCTGTCAATCTATCCAATCAAGAGCCAGGACCCCGTGCAGAGATGGAGAGCGCCAGAAGCATAGTATGCATTAAGGTGAAAAAACACAAGGGTTTACAACCCCTTTAACTATTCACAGGTGAGGACAACACTCTTAATAGAACTGTGTAGCAGATTATCTGTAGGACCATGCAGCAACTGTATGGAATAAAAAAGTCAATTTGTAGCACAAGGAACTCACTGAACTTTGCCTCTTTAGAACACTAGTCAGTGTCCCCTTTAGCTAGCACCCAGTAGCTGACTGCTAGCACCGAGAGGGGGATTTAACAGCACAAGTCCCAGGGATCCCCTGTGGGGGCCTGTACTCACAAGGCTCCTGAAGCAAACATGGCAGCCTTTTTGTCAGGAACCATGAATCAGACTGAGACAGAAGTGTAGTAAAAATCACACTTTAATAAAATGGTAAAATGGTACAAACAGTGTCAGGGTTCGGTAACCAGAGCAGGTAGTCAGAATAAGCTAGTAAAACAGGAATCCAGAGATCAGCGTAGTCAAAGGCAGCAAACAGGATCAGGAACCAGAAGGAAAGTCAGCCAGGCAAAAGTCTTTAACAGGAAAACACAGCAGAGAGTATCCAGATATGTTGACCAAGGCGAAGGCACAGGAGACCTGATGTAAGAAGCTTAAATAGCCAGCAGGCTGATTGACGAGCAGGATAAGATCATCAGGTGAGTTACTGTGGAATGAAGAGTGTTGGCAATTAACCGACAGCTGAGCAGCCTGTGCTATGAGAAGGGAGGGCTGAGCCCAGCCCTAACACTTCTATAGCAGTGCCAGACAGGATCCAAAGACATCCTCCCTCAGCTCTCACAAGAACCATGAGTTGCAACTTCAACGTTTCAGGCCCTCAGGTCAACCACCTGGGGCCTCATGGCAGAATGCACTGAGGTGGGGAGACAGCCCCCTCCTCATCTGGACCTCTCTCTCTCTCTCTCTCTCGCAGAAGACCCAAAGCCCATGTGCCTTTCAGAGATAATTACAGTCACCCAGCATGCATTGGGGCACTTCCCCTTCTAATTGGCCAGAGCTGTATAGACATCCATGCTCTCATCTGCCAGGTTTCTTCCCACTATCCAGTATACTCTATAGCTACTGGATTAGTGTGAAACTCTCAAGACAGCATGAGCACCAGAGCACACTGAGCAGACTCTAGCAATAAATCAATCAATCCATCACAGCTCTCTGTTGCACAAAAGTTTGCCTAGCTGTCTCCCTGTTAAGCAGAGAAACCAAAAACAATATACACTCACTCTAGAACCTAGCTAGGAGGGCGCTATAGGTATAAGGACTGTTACACACGTGCTGTGTATACATTGGGAAGGCTCAGGTTGTAGTTAAGTATGGCCCTTTAAGCCCCTCCTACTTTCAGTGCAGTGTCATCTAAATGAACTTTTACCATGCTGCATTGTTGTTCTTCCTGAAGTGCTCAGGGCTGCACAAGGTCTTTCAGAACCTTTGACAGCTTGGTCACAGTGCTGGGATTGTTGGTCCCTGAATGCGTTGGATGTCTTTTCATCCTCCATGCTGTTGCCGATTGGCGATTTAGTTATTATTTTTTGGTGTTCTCAATTTTAGAGGTTATTGCTTTTTTTTTTTAGAAACTCCACTTTGTAAGTCTCAGGCTTTTTCAGCCAACTAAGACATGACCTCTGAAATCAGAACTATTGGTTAATACTGTACAAATAAGGCTAAAATTGTGATTGACTCCAGAGTTATAGCTTCCAGAAAGTACTGGCGTTCTTTTCTTGGCTGCCAGTTTCTTCATTCAAGTAGTTTCAGTATCACCTTTCTGAACCTTTTCATGAAAGGAAATGGGGAAAAAAATTCTTACTTTAATTGGTCTGTCGATTGTTTAGGTGCAACATAAATCACAAGTTTTATAGCCTCCTGTTCTCCGGTACATTCCACACTGATAGCATTTATATTAATTACATTTCACTGGTTACTAAACCATGTGTTTGTTGCCACTAAAGGTAATTATGTCAATGATAAAACACTCCAGGGGGGTCAAACTCCCATCTCCACAAGCATTTTGCTTAAAGTCCAAATCCTCAATCTGGATATGTTTAAGATAATGTGTCTGCTTATTTAAAACCATGACATTTACTATTTTTAAATTATTGGCTATGTAATCACACAGCTACCGATTGTCTCACCTTTGACATATCTTCGGATCCCCTGATTTCAAAGTGTTGCTGGAATTTGAATTTGTGTTTACTGAAAACCCGACCACACAGAGAGCCATTCAAGCGGATACCAGACAATTGGGAGATATACTGTAGATGGGAATTGCCTCACATATAGCATGCTGTAATGCCTGAAGTGGTCTTCTTGGTCAGGCTATGGTCCAAAGGACCAAAATATATTCAAGTTGGCTTTTCAATGATTTATTGAAGATCAGTTACAGGGGATTTTTTTTAATATACTGGAAAATCGACAATATATGACTGATGCTTCAATTGTTAGTTGTAGTATTATACACTACCTAATTACATAAGTAATGTACAAACAATCATGTATTAACATCTTAGGACCATGAGACAAAAAATGAAAGTAGGTGTCTATGACATCAGGTTTTTAGGTTTTAAAACTGTAAAAGCTGAAGTGTTGCTAGTTCCGTAAGGACCAGTGGATTTTTGGGTGTTCCTTTACATGCACAGCCAGGCAACAGGGATTTTTCAGCACTCACACAGGCTTCAAGAACCAGGCCAGGGTGTTTTGTTTTTGGTTTATTAGGGGATGAACTGAATAGGTAAGGGAATGCATTGGATGCTCAGAACTGTAACTTCAATGGAAACTGAAGACTTGCTAACATCCCGGCTACTAACAGTCACTATGCTGTCCTCCCATATGATAAACTGATCAGCTCAACTAGTAAAACCAATGTTCCAAAAACTGGATGCACCTGGCTGTTCATTGAAGCCCCAAGCAAGAGGTGTAGGGTGGCTTTACAGGCTTTAAGCTGTCCCTTAGTAGTGAGCAAGCAGATTATTACACCTTGCTGCTACTACTTTATCAGGCTCTGGGAGGGTAATGTTTGAAGTTACTCACTCAGTCCCTTTGCTAAACCCTGAAGAACAAGCTACTGCTGTACAGACCTCCAGCTGAACAGGTTCTATTATTGGCTTCCAGAATGGCTTCTGCTAAGACTAGCTGAGGCTAGAAAAGGAATGTGAGTCGTCAGCTGCTCCTGACCTCTCTCTCTTTGGTTCTCCTGCTCTGTCTTCTGCCCAGGGGCAGAGCCCCCCCAGCACAGGGGTCCCTTCTAGGCAACAGGACCCTGAAATCTGCTCCCTTGCCGCCAGGCTCAAAAATATTTATGACCTAGCTTCCCATCTTCTGGGCTGTCCTTACCCAGGGATTGGAGGAGGCGCCAAAACATATGCAGGTCTAATCTCTTCTCCTCCTGCCTCTAAGTTCTAGAACTATCCAGCACATGTAACAGGGACTCAACCCCTGGCACTCTAAACAGCACAACAACACCACCGTGATAGAGAGCACTGACACCAGCACCGTGATAGAGAGCACTGACACCAGCACTGAGATAGAGAGCACTGACACCACACCAGCACCGAGATAGAGAGAGCACTGACACCAGCACCGAGATAGAGAGAGAGCACTGACACCAGCACCGAGATAGAGAGAGAGCACTGACACCAGCACCGTGATAGAGAGCACTGACACCAGAACCGAGATAGAGAGCACGTACACCAGCACCCTGATAGAGAGCACTTACACCAGCACCCTGATAGAGAGCACTGACAACAGCACCGAGTTAGAGAGCACTGGCACCACACCAGCACCATGATAGAGAGCACTGAGACCACACCAACACCGAGATAGAGAGCACTGACACCACACCAGCCCCATGATAGAGAGCACTAACACCACACCAGCACCGTGATAGAGAGCACTGACACCCGCACCGTGATAGAGAGCACTGACACCAGCACCATGATAGAGAGCACTGACACCAGCACCGAGATAGAGAGCACTGACACCAGCACCATGATAGAGAGCACTGACACCAGCACCGAGATAGAGAGCACTGACACCACACCAGCACTGTGATAGAGAGCACTGACACCAGCACTGAGTTATAGAGCACTGAGACCACACCAGCACTGAGATAGAGAGAGCGCACTGACACAAGCACCGAGATAGAGAGAGAGCACCAGCACCGTGATAGAGAGCACTGACACCAGCACCGAGATAGAGAGCACTAACACCACACCAGCACCGAGATCGAGAGCACTGACACCACACCAGCACCGAGATAGAGAGAGAGCACTGGCACCAGCACCGAGATAGAGAGCACTGACAGCAGCACTGATACCAGCAACTCACTGCGGGACCCAAAAATATGACACCGCTCAACCTCTTCAAACAGGAGGGTACGGGCATATAGTGCGGTGTGCTTTTTTTGTACAAGGAAGTGAGCCAAAGGTAGAAAAAAGGTCTGTGTGCTCGATTAAATAAATGGTTTATAGAGATATACATGGTCTACTGGTCACATGTGTTGAATTCCTCCGAGATCCATGCCTCATTCATTTTTATAAATGTCTGGTAGACAACACTGTCGTGTGCTAGGCGAGTGCGCTTATCGGTCATGATCCCCCCTGCTGCGCTGAACGTCCTTTCGGACAGGACACTGGATGAGGGGCAAGCCAACAGTTCCATTGCAAATTGGGCAAGCTCTGGCTAGAGGTCAAGCCTGCCCACCCAGTAGTCCAGGGGTTCATCACTTCTCAGAGCGTCCACATCGGCCTTTAACCTGATGTAGTCAGACACCTGTCGGTCTAGGCATTCCCTGATTCTGGATCCGGATGAGACCTGTCGATGGGTCGGCTGAAAGAATGACCTCATATCAGAAGTCACCAACACATCTTCAAACCACCCTCTTCTTGCAGGCGCTGTTGGATTGCTACCCGCAACTCTTTCTCTGGGAGTGGGAATTCCTCCTCTGCCAGCGCACGCAAAAGCAGAATGCAGCAGTTGTCGAAGCAAGGTCTGTATGTGCTCCATTCTGACAGCCCTCTGTGACGGTGATAACATTTCCGCCATTTTGTGTTTGTACCGGGGGTCTAAGTATGTTGCCACCCAGTACTGGTACTTGACCCTTATGCTTTTTATACGGGGGTCCCTGTTAAAACACTGGAGTATGTAGGCCCCCATTTTCACTAAACTGGAAGCGGTGTGGTGGCCTGGCTCCCGCTCATCATCCAGGATAATGTCGTCCTCCTCATTCTCCCCATCCACGCACAACAACAGGGATCCCAGAAATGTTTAAAGCATGCTCTTCTTGCTCCTCCTCATCCGCCCCGACACCATCCTCCTCTGACTCCTCTTCAGACTCCTGTTGTTGACTTGTCTCAGATAGAGTAGCCCCCCTGGGAATTCATCCAGCATTGCAACGTCCTCATCTTCTTGCTCCTGCTCCTCCACGGCTTGATCAATGACACAACACAATGCACACGCCATAAAGAAGGCATAAAGTACCATGTCACTGATGGCGCCATGGCTGCGACTGACCAGTTTGGTGATCTCATCAAATGGCCGCAGAAGTCTGCATGCGTCGCGCATGAGCAGCCACTGGCACGGTGAAAAAAAACAAGCTCCCCAGATCCTGTTCTGCCGCAGAGTTCGTACAGGTAGTCGTTAACTGCACGTTTCTGCTGGAGCAGCCTATCAAGCATATAGAAGGTTGAGTTCCATCGCGTCAGGCAATCGCAAATAAGACATCTCACTGGCAGATTGTGTCCCCACTGAATGTCAGCAAGGCGAGCCATGGCCATGTAAGATCTTCTGAAATGGGCCGAGATTTTTCTGGCCTGCCGCAAGATGTCCTGGACCCCAGGGTATTTGACAACGAATCGCTGCAAGACCAATTTTAAGACATGTGCCATGCATGGCACTTGCGTAATTTTGCCCTATTTCAATGCGCTAAGCAGATTGGCACCGTTGTCACACACCACTTTACTAACTGTCAAATTGAGCGGTGTTAGCCACTGATCTGCCTGTGAACGCAAAGCTGAAAGGAGTGCAGGGCCAGTGTGGCTCTTGGCTTCCAGGCACAACAGACGCAGCACAGCATGGCAACGTCTCACCTGGCATGTCGAATAGGTTCTGGGAGCTTAGGCGGCACAGCGGAAGAGACGCTAGCAGCAGAAAAGGAGGAGTCAGCTGAGGAGGAGAGGGAGGAAGATGGAGTAGGAGGAGGAGAAGAAGAGCCAGGCCTGCATGCAATCCGTGGTGGTAAAACCAAATCTACATGGGTGCCACGGGGGTTACATGCTTGACGGCCGTCAGAAGGTTCACCCAGTGGGCAGTAAAAGTGATATACCTTCCCTGTCCTTGTTTGCTAGACCACGTGTCTGTGGTCAGATGTATCTTGGCACCGACACTGTGTGCCAGAGATACATTCACTTGCCACTGAACATGGCCATATAGCTCTGGGATGCCCTTCTGTGAGAAATACTTCCTTCCTGGGACCTTCCATTGTGGTGTTCCAATGGCCACAAATTTTCGAAAGGCCTCCGAGTCCACCAGTTTATATGGCAGTAGTTGCTGGGCTATCAGTTCTGACAAGCCAGCCGTCAACCGTTGGGCAAGATGGTTACCCGGCGTCATCATTTTTTTTTTACGCTCGAACATTTGGCCCAAGGAAGCCTGCCTTTTTCCAGAAAAACGTGAGGATGGCATGAAGGAAGGTGGCAGAATTAGAAGACGAGGCTGGACGGTGAGAGCCTGGAGTGTGGCTTTGTGGGTTCTGTTTCTCCCACTGGGCTCGGTGATGGCAGCTCATGTGCCTTCTTAAGGCAGTCATCCCTAGGTGAGTGTTGGGCTTACTGTGACTTATGCATTGACTGCAAAGATTGCAGATGGCAACACTATTGTCAGCAGCAGACACGTTAAAAAAAGCCCACACTGCGGAGCCATGTGCCGGCGTCCTGGGAGCGCCAGATGTGACCGTACATGGTTGATGCCTCGCTCCTGATACATTAGCAGTCTGCTTTGTCCCTCCTGTGCAATTTAAGTTCCGCCTGCTTCTCCTCCCTATCTGCTGGTCCATATCTCCCTCTGAACTCCCCTCCTCTTCCTCTCTTGTAGGCACCCACGTTACATCACTAGACATGTCATCATCGACGTCACCTTCCCCACCGCTATAATTAGAGATCTCGGAGTAGGCAGCAACAGCAGGGACCAACCTCCTCCTTGGGCTGATCTGGGTACTGTCGTCAGACTGCTGAGTGGTGGTTGTTGCTACCTCCTCTTCCTGATCCTATGCCAAGAGTGGCTGCGCATCGGAAATGTCTTGATATGGATCAGAAAATAATTCCTGTGACTCAAGCGGAAGGTATATGGTGGTGGTGGTGTTGGTGGTAGTGTCTTTGGGGGTGCACACAGCAGAGAGTGAAGAGGGTGCAGATCGAGAGGATGAGGAGAGTGAAGAAGAGTAAGGCTGAGTGAGCCACTTAACCAAGTCTGGTGCGTCCTTTGACGTAATCGCATGCACCTTCTGCAATTTGCCACTTTGGCTCAAGTCTGTTGCTCCTGCCCTACCCTTACCACCCCTGCGGAAAGTCCTGCCTCTTCCTCTGCCTGTCATTTTTTAAATGACCCTGTGACAAAAGTCTCTAGAGAAGTGCAGTTTGTATGTGGAAGAAGGTATATAACACCCCGCTTCAATCTGTCGTTTTTGGGGGCCACTGGTCTATCACACCAGTTATAATACTTTTTTTTATTGTGTTTGTCACTCTTTGTAGTATCGCTGCAGAACCACTCAGCAGTCACAATGCTGCACAGTGGAAATGAACTATACTATGCTTTCTATATGTGCAATGTAATATTTGGGGGTTATTTAGCCTCTGTGTAGAGCACAGCAGTGAGCAGAGTCCACGCCAGTTATGCCATTTAAGAGCTTGTTGGCCCACTTTTATTAAAAGTAAAAGAAAACAAGTCCAATAACAGGAGGGTTTCCCACACAGGGGTTTCGGCTTTCCACAGCAACAACGTAATAATAAACAGAAAAATACCAAGCCACCTGGCTCTCTCCAGCAGTACTGCCGTTCAGGCTTTATACTTCAGCCCTCTTGGCCATATAACAAAGATGTCGTACAACTACTGTACCTCTTTTATCTTCCTTGCTGCTCAACCCACAGCTTTGGGCCCTCTGATTATACCATGCAGACATGCATGCTTCTCCCTTGCTTGTCTGGACTCCTCAGGAGGGTGGAGCCCAGAACCATGGTCTTGGCTCTGTTATAAGCCCAGGACCCACCTGTTCAATCACCCAGCCAGACTTCTGGCTGTTCCCAAAACCCGGTCCCAGGATTTTAAATTCCATCCCACCCATAACACTATGGAATCTCCGGGCTCCAGGTCCCCAACTGGATTTTTGGAAACAATGAGGAAACTGAAAAGCCAGTTTCCTCCCAAACAAACAACTTCCCTGGAGCCCCTCAACCTGCCTGGTTGAGAACCCTGCATCCATCTGCTGGTGGGGTACCATACAACCACAGCAAGTATTTTATATGTATATTACACACCTATATACTGCACACCAAATAGTACACCTATACCAGTCCTTAAAAGGACCTTTGTGGACCTAGTAGCTAGTGATTTGCAGACTGTCCCTCAGTCCCTACACTGATAAAAGACAGCTGCAGAATCGGGCAGCAGTCAAGTATAATATTCTTTCTATATTTGGAAGAAAGTATATTATACGTGTACAACCCTATATACTGTACACCTATACCAGTTGTTAAAAGGACCTTTGTGGACCTAGTAGCTAGTGATTTGCAGACTGTCCCTCAGTCCCTACACTGATAAAAGACAGCTGCAGAATCAGACAGCAATCAGCAGCACAGCAGTCAGCAGCAGTGCACCACAACCCTATATATTGTACACCTATACCAGTCCTTAAAAGGACCTTTGTGGACCTAGTAGCTAGTGATTTGCAGACTGTCCCTCAGTCCCTACACTGATAAAAGACAGCTGCAGAATCGGGCAGCAATCAGCAGCACAGCAGTCAGCAGCAGCAGTGCACCACAACCCTATATATTGTACACTTATACCAGTCCTTAAAAGGACCTTTGTGAACCTAGTAGCTAGTGATTTGCAGACTGTCCCTCAGTCCCTACACTGATAAAAGACAGCTGCAGAATCGGGCAGCAATCAGCAGCACAGCAGTCAGCAGCAGTGTACCACAACCCTATATATTGTACACCTATACCAGTCCTTAAAAGGACCTTTGTGGAACTAGTAGCTAGTGATTTGCAGACTGTCCCTCAGTCCCTATACTGATAAAAGACAGCTGCAGAATCAGGCAGCAGTCAAGTATAATATTCTTTCTATATTTGGAAGAAAGTATATTATACGTTTACAACCCTATATACTGTACACCTATACCAGTCCTTAAAAGGACCTTTGTGGACCTAATAGTAATAGCTAGTGATTAAACTGACTGTCCCTGCTCCACACAGCGTCCTGTCCCTACACTGACAAAAGACAGCTGCAGAATCAGTCAGCAGTGCACTCAGCAATCACCAGCACAGCAGTGCACCGAACCCTATATACTGTACTACACCTATACCAGTCCTTAAAAGGACTTTTGTGGACCTAATAGCTAGTGATTTTTGTCACTACAGTCTCTCCCTGCTCCACACAGCGTCCTGTCCCTACACTGACATAAGACAGAATGTAAAATGGCCACCAGATCAGGTCTATTTATAAGGTAGGGGGGATGTCCAATTGTCCGTGTGCTGAAATGTCTCAATTAGCTGTCCTGTACCCCATGATGGATGTGTCATCATGGGTCAAAATTCTTTCACAATGTAAATGCATATGTCTGCCAGACGAACAGCGCCGGATGTCCGCCGGTTTGGCAAATCGCGAACACGCAAAGTTCGCTGTGAACTGACCACCGTTTGAACTGCAAGGCCATCTCTACAAGCTAACCAATATCTCACAACTTTAGAACTTGATTGAGAATGAGGGACAGATCAGTGAAGCAGTGACCTGCTGTGTGCATATCATGCCACCGCAAGAAGTGGATGTGGCCAAACGTCATTAAGACAGTCAGGCGCTGCTTAGCAGCCAGCAACTGTTGAGACAATTTATACTTTGGTGAGACCTACAGTATGTAATATACAATATAGTGTAGATAGTATATGAGTCTGTGAGGCACATGATGGTTCAGGTGTGTGCAATGCACAGAGTGCCAGGGGATTGTGGGAGTGCAGGGGTAACTTTTCCGAATCTGAAAGGCCCCCTTGTTGTTGAACAAGGGGGCCCCAAGATCTAAGTCCCCCCCATGTGAATGAATATGGGGTACCTAATACTCCTACTCATTCACCCAAAAAATATCAGAAGTAAATGAAAACACAAAGACAGTTTTTGACAAGCATTTAAAAAAAAATGTATATATAAATAAATATGTCCCTGGATGTAAATCCAGCATCAATCACAATGAACGCCAGCCGCCGTCCCGCAGGATAAAAAAGACCCACAGGAAAAAAAGTATCCTGTCGTCTGCTGAACATGACCGATCCCATAGAGAGACACTCGCCAAACGACAGCTGCTTCTGGAGCTGGAGATGGGATCACCCAGTAATGTCCCCGGATGAAGAAATGGCTGCACTCCAAGATCCATCAAAATTCTTATTTAATAAACGAACATCACAAGTGTTACAGACAGTTCAAATGGTAGACACGTTTCACACACTAACAGGTGCGCTTATTCATTACAAACCTGTCACCGGATGACCATGCCCCCCATGAAGTCACTCAGGGGTCCCCATGTCCCTATGAGGAAAGTTATTGATATCCAAGTGGGGGAACTTGTTCCAGCACCGGGATTCTGGGATTCAGCTCTGATTATGTTCATGGGACGACTGGATTTAAACCAAATTTTGGAATGGCCCTATTGAATCTGGGACGGTTGGGAGGAATGCTAACCACATATGCAATACAGTTACTTTAAAGCAATACTACTTGGCATAAAGGAGTATAATGGTAGTAGTATATTATAGCTAATGGGTATTGGGTGAGGAAAATGCACATTATATTATTATTATTATCATTATTATAGAGGATTTAAATAGTGCCATCAGTCTGCTCTTTACAAAATGAAGGCAGACCGTACAGTTACAATACAATTCAATATTAGAGGAATCAGAGGGCCATGCTCCTTAGAGCTTACAATCTAAAAGGGAGGGTCAAGTGGTATAAAAGGTAATAACTATGGGGAATGAGCTGATATAGAGAGTAAAGAGAGAGTTTATTAGGTAGAAGCAGTATATGTGTCTCTAAAAAGATAGGTTCTAAGGGATCAACTAAAGATGGATAGCAATTTCTCCTCTGCCTCCACTCCATATTTAGTTCTGCTTAAACACCTCAGTCTCTAAACTAAGGCCGGCCATACACGGTTCAAATCTTTGCCAGTTCAGCAGGAACTAGCCGAGATTTGAACCATTAATGAGCAGGCTGAATGTACCAAGTTGATTGATTGATCAACTTGGGTACAACCAGCTTTCCAGGTTCTCTTGCGATTATCACTGTCTTCTCCCAGCAGGGATGGCTTACCCCACCCGCCCTTGTACTCCTGCTGGGAGAATAAAATAGCTGATATCTTGTACTATGTATGTCTGGCCTAAACCTTAACAGGTACTAACCCCCTGTTCTGTGTACTCACTTCCTCCTCAGTCTCTGTGCTGATAGAAAATGTCTTTGTCCTGGCTCTGGAACAAACTGATTTATATTTGACATAACTGGCAGCTGGTGGAATAAAACCCTTAAAATGCTATTAAAATTAAAAACAAAAATGTAATATATTGCAGCTTTACCTTGTTTATGGACTAAACAACTAACTGTTTATGGACTACCATAGACATCATATACTGTATATACCGACAAAACACATCTTACAATGTATAAAACAGCAATGCTTCAAAAATAGAAATACCACCTGCAGCCAAATTACAAAAAAGACAGTTTATTATACACAATTAAAATACTAGTATACCAAACTAATTAAAAAAGACCTGCCAAGAATCCTTAATCTAAGAACATAATAATTCCTCCCAGCATGGGTGCTATTCAGAGAATGATTTTCACTCTCTAACTCATCTAATGAGAGAATGCTTTGTAATTATTGAGAAATTCACTGCATTCTTTGAACCTCCTCCAACCTCCTGTCCCGTGGCGTCAGTAGTGTTGGTGTCACCTGCAGTAAAACATGGTGTCACCCCCCCCCCCCACCACTGAGGAGGCTAGTTCGTCGGTGCAGCTCTCCCCTCTTAACCTGCCGCGATGGATGGAGCCAGGATGGGATTGAGGGGATGGATGGAGCCAGGCTAGGATTAGGGTGGTAAATAAAAGCCAGAATAGGATCGGGGGATGGATGGAGCTGGAATGGGGGGTGGATGGAGCCAGGATGGGATCAGGGGATGGATAGAAGCGGGATGGAATTGTGGGAATGGATTGAGCCGGAACTGGATCTGAGAGGTAGGTGGAGTTGGGATGAGATTGGGGTGATGGATGGAGCTGGTATGGGATTGGGGGAATGGATGGAGCCGAGATGGGTTAGAGGAGATTGATGGAGCAGGGAAGGGATCGGGGGAATTGATAGAGCAGGAATAGGATCTAGGGAATGGCTGGAGTTGGGACGAGATTGGGGTGGTGGATGGAGCCGGGATGGGATCAGGGGATGAATGGACCCAGGATGGGATTGGGGAATGGATTGAACCGGAATGGGGGAGGAATAGATGGATTTGGGATGGGATCGGAGTGGTGGATGGAACCGGGATGGGATTAGGATGGGGGATGGAGCTGGGATGGGATCAGGGTGGTGGATGGAGCCAGAATGGGATCGGGGGGAATGGATGGAGCCGGGGATCAAGGGAGTGGATATGTGCTAGGGGGTGCTTTTGGAGAGGAGAGGAATTTGCTGGGGGGTCAAACTTCAAATCTGCCCCTCTCCTTCTAGCACAAGTCCTCTATATAACCTAAAACAAAGCACCCTTCTGGCACATATCATTTAACCCCCCCACCAAATCACTCCTGACAGCAGAATTGTTCCCTGCCAAGGCCCCCACCTTCCCAATCACCATGTCCCCTCTTCTGCAAGACCGGGCAGAAGTTGTGTCCCTCCTCTGTCTCGGCTCTTCCTCCCAGTCTATGTACCTCACATAGGTAGAAAAGCACCTGCATCTGTGGGGACAATTGAAAAAAGAATGTCCCTACATCCATGGTGTCACTGAAAGAATAAATGTCCCTGCATTGGTGGTATCACTGGAAGGACAAATGTCCTTGTGTCAGTGTTGTCACTGGAAGAAAAAATGTTTCCCTGCATCCATCATATGTGCCATACACTGGTAAAATTGAAATTGCAATTTTTAATTGTTCCTGCTGGCTGTATACATATATGCAGCAGTTGGGCGGGTAGCAGGGATGAGCCGAACACCCCATGGTTCGGTTCGCAGCAGAACATGTGAACAGACAAAAAATGTGTGTGAACACGTGAACACCATTAAAGTTTATGTGACTTTATGAGACTATGTGAAAAATAAAAAGTGCTAATTTTAAAGGCTTATATGCAGGTTATTGCCATAAAAAGTGTTTGGGGACATGTATCAATGAAAAAAAAATGTTATTTTTTCAGAAGCAGTGATTTTAATAATGTTTAAAGTGAAACAATAAAAATGAAATATTCCTTTATATATATATATATATATATATATATATATATATATATATATATATATATATATATATATATATATATATATCGTGCCTGGAGGATGTCCTTAGTATGCCTGTAAAGTAATGCATCTTTCCCGGGCCGGACTGGGAATAAAAACCAGCCCTGGAAAAAATGTCATACCAGCCCCACAGCATTATTATACCAGCCCAACAGCATAACATCATTATTTTCTTGTCCATGAAAGGGAAAACCATACATTTTAAAGCACATTTGATGAAGAGAGTATTATATATAGATATGAAATCACATAGGGCTATATATATATATATATATATATATATATATATATATATATACAAATTCCAGACTCACTCAGAGACTGCAGACATGATACAGGAAATGGTCAGAGACTGCAGACATGATACAAGAGCTCAATGCAGCCTCACCAGTGCCCATCAAATGCAGCCTCACTGTGCCCATCAAATGCAGCCTCACTGTGCCCATCAAATGCAGCCTCACTGTGCACACCAATGCGGCCTCACGGTGCACACCAATGCGGCCTCACGGTGCACACCAATGCGGCCTCACTGTGCACACCAATGCGGCCCCACTGCGCCCACCAATACGGCCTCAATGTGCCCATCAAGGTGGCCTCACTGTGCCATGAATGCAGTTTCACTGTGCCCATCATTGCAGCCCCTCCTGTGCCCCATGTCCTAGTCTGTAGTCCCCGTCTGTGGGAAGGTGTGTTGTTGATGCTCGGTATGGTACCTTGCATGCCAGCAGGATATCCATTACGGCCAGCAGCAGGAAGGGTCTGTTCTTGTTTTGGATGGGGATGGTGCTCCTTCCAGAGGATCTGTTTGCTGTGAGATTAAGTGGTCCCTGGCCACCTGCACCTTCAGCCGTCCTCAAAGAGCAGGGGGGAGTGGAGATCACAGGGGTGGGGAGCGGAGAGCGCTGGGGGGGGACAAAAAGAACAGGGGTGGAGAGCACTGGGGGGCTAAGAGTGTGGGGTGATGAAGAGCACTGGGGGGGCAGAAAAACAGGGGTGGAGAGCACGGGGGCTGGAGAGTACTGGGGGGTACAAAGAGCAGGGAAGAGTGGAGAGCAATGGGGGGGGGGGGCTTGAGAGCACCAGTGGGGGCCAGAAAGAACAGAGGTGGAAAGCACGGGGGACTGGAGAGCACTATGGGGGGTGGAGAGCACTGCTATGGTTGGAGAGCACATGGGTGGGGGCAAAATGCAGGGGGGAGTAGAGAGTACAGGGGTGGGGAGTGGATAGTGCTGGGGGGAGCCAAAAAGAACGGGGGTGGAGAGCACGGGGGATAGAGAGCACTGGGGGGGCTGGAGAGCACCAGGGGGCCAGAAAGAACACGGGTGGGGAGAATGGGGGGGCTGGAGAGTGATGGGGAGAGCTGGAGAGCACTTAGGGGCGAAAGAACAGGAGGAGAGCACTGGGGCGGAAGAACGGGGGGAGCACTGGGGGGAGAGGAGAGCACTGGGGGGGAGGGGGAGAATGGGGGGAGAGCACTGGGGAGGAAGAACAGGGGGGAGAGCACTGGGGGGGAGCGGAGAGCACTGGGAGGGGGAACAGGGGGAGAGTACTGGGGGGGAGAACAGGGGGGAGAGCACTGGGGGAGAGAAGAGCACTGGGGGGGGGGGACAGGGGGGAGAGCACTTGGGGTGGGAAGAACGGGGGGGAAGAACAGTGGGGGTGCAGAGCGCTGGGGGGAGGGCACTGGGGGAGTGGAGAGCACTGGGGGGAGAACAGGGGAAGAGCACTGGGGGGTAGAACAGGGGGGAGAGCACTGGCGGGGGGAATAGGGGGGAGAACAGGGGGGAAGAGCACTGGGGGGAGTGGATAGCATTGAGGGGGGAGAGAACTGGGGGGGAGGATAACAGGGGGGAAGCACTGGGGGGAGTGGAGAGCACTGGGGGGGAGAACTGGGGGGGACAGGGGGGGAGAGCACTGGGAGGGGGAACAGGGGGGAGAGCACTGGGGGGGAGCGGAGAGCACTGGGAGGGGGAACAGGGGGAGAGTACTGGGGGGGAGAACAGGGGGGAGAGCACTGGGGTGAGAACAGGGTGGAGAGCACTGGGAGGGGGAACAGGGGGGAGAGCACTGGGGGGGACAGGGGGGAGAGCACTGGGGGGAGAACAATGAGGGGAGTGGAGAGCACTGGGGGGGACAGGGGAGAGACCACTGGGGGGAGTGGAGAGCACTGAGGGGGAGAACACTGGGAGGGGGAATGGGGGAGAGCACTGGAAGGGGGAACAGGGGGGCACTGGGGGGAGACGGGGGAGAGCACTGGGAGGGGGAACGGGGGGAGAGCACTGCGGGGAGAACGGGGGGAGAGCACCGGGGGGAGTGGAGAGCACAGGGGGTAGGAGATGGGGAGAGCACTGAGGGGAGTGGAGAGCACTGGGGGGAGAGCACTGGGGGGGAGCACTGGGGGAAACAGGGGGGAGAGCACTGGGGGGCACTGGGGGGAGTGGAGAGCACTGGGGGGGACGGGGGGAGCACTGGGAGGAGTGGAGGGCAACGGGGGGAGAACAGAGGGTAGAGCACTGGGGGGAGTGGAGAGTGGAGAGCACTGGGATGGTGACTATAGAAAGATGGGGAGAGCAGGGGGGGCAGCAAGAACAGGGGAGGAGAGAACTCGGGGGGCAGGAAAATGTGGTGGTGGAGGAGAGCAGGTGGGGCAGGAGAGTGTGGTGGTGGGGGAGAGCAGGGGGGGCAGGAGAGTGTGGTGGTGGAGGAGAAAGGGGGCAAGAGAGTGTGGTGGTGGAGGAGAGCGGGGGGTAGAAGAGTGTGGTGGTGGAGGAGAGCAGGGGGGGCAGGAGAGTGTGGTGGTGGAGGAGAGAGGGGGGCAGGAGAGTGTGGTGGTGAAGGAGAGCAGGGGGGGCAGGAGAGTGTGGTGGTGGAGAAGAGCAGGGGGGGCAGGAGAGTGTGGTGGTAGAGGAGAGCAGGGGTACAGGAGAGTGTGGTGGTGGAGGAGAGCGGGGGGCAAGAGAGTGTGGTGGTGGAGGAGAGCAGGGGGGGGCAGGAGAGTGTGGTGGTGGTGAAGAGCACTGGGGGGGGCACAAGGTGAACTGGGGACAGTAAAATAAGTTGGATAGGAGAATCGCCGATCCTCCTATCCATGCATTGTGGCACACAGGGCGGGCTGTACCTGCAGCATCTCCTCCTGCGGATCACAACGTTGGCTGGCTCTGTGTTCGGCGGCCGCTCTGTAACACGGCCCGCCCCCTCAGACGGGCTTGTGTGATAGGCGGAAAGTTGATTCTATCTACTATCACACGAGCTGGTCTGAGGGGGCGAGGCCATGTTACAGAACGGCCGCTGAACACAGAGCCAGCCAGCGCTATGATCCGCAGGAGAGAGGAGAGAAATGCAGCCGCAACTAAAAGTGGCCCCAGGGCAGGCAGCCTACCGGGAAATCTCCCGATATCCCAGTAGGCCAGTCCGGCCCTGCATCTTTCCCATGTTTATAACAGTACCACAGCAAAATGAAATTTCTAAAGAAAAACGTTACATTTAAAACTGCTTGCAGCTGTAATGTATTGCCGGATCCCGGCAATATAGATTATTATTATTATTACACAGAATTTATATTGCACTGACAGTTCACACAGCGCTTTACAACATTCGGGCAGACATTACAATACAATTCAATACAGGGGGGAATCAGAGAGCCTTGCTCTTTAGAGCTTACAATCTAGGGAGGAGGGTTAAGTTATACAAAAGGGTACTAGCTGTGGGGGATGAGCTAATGGAGAAAATAGTGCAGTTGTTAGATGGAGGCAGGACAGGCTTCTCTGAAGAGGAAAGTTTTCAGGGATCGCCTAAAAGTGGATACATTTGGAGTCAATCTGACAGATTGGGATAGTGAATTCCAGAGGATGGGCGAAGCTCAGGAGAAGTCTTGGAGGTGGGTATGGGAGGAGAATAAGCAAGCATAAAGTCCATAAGTTAATAAATCCCAATACCAAACAGAATGCCCTGAGATAAAACTTCTAGATCTTCCACCACGAGTGCTCAGTATGAAGATGGCCACTCACCAGAGCTTTCCATTTTGGTGTTGGGATTTATTCACTTATGAACTTTATGCTTGCTTATTTTCTCATTAATGTGCACATCTGAGTTTGATGTAGTGTTTTTCTTTGTGACGTTTTTTTTTTATATGAACATGTATAGTGCCATATTCTTTATGTTATAATTTCACACAGTTCCAGTGATTCGTTCACTTTAGGGGGCAGCTGTTTGTTTATATGTTCTCATTCCAACAAGGTGCCATTTTTTTGGTAAACATGTTTTAGATATGGGAGGAGGTGATGAGGGAGCTAGAGAGCAGGAGGTCTTTGGAGGAATGAAGAGGGCGATGGTATTTTGAGTCTTGAGTCTGGCAGCAGCATTCATGATGGACTGAAGGGGGATAGTCTATAGATAAAAATCATTGAAAGAAATGGCATGGGTTCCCCCCAATCCAGTACCAGGCTCTTTGGGTCTGGTATTAATAGTAAAAGGAACGCTGCACCAAAATTTTAATAAAATGGTATGGGGGGACCCCCAGGCCCCCAGGCACTATATGCTCTAAACAGCAGTATATATACTATATGGCCTGCCCTATATACTCTGCAGAAAAACTGGGCCTTAGTTGTTGGTGGTACCAGAACACTATAATTAGTCACAGTTACTTTTGTTGGGCACAGGAACGGGCCCTGCTGTGAAACATTATATCAAAAATTGTAATTAAACGACCCTGCTAAAAAGGGGCAGAAAGATTGGGCCTTTGGTTTTGGTGGCACCAGCACATTGTAACCCCTCACACTTACTTTTGTTGGGCACAGAAACGGGCCCTGCTTAACTATTATTTCAAAAATAGTAATTACATGACTCTGCTAAATAGGGGCAGAAAGATTGGGCCTTTGGTTTTGGTGGTGCCAGAACACTGTAAGCCCTCACAGATACTCTTGTTGGGTGCAAGAACAGGCCCTGCTGTGAAATATTATTTAAAACTTTGTAATTACATGCTCCTGTTAAACAGGGGCAGAAAAAATTGGCCTTGGGTGGTGGTGCCACAACACTGTAACCCCTCACAGATACTCTTGTAGGGCACAGGAATGGGCCCTGCTGTGAAATATTATATCAAAAATTGTAATTACATGCCCCTGTCAAACAGGGGCAGAAAATTTGGGTCTTGGGTGGTGGTGGTGATGGTGCCCTAAACCAAAAATATTGTTGGAAGCTAGCATAATCAATATTGAGGAGGGAAAGGATAGTCAGAATAAGCAGTCTTCAAAGGATCCCAGATCAATAACAAATTCAATCAGTTACATCAGCATCAGGTGCTTGATAGCTGCTGATCCAAGACTGATTCATTTTTATGAATTAGAGCCTATCAAAGGAGTCTGTGGATCTCCATTACAAACCCTTCAGCAGCACTAAATGTGCCTTCAGAAAGCACGCTGGATGCAGGACAGAGCAATAGCATATTGCATATTGAGCAAGTTGGAAAGGTTGGAAAGGTCTCCAAGTCTGCTCTTGACCCTAGATATTCCTGCACCATATAATGCAGATGCTGGTGATGGTTGCTTGAACCAATCAGACCTTGGCGCCGAGGACTGACATTTTTTTAAAGGCATCGGTCAGCCGGCCACCTTCTCCACCGCTCTTCCTCTGACTCAACGAAACTTCAGTCAGAGTACCAGGAAATAGTAACCTCCCAGGGTCTGAAAATGCGTTACACAAACCTTTCTTAAAGGCCTCCTGACGATCTTTATTCCTCTGCTCCCTCTGCGAAGGCAGGATGTGTTCTGCAACTTTACCCTTGTAACGTGGATCTAGAAGGGTTGCCAGCCAGTAATGATCCCTCTGGTTGATACCACAAATCCCTGGGTCCTTTCGCAGGCTTTTCAGAATCAGGGAGGCCATGCAGCGTAAGTTTGCAAAGGCCTTTGATTCTGAGTCCTCTGGGTCACTAAGGATCAAATTATCCATAACTACCTCCTCCCAGCCATGTACAACTCCTTGGGTTTCTGGGAACTGAAAACTATCCCTTGAAGACTGCTGCTGAGTGTTATCCTCTACATCCATGCTGACACAATCCTCCTCCTCTTCTTCCTGTGTGTTTGGCGGCCAGTCGAGCACTGGCATTGTATGACCAGGGGAAATGACCACAGACTTTTCTGGCCTGCCTCAGGAGATCTTGTAAGCCTGGGTAGTTGTTCAAGAACGCTGCACCACCAAATTCAGCGCCAAACATGGAACAAGTGTCCCTATCGGAGGGTGGACAGAAGGTTGGTGCCATAGTGGCATACAACCATTCCTGGCTCAAGCTGGCATGGCTTCAACCACCTCTGAGCCTGCCCTTGCAGAGATGACAGAATCTCTGCCCCAGTGTGGCTCCTGTCCCCTAGGCAGACCAACTCAAGCACTGCATGGCATCTTTTAGCCTGTTTGCATAGCCCCTTGAACGTTTACAGAGCACCGCTGGTTCAGAGGACAAATCTGCAGAAGAGGTGATAGAGGAAGAAGAAGAGGGGGGTGGAGGAGAGAGCTGCGGCAGAATCACCACTAGCATTTTGGAGGCGTGGTGGCGGAACAAGCTCCAACAACACTGAACCCTATCCTGCAACCTTCCCAGCTGCCAGCAGAGTTACCCAGTGCGCTATGAATGAAAGGTAATTTCCCTGCCCATGTCTGCTGGACCATGAGTCAGCGGTAATATGAACCTTACTGCTGACCGCCCTGTCCAACAAGGCCAAAACATTGCCTTCCACATGTCGGTAGAGAGCTGGAATGGCCTTCTGTGAAAAGAAATGGAGTTTTGGAACCTGCAACTGAGGTACAGCACATTCCACAAATTCATGAAAGGGGGCAGAGTCTACCAGCTTAAAATTCAGCAGTTGCAGTGCTAGCAATTTGGCTAAGCTAGCATTTAGACGGTGAGCATGTGGATGGCTGGGACCAAATTTCTTTTTACGGTTCAGCAACTGGGGTAGGGAAATTTGTTTGCTAAAATCAATTGGTGGTGTACTGCTAGAAGATTGGCTGCAAGTACTTGGGACACCTATTGCTATACCTTCATTCCTCTCAGTGCAGGTTTTTGAGAGGACTGGAGGTATAGTAGGGTTGGAGATCCCAGATAAGGAGCAAAGAGATGTATTTTTCTTTGATGTGGGTCTTTCAAGTGCTGTTGCCAACAGACTAGATGGCAGGTTATCATATGTCTAGTCAAGCATGTGGTTCCAAGAGGCTGCTGTTCTGGCCATGCTTGCTCCACTTCAGACCTAGGCTGCAAACAGCAATGGTGCGGTCCGCTTAACATGTGTCGAAGAAGGTCTGCACCAAGGAACTTTTAAAAGTCAGCGGGGAGTCAGCAGCACCCTGCACCTGTGGAGCTCTGCGGTCTGATGCAATAGGGTGGCTGCCCTTAAGCTGCCCCCTAGTGGACATCCTGCCTCGTTGGAGTTGTGCTTCCTCCTCTTCACTTTCCTCCTCTCTTCTCTCAGGCACCCAAGTACAGTCAGTGACCTCATCATCCTTTCCCTCCTCGTCACTGGAGCAAACATGGCAATATGCTGCAGCTGGGGGAACATGACTGCCAGTTTCTTGTCCTTCTGTGACACTCCCTCTCTCTAGGCTCACGTTACTCCCTTCCTCAACCTGGGAACCAATATCATTGCCTTCAAATTGTTGCACATCCTCCAGCAGCATGTACCAACACTATGGTCGAATAATTCTGGGGACTCCTCCGTGCATGGTGGTGGGGCTACGGAAGGAGTGATTGTGGACAAGGAGCCGGTGGAGTAGGCCGCTTTGGCAGCTGCATTGGAAGGCAAACTACTCTGAGCCTGGGTAACAGAGGATAAGGAGCATGAGGAAGGTTTTCGTTAGTCACTCCACCAACTCTTCTTTTTTTTTTTCCGTAAAGAATTTTCTTTTATTTCTGAAAATGCAAAACAATACAGATACGCCTTTACAGTACAAAACCGCTCCAATCGGAGAACCCGTACAGAGTACACTTGAACATGCAGATTCATAAGCTTCCAGGTCTATACAGTCAAGAACATCCTCCAAGAATTATATTTACGTGGCGTCTTCAACAAGAAGAAATTTTTTTTTTTTAAGTAAATAAGAAAAAAATAATAATAAGACGTTCCCAGCCTGAGGATGGTATACGGTTACAGATCTTCCTACCCAATTATCTACTGCACCCCCAGGATGGGTCTCTGCTCAAAAATAGAATAGATAGAATAGATAGTGTTTATTATGGAAGGCGGCATGGACTAAGGGAGCCTACCCCAGGGTTCTCCCTCAGCCCATGCCCCCGACCCTTATCGTTGAGTATAAGAGCGGAAAGAGGGAAAATAAAGGGGATAGAGATAGTACAAAATAAAAGAAAGGGCAGGGAGGGGGGGACGGGGGAGAGGTCAGGAATGAGAAGAGAAATGGGGGGTGGGTGAAACAAAGGGAAGCTGGGTGGGGGGGAGGGGATACGTGGAAGATAAACAATTATTAGGGGAGGGGGTGGAAAGGCCACTAACTGCCCTCCCCATCTGCTCCTCATAGCCCATCATCTAAGGCGTTTACTCAAAGACGTAGTTAGAATGTTACTACATCAAACCTTGAACAATGGGCTCTCCTAGTCAGCTGCTCGCAGTAAAAGTTGGTATGCTTGGGTGTTGCGGTATTTAAGCCAAGGGTCCCAGATCATAGTAAAAATGGAAGCTCTATCTTGGGTGATGTGTATCAGCTCCTCTATCTCTGCCAAATGATTAATACGCGCTGCCCATTCCTTCATTGAAGGAGGCGACCTAGCTTTCCAATGAACCGGCAGGCACAACCTAGCCGCGTTTATCAGATACATGGCTATCGATTTATGGTATCTTTTCTTGGGTATCTTGGAATAGTGAAGAAGGTATTGTGCCGGGGTAAATTCCAGAGGAAGCGAAGAGACCGCAGTCGTCACCTCATGTACCTTCTGCCAGTATGGCTGAATCTTTGGGCATTCCCACCATATATGAAAGAAGGTACCCAGGTCTTGCCCACACCTCCAGCTCCACCAACTCTTCTGCATGTTGTGGCTCAATAACACAGCCAGCAGCAAAAAAAAAAAGAACAAAGTTGCCCCATGGCCACCTGCAGAGGATGCACCATGTCCTCGACCACAACTGTTGATTGTAGACAGAGAGGCTGCTTGACCTCTTTAAGTGGCCTGTGAGAGTCTACCTCTCTTTGGTGGCTTTCCCGGACATGATGTATTTTTTGTTTTGCAACACCACACACACATATATATATATATATATATATATATATATATATATATATATATATATATATATATTAATACACTGCCTGAAGTGTATTAGGAACTGTACACATTGTATTAAATACTGTGTACACCACCTGAAGTGTACACACTGTATTAGATACTGTGTACACCACCAGAAAAGTAGTAGAAACTGTACACACAGTATTGTATACTGTGTACACTGCCTGAAGTGTGTTAGAAACTGTGCAGACTGTATTAGATACTGTGTACACCACCTGCACTGCACTTAGAAAAGGTACAACAGCTCAGCTGCTCTGTATTGTATATGTGTATACTGTGTATACCACCTGAAGTGTATCAGAAAGTATGCACCACCGAATGCACTGTATATGTATGTATATATATATATATATATATATATATATATATATATATATATATATATATATATATATGCTACACTGAATGCAGAGTAATACACCGCCTGTATTAGAAACAGTACACCACTGAATGCACTGTAGACATAGGGCACATTGAATGGAGAGTATATATAGCTATCTCTCTGTCCACACCAACAACACTACACATGGCTGCTATGTAGACAGCCTTATATAGTGTGCGCTGTGATTGGCCAAAGCATGCAGGTCAGGTGCATGCTTTAGCAAATCATCATACATCAATGCACTGCGATCTCGACCCTAACATCAAGCTCAACCCTAGCGGATAGGTGTTAATGCCGAGTGGCTACATATATGCGCCTATTGGAAATGGCTTTTCTGGGCTGAGAGTGCACTCCACGTGCATTCTCAACACAGTAAATAAGGTGTCACAGGCTGGTCCTGATGGATATTAATGATCATGTGACTGCTGTGACTGCTGTGACAGCCAGTCACAGTGGTCACAAGATCCAAAAGCCCACCTCCACTTCTTGGCATTTAGGCATTTGGGCTGCAGATAAGTAGAAACCCATTTGTTATTTAAAAAAAATGCACTTCTAATAACTTTAATGTCACTACACTGTGTCCTATAAGTTAATCTACACTACTGGGAACTTCTACACAGCAATTTTAGCACTTTTTGGAAGTGGAATAGAGAAATAATCTCAAGCTTCTTACCTTGTTATTGCTGCCTGAATGTGTGTCCCCCATTTGTTGAGTCCTCAGGTTCCCCATCTTTCTAGAGAAAGCAGAACAGCTCCCTTTCCCACATCTCATGCTTTACCATTGGAAATAGTATGGGTGGTGTCTGATCTCCAGGACAACCCATTGGGTTCCACCTACCTTTACCTTTTCAATTTTGGACAGGCATAAGACACTAATGTTTTCCAGGCGCCTGTCCCGCTCACTTTTTTCCTTTGGTCGGCTGCTGTTGGACTGAGAAGACAGTAAAAAAACTCCCTCCAGCAGCTGTTGCAGTTCCAGTTCTATGACCCGTTCTACAGCTACCTGAATGAAAGGAGTGACGGCGGCGTCACTCCTGTCATACAGGTGGATAGAATGAGGAACTGACAAGCTTCCAGCGCCTCATCCTCCACAGGACTGCACAGCACCCTGCACCTTGAAAGGATTGACGGCATCATCACTACTGTCACATAGCAGGATAGAGAATGAGGCACTAACAAGCTCCCAATGCCCCTTCCTCCCGGCGGAGAGTAGGGAAACCAGTGGCCATGTCTGCACCCTAGGCGGCAGTGTGCCCTAGGCAGCTGCCTTGTTCACCTAGCGGTAGCGCCAGTCCTGATTGGAACTATAAGTATGAGAAAGTTCTTCAATTGGAAGTCAGGTAATGACAATAAAACCATGTTTTTGTATGGTGGGTAAAGCTTAGAAGCTGTTGCTCACATCCTACCTCTGTGACAGATGACACTTGCAGAGGAAGTGATGGTACATCACAGGGAGAAATAATGTGGAATATTTGATTGTATAACATTTTATTCTAGGATGTGTGTTTTATAGATTGTCATCTGTCTCTCTGCGTCTGGTTTGATCGAGGAGCACTCTAGCAGAGCGTACTTGGGTCAAATCGAGACCAGTGGTAAAAACGATCAGTATGAAAACCTTCTCATCGGATTTGAGACGTGTTCTCTGTGTCCGTGGATGTTTGTTGGTTTGTAGGTACCAAGCGCAATGAGCTGGGCTTCTTGCCTTCAAATGAATATGGGCATTAGAGAAGCGAAGTCTACATAACGAGATAGACATATTATTTTATCTCTGTGTGGCTACGTTATCCTTTTTGGATACATATCTGCTTTAATAAGAGGACATTGGTATCGGCCTTGTTAATATACTAGTACCGTATGTTAACAACACCAGTAGCAATGTCCCCGCAGATTGTCTCAAGCTTTTAAGAATCATTATAATGAGCTCACTCCATACTGTTTACTTTGAAAACACTATGTTCTGTGCTCCATGCTGACTAAAAGGGGGTGTGTGCACCTCCTCTTGTGAATGCCCTCCCCTTTAATGTATGTCATTTCCTGTGATGTCATTTTCTGTACTGAGGAAGTGCTTGCCTGTTGGGGGCAGGCACTTCCTGTTTGTCATTCTTTGGGAGATAATAAAAGGCGATGTTGAGCCCCCGGGGGGGGGGGGGGCATAAGCATGGAACTGAGAACGTAAGAAGGATGGTTGAGTCTGTTCATTGGGATGAATGTGTTGGAAGGTAAAGCATTATATCATTAAGATGGAAATGGGTGCTTATTGGAAGCACAGCAGAATATGGGGCTGTGTGCATAGCATAGCAGCCAAATTTCTATGACAGAAAGACAGCAAAAAAATCTCACAGATGTCCTAACTTTTCCTCAGTTTATACAAAACAAAAAAAAAACTATTTACTTGGAGTTCCACTCTAACAGCCATTCATAAGACGAGAGCAGAAAAATATATGTTCTTATTGAAGAGGACATGAGAAAGTTTAATAATGCTCAAACAACTTCTTAGCACGAAGTCACCTGTAAACATGGGTCATATTTGCAATAATAAACATTCCCAAATGATTAAACTGAAAAAAAAAAAAACTAAACACACTGGAGACTATTACAGCAGAGAGACAGAAAAGCTGGCTTCGGAGTCCTCCCAGATTAGGTAAATAAATGCATCATATCCTTTCTGTCTGAGACTCCTCACCTCCCTCCTACTTTCGCTTGTCAAGTGAGGTTTTTCCCCTTTTTAATTCAAAGTTCAGGGAGTATACAGGAAGCCTGGTCCCCTGGTCATTAAGCAGCTTAGCCATCTAAAGGTCTTGTAATCTACAATATAACCTCTAATAATGTTATGCCTGGAGGTGAGCTGAGTGTACGCATGGGAATTGTAGATCTGCCTCACATACTTTTAAAAGATCTGTTTTCTGGAATCTGGCTACATTGAAACCATTCCTAGCCCAGTAAATTCCCACACAAGGAGAAACAGTGTTAACCTCTTCAAGGTCTTATTACATAGAAAACATCGGGGAATGCAATTTCTTTCTTGTTTTTGCTAATAATTTTGCAAAGGCAATTATCATTATTTCTATACGCAGGCTATACACAGTGTAGTGCAATGTTTTGGATGCCTGACAAGGGGTCCCGTGCGGCTCCGAAATGTTGCACTACACTGTTTGTGATGTGATCGTTCTTCAATTAACCATTAACCATTTAGATGCAATTGAAGATCCTTAGTGTGCTGGCGAATATTTACATTCTGTCGTGTACAGTGGTGTATTTTGGTTTTGTGCTGCCCTAGGGAAGACTAAAATCCGGCGCCTCCCCATCTAAATTTGCCCCACCATGTCCTGTTTAACCACTTAAAGAGCAACAGCCGCAGTTGTGTCCTCGGCAGGATGGCTCTCCTGGGTGAATTGGCATCATGGTATGTTGGCCGCTTTAAGACCACTAGGGGGCGCACACGGCGCAATGTCCACCAGCCACTCACGATCGCTCCTGAGAGAAACAGAACGGGGATATGTCAATGTAAATAGACAGTTCCCCATTCTGTCAGGGGAGGATAGACAGATCGTCTGTTCCTAGTAATGAGTAACAGCCATCTCTCTCCTCCTCTAATGATTACACTGCCCCCACAGTTAGAAACACCTCCCTAGGGAATACATAACCCCTTGATCGCCCCTAGTTTTAACCCCTTCCCTGCCGGTGACATTTATACAGTAATCAGTGATTATTTTTAGCTCTGATCGCTGTATAAATGTCAATGGTCCCAAAAAAAGTGTCAAAACTGTCAGATCTGTCTGTCACAATGTCGCAGTCCTGCTAAAAATTGCTGATCACCGCCATTACTGGTAAAAAAAAAATTATAATAAAAATGCCATAAATCTATCCCCTATTTTGTAAATGCTATAACTTTATTACGTAGAATACATATCAGCCTAAACTGATGAAGAAACTTGTTTTTTTTTTACATTTTTTTATATTTATTATAGCAAAAAGTAAAAAATATTGTTTTTTTTTCAAAATTGTCAGTTTTTTGTTTATAACGCAAAAAATAAAAACCCTAGAGGTGATCAAATACCACCAAAAGAAAGCTCTATTTATGGGGGAAAAAAGAAAACATTTTGTTTGGGTACAGTGTCGCACGACTGCGCAGTTGTCAGTTAAAGCAACAAAGGGCCATATCGCAAAAAATGGCCTGATCATTAAGGGGGCAAATCCTTCTGGTCTTTAAGTGGTTAAGTTCTGTCCCTTTCTCTTTAGGCTCCACTTCTTCCTGTTAGTACATTGTTTCTTCCTATATAGTGCAACGTTTCAGATGCCTAGCGAAGGGGTCCTGCGTGGCTCCGAAACATTGTACTACACTTTCTTCAATAAAAAACATTTGGATGCAATTGAAGATCCTTGACATGCTGGCAAAGATTTACATTCTGTTGTGTACAGTGGTGTATTTTGGTTTTGTGCGGTCCTAGGCAAGACTAAAATCGGGTGCCCCTCATCTAAATTTGTCTCCCTATCCTCTTTAAGATTCACCCCTTCCTCTTTAGGCTCCACCTCTTCCTATTAGAGTGCCCCCTCTTCTTGTGTACATTAAAAGGGGATAACGACTGCAGTCCTTCACTTTTGGGAAGGTCCAAGCATGAACTCCTAAGATCTAAGTATTTAATCCCTCCAAAAAATTGAAGGACTACAAGTTTCAGCATAAACCCCAGAGACCTAAGGATGTGAATCCCTCCGAAATATCAAGGATTGCAAGTCCCAGTGTGAACCCCTGAGATCTAAGGATGTGACCCCTTAGATCTCACGGGTTCATGCTGGGACCTATGATCATTCACACGTTGGGAGAGGTGGGAGTAGTTGCATCCTCAGCTCTGAAGGGCTCATGCTGGGACCTTTAGTCCTTCACTTTCAGGGGGGTCAAATCCCCCAAAAAGGAAGGACTACAAGTCCCAGCATGAACCCCTCCTCTTTGTATTGGTCTCTGTATGGGTCTCTGAAGGTGGGTGGGGCTAAAGCACTAGGTGCAAAGTGGAAGAGGAAGAGGAAGTTGAATCCTCCACTTTGAATGCTGGGGCATCAGCCTCGCTCTGCATTAAGGTAGGGACATAATGTCACTGGTTGCTAGACGCCAGGTGCCACGGCCCTAGCAACCTTTTTTCCAGACATCAGATAGGTGGACCAGTCCGCCCCTGTTCTCTGCAGTCCTTGCTAGTGTCCCTTCTGCCTGGGAGGCAGCACTGCCCCCCTGTAAAATGGTGCTCAAGGCAATTGATCTCATCAGGAGACTACACAATCCCCTTTTGTCCAAGCATGACTCACCAATCAAGAGTGTACAACCTATGCTACCAAAAGTAGATCAGGGCATAGTTCGAAGAAAAAACAGAAAGCCCCAGCGGAAGGAGTGGGGAAGTTGAAGATACTGCAACCAGGTGAAGTGGCATGACTAGAAGCTTTGGTCAAGTTCAACTGGAATGAACCAGGGCCCTTTGTTGTCTTTGAAACCAATTCTTGGGGAAAAGAACAGGGGGGTGAAGTTGATCCCTGAAGTAATGCCAACTAGGGCCTTAAAACAAAATCATGGAAAGATTCAGTAGACATGTGCATTCGTTTTCGTCTGAATTAATTTTTGTCTGAATTTCAGGGATTTTCTTGTTCGTTTTAACAAACGATAAAGAATGCACAGAATCCGAAATTCAAAAGATCCAAAATAAAAAATGCTTTATTTTTGTATCCATTATATTTTCATATTGTTGCGAAAACAGTTCGAAATAGATAGTTAGAAGATCGACATGATGGTGACAATAGCGATCAGTGTCTATCGAGCCTGCAGTTGAATGTGTCTAACCTAACTCTATTAGTTCAAGACTATCCGAGAGAAAAGATTTGACATTATAGAGACGTGAAGATTTGACGAAGCAGCTAAAAACATACGATCGCCACGAGCGGACATTTAGTCGAATCTTCTTAGAACAACCGACAGATACCATAAGCCTTCAATTGACAGATTCAACCTTAATTCATTGGGATTTTCAGACAAATGCATTTTTTAACAAAAGAAAATAAATAAAAACAAATTTCAGGAGTAACTAAATAAATGTATTTTTCGGACGGAACCAAAATTTCCGAAAATAAATATTTCAGTGTGCACATGTCTACTTGTCAGTGTCAGCAACATTACTGACTTTCCAGTGAAGTTCTAAGTGAATCCAGCTACTCCAGTCTCACCATCTGATCTGACAGAGGGAGCAGTGGATGAAACCCCAGTAGAAAGACTACTTGTAGAACACCCTGCTTTCACCCAAATAGAGGGGGCCCTAGCATTCTTACCCTCATCCTATACCCTCTCCTTCATGATGGCTGCCATTGAGAATGTTTATGGTAAATGAAATGTAAAAACTTAGAGGTATACTTAATAGATTGTGAAAATCAGCCAATTTTGTTTGACACAAGGTGGTCTCTCTGTTCTCTGTAGACTACCATGTGACCTTCTCGAAGACACAGAAGTAACCATTGTAATCTATGTTAATCTATTTTATGCCCCTAATTCTAGACAAACACAGTTCTTTACTTGCCTTCTACAAAAATCAGAAGGTTAGTATAAGCAAATAGTATAAGGAAATTCTCACCACTCTCAGCCAGATGTGTATTGGATACATGAGGATGATTAGTGCTATAGCTAAAGCTCCTGTAAGTGGTATTCAAAAAAAAATGAAAAAAATGAAAACCAGTACTCCAACCCAAGGCTGTACAGAAGACTTTATTGGAAACAGGAAAAAACATCCAACTGTGCAGTGTTGGATGTTTTACCCAGTTTCTAATAAAGTCTCATGATGGAGTGCCGGTTTTTATTTTCCAACATCAGAAAAGTAGTTTTTTATGCTGAAATTCAGACTTAATCTTATACCCACACATTAACATTACCAATTGTATTAATTTATTGTATTCATTTATTAATTTATACATTCCTTTAGTATTTTGCACTGTGTAGATTCATATTGACTTGTTTGAGCGCCACTTTTTCCAATTTTTGACATAAGGAATATTGTTTGCACATATAATGGCAGCAGGAGAGATTTATTTATTTATATATTTAGTGTTATTATTATCTGTTTATTTTATGTTTTGCGTAGTGGTGATACACAGGTGAGAGGGTGAGTTTTTGTGTATCATTGATTTATAAGGCAAAATATTGATTTATTAATAAAGAATTAATAAAGAAATAATTTTTCCTATAAACCTCTTTAAATGTACACAGAAGCATACACTAGCAACCCTGCCAAGATAGTAAATGTTTTCCAACATTTAATTTTATCTAGCAGACCAACCATTTATAGACCTAATGTTGATATTCTACCTGAATCAGCCTGGAAGCTTTTGGACAACTAGTTACTTCTTCAGAGGTGTGCATGGCCATTAAATGACTCAATACTCATTGGAAACCAGGGCCGGACAGGTTCATGTCTTCCTATAAAAAAATACTTTTATCCGATTATTAGCACCATTTTTCATAGATGCTTTTGATCTTGTTAGACTGGGAGGTACATTTGGACAAGAATTGTTGATGACTTCTGTATGCATTACCCCCGAAATCCAACACAGACACTACTCTTTGGTCTAATTAAGAGCTTTTTTTTCACTTATTTACATCTAAAAATCCTGGCTAAAATATTATTTACTAGATTAAATGCAATAGTTGGCTGTTTAGTTAGGCAAAGTCAAGTGAGGTTTATCACAATCAGGCAAACCAGCGATAATATTAGGAGAATAACCTTGTTAACACATTAGCTAAATAACACATTATTCCCTATATGTCCCTGTCTATAGATATCAGAAAGACCTTTGATGTGCTCTCTCCTGGCCTTATGTTTTAAATAAATGGGACTTTGATCATCATTTTATTACTTGGATTTCCTTTCTATAATTCTACCTAAGAGCCCTTATACGATACATTTGCTATGTTTAATATTATTCAAGGTACTAGAAAAGGTTGCCACCTGTCCCCACTGCTCTTTATTCCTACAGTAGCTCAATTTATAAGTGAGAATCCCAATATTAAGGCTATTAAGGTTTGAATTAGTGGACATGTCAGAGAAGCTACATATTCTTACAGATGACATCTTATTCTTTGTCACTAACCCTCACTAACCAATCTTGGCACTAATTTAGCAAAAATCTCTAACGGCAATAATTTTGAGTCAAATATCAAATTTGATGTAGAGCAACTAAATCTTATCATAGTGTCCTACTGAGGAAGCCTGGTTAATGGGCATAAGGTGTATAGGGGCGGAGCCATGTCAATTACATCATACAGTGGTTATCTTGTGGTGATAAGGGAAGCTGTCATAGTATTGTGCAACTGTCATAGTATATATGCAAGTGTCATTTTTTCGAGTTTGATTAAAATGTTTTAGTTGTACAGAGAGCACTATCGGTCCCAATTTCTTTTGCATGAGTGATAAGGAGTACCAGGAGCCACTCTGACCTGAGCCTAGAAAGGGACAAAAGCACAGTGGACCTTGATCTATTATTGAGGTCAAAAACTGGACGTGAGCATATATTGTTCACAGTAGGTGAATGCATGCAGAGCATGGGTAATATGGGAACAGTTGGAAGATATTTGATCACGTCAGATGCACTGGGGGTCAGAAACACAATTTATTTTGGACTTTAGTTGCACTACAAGTTTGACATTTGAATATTAGAAGAGTGTAGTGTAGTGTTGTGCGAATAGAACTTTTGGCTTTTTGGGTCCCGAACCCGAACAATTGACTGTATGTTCGGGGTCGGGGTCCGGTGTTCGGCAACGTAATGGCACATTTTAAAAAGCTCTGCAGCAGCCAATCAACATTTGTTTAACTGGTGTGCCCTTAGAAGCCATCACAGCCATGCCTACTAAATAGACAGTGTAGGGAAAGGTTCCTGGCTGCTGTTAGGGAGAGAATAACATAGGAGTCCTGATTCTGAAATCTATTCTAATTAGTCAGCGATTTTATACTGCACTGAGAGAAAAGATAGACAGTGTAGGGAAAGGTTCCTGTTGGTGCTTTGAGGGAGAGAGAATTATATAGGAGTCCAGATTCAGAAATCTATTCCAATAACTCAGCGATCTACACAGATTTACCTGGTTGGGTTGCAGTGCACAGTCTTTTTACACTGCCATGAGCACAGTGCCAGAGAAAATATAACTTTTATCTGCAAGCTCAGTGCACCAGCACTGCATATGTTACTGTGACATACACCCTGTACATACTCTGGGTGTATTCTGCTATTGCAAAAACACCCATTTAGTGCTAAAAAAAACTTTGCAGTGTTTTCTGCATATGTGGAGGTGCATTTTACACAATTTATATATATTTCTGCTATTGTGCTATTCAAAAAAAATAATTTATGGCAAAAACTATTTTTTTGAATAACATTTTTGCCATTTCTGCAGCTCTAAGATCCACATTTACACACTCTGGGTGTATTCTGCTATTGAAAAAACACCCATTTAGGGCAAGATCCTAAATTTGAAAAATATGAGGAGAACGTCAAAGAAAGGACATGGCTCCGGTCGTGGTGCTGCTGGTGGAGCTCCTGTTGCAGGGAAAGGACGTGGTTGATCTGTGCCAGCTACATGCACAAGTGAAACACCTTCCTCAGGTGCGAGTAGACAACAGAGCCTGCAGCGGTATTTGGTCGGGCCTAATGCAGCTGTACGAATGTTGAGGCAAGGACACGTACAGGCAATAGTAGATTGGGGTGCTGACAGTGCCTCCGGTTCCTTGACATTGTCTCCCACCCAGTCTCCTGATGAAAGATCAGAGTTGGTACCTGCAGCCGATGTCCATCAGTCTTTCACATCACCACCTTGCAAATCAGCCAAGCAGTCTGAGCCCCAAATCATGCAGCAGTCTCTTCTGCTTTTTGATGACTCTTGTTAGCAGAGTTTCCCAGGGCCATCCACCTAGCCCTGACCCAGAAGTGGAAGAGATTGAGTGCACTGATGCCCAACCACTTATGTTTGAAGATGAGTACATGGGAGGACCATCGCAGCACGTCTCGGATGATGACGAAACACAGGTGCCAACTGCTGCTGCTTTTGCAATTGTGCAGACCGACAAGGAGGGCAGGGGTGAAGACTGGGTGGAAGATGATGTGGAGGACGATGCGGTCCTGGACCCCACATGAAATCAATGTCATGCAGGTGACCAGTGTAGTTCGGAGGAAAAGGCGGTGGTCGCACAGAGCCACCAACACAGCAGAAGAGGGAGCAGGGTGCAAAAGCGGAGCGTCCGACCCCTGGACAGTACGCCTGCTACTGCCCAACACAGCAAGGGACCGAGCACACCAAAGCCAGGTCCAAGGAGTTCCCTAGCATAGCAGTTCTTCAGATAATGTGCTGATGACAAGACACGAGTGGTTTGCATGCTGTGCAATCAGAGCCTGAAGCGAGGCATAAACATTCTCAACCTGAGCACAACCTGCATGACCAGGCATCTAAGTGCAAAGCACGAGCTGCAGTGGAGTAGACACCTCAAAATACAAGAAAGGTCTCTGGCTCCTCCTGCTTCCTCTTCTGCTGCAGTCTCAGCCTCTTCATCCACCTATGTAGTGACAGTGGCACCTGCCAACCCACAAACAGAGGATCTGCCAGCAACACTACCACATGGGTCACCAACCATCTCCACAATGTCCCATGGAAGCATTCAGCTCTCTATCTCCCAAACACTGGAGCGGAAGAGGAAGTACCCCCCTAGCCACCCACGATCCCTGGCCCTTAATGCCAGCATTTCAAAATTCCTTGCCTTTGAAATGCTGTCATTCTGTCTGGTGGAGATGTAGAGTTTTAAAAGCCTGATGCATTGGCTGTCCCATAGTACGTCGTGCCCAGCCGCCACTACCTTTCCAGGCGAGCCATCCCTTCCCTGCACAACCAATTGGGGGACAAAATCAGATGTGCACTGCGCAACGCCATCTGTGGCAAGGTCCACCTAACTACGGATGTGTGGACCAGTAAGCACGGTCAGGGACGTTATATCTCCCTAACAGCACACAGGGTAAATGCAGTGGCTGCTATACCTGAGGCGGATAGCAGTTTGGCGCATGTCCTTCCACCACCGAGGATTGCAGAGTGCTTCAGTTTGCCTCCTGTTGCTAACTCCTCCTACTCCACTTCCTCATCCTCTACCGCCTCCTCATCCAGTAAGCGTAACACCTTCACCACCAACTTCAGCGCAGCCAGGGGTAAACGACAGCAGGCAGTTTTAAAACTTTCCTGTTTGGGGGGAAAAACCCCACACCGCACAGGAGTTGTGGAGGGACATGGAACAACAGACCGATGAGTGGTTGGTGGCAGTGAGCCTCAAGCCCGGCCTGGTGGTGTGCGATAATGGGCGAAATCTCATAGCAGCTCTGGGCCTAGCCTGTTTGACGCCCACATCCCTTGCTTGGTGCATGTGCTGAACTTGGTGGTCCAGAGGTTCCTTAAAAATTACCCCATATGCCAGAGCTGCTGCAGAAAGTGCGGGCCATCTATGCACACTTTCGGCGTTCTCACCCTGCTCCTGTTTGCCTGTCAGCGCTGCAGCATAACTTCGGCCTTCCCACTCACCGCCTCATATGTGACGTGCCCACAAGGTGGAACTCCACCTTGCACATGCTGGCCAGACTGTGCGGGCAGCAGCAGGCGATAGTGGAGTTTCAGCTGCAGCACGCATGCGTGAGTCGCTCTGCAGAACAGCATCACTTCACGACCAATAACTGGGCCTCCATGCGAGACATGTGTGCCTTGTTGTGCTGTTTTGAGTACGACACCAACATGGCCAGTGCTGATGACGCCGTTCTCAGCGTTACTATCCCAGTTCTATGCTTCCTTGAAAAAACACTTTGGGCGATGATGGAAGAGGATGTGGCACAGGAGGAGGAAGAGGGATCATTTGCAAGGCTTTCAGGGCAGTCATTTAAAAGTGGCTATGAGGGTGGGTTCCTGCACCAACAAACGCCAGGTACACAGTTCTGGAGGATGACGAGGTGGAGGATGAGGAGGAGGAGATGGAGGAGGAGGAACCATGTTCACAGCAGGGTGGCACCCAGACCAGCTCATGGCCATCACTAGTGTGTGGCTGGGGGGATACAGAGGACAGACATGATACACCTCCCACAGAGGACAGCTTTTTGTTGCCTCTGGGCAGCCTGGCATGCATGAGCGATTACATGCTGCAGTGTCTCTGCAACGACCGCCGAGTTGTCCACATTCTAACTGGTGCTGATTACTGGGTAGCCACCCTGCTGGATCCCCATTACAAGGACAACGTACCGTCCTTAATTCCCTCACTGGAGTGTGATCGTAAGATGCACGAGTACCAGCGCACGCTGGTAGACGTGCTGCTGGTGGCATTCCCACCTGACAGCGGGGGTACATGGAAGCACAAGGCGAAGGCAGAGGAGGAGGAAGAGGTCCCCAACGCAGCCGGGGCACCGCCAGCACATCAGGAGGCAGGATTAGCATGGCCGAAATGTGGAAAAGCTTTGTCAGCACGCCACAAGAACCAGCACCACCAGCTTAGATGGAACATCTTAGCAGGAGGCAGCATTTCACCAACATGGTGGAGCAGTATGTGTGCACACACTTACACGTACTGAATGACGGGTCTGCCCCTTCAACTTCTGGGTCTCCAAATTGGGCACATGGCCTGAACTTGCCCTTTACACCTTGGAGGTGCTGGCCTGTCCTGCCAGTGTATTATCTGAACGTGTATTTAGCACAGCAGGGGGCGTTATCACAGACAAGCGCAGCCGCTTGTCCAGAGCCAATGTCGACAAGCTCATGTTCATTAAAATGAACCAGGCATGGATCCCAAGAGACTGGACATGTATAGACATGTATACCGGTGTTCTGACAAAAACTGTCTGCCCATCAGATAGTGTCCGGTCCAAGGACAAGGAGATTCTGAAAATCTCGGAAGATGAACGGTGCCTGCCCCGTGAGTGCAGGTGCAAGCCCCACCATCCAAGTGGACATACGGTAGCCCGAGGGCCCCATGCCACTAGGGGGTCCCATCAGGGTTGCCTGCCTCAGTAAAAACAGGGACAGTATGTAAACATTTGTGTTTTTTTTACATCTGTCTCTGAAATGTCCCTTACCGACATCCTTTTCGTCTAAAAATCCCAAGATTATAGCTGCCCCACCTCTCCAGTACCTTCTCAGCCAATGGAAACATCTGTGTATACTGTGTGATTGCATACTGTGTGTGTTTTTGTGTATACTGTTTGGCAACATAATCTCTGATTGCCCGGGGGCCCCATAATATCCTATTGCCCGGGGGCTCCATGAGTTGTCAGTCCGCCCCGACGGTAGCACATAGTAACAGGGCCCCTCACAGGCTCGCTTCGCTTGCCACACTTTGCTCACCACGCTTCGGGCACGGCCTTGCTTCGCTCGGCTTGAACCTCGGATGGTGTGGTGTGAACCTGGACTCACCGCACAGCGCCTTTAGATTTTCTAAATCCCCTTGTCCTACATACTGAGCAAACGCAGTACAGGGCGGACACTATCCGACGGGGGACAGAACTCGACACATCACCGGCCTTACCTAGCCATTGTCGTATTTTTGAACCAGTGTTGGCTACCTTGTGCTTCTCCACCGCAGCTTCCACCTACACCGCCACATCCACCGCCACCTCAACCTCCTACTCCATATGGAACTCGTCCTTCTAGGTCAAGATTATAATTTTTTATTTTTTTTATTTCAAAGTATTTTATTTTCCCACTAGCTTATCCATTAAATTTAATAATTTTTTCCATTTTTTCCATATTCTGAGGCATGCCCACCATATATGTGGCATTGTGCCGTTGAGTTTCTGAGGTTCTTAATCACTTCCTGTGCCTCTTCTTCTGAGAAAGGGGCCTCCAGCATATATATATATATATTTTTATTTTATTTTTTATGTTATTTTAAGTTATTTCCCTATCCACATTTATTTGCAGAGCATTTGCCATGCTCTTAACAACATTTTATTGCCATTTGCAGCCCTCTAGCCCTTTACTTTTTTAGAGCCATTTTAGTCCTCAAAAGTTCGGGTCCCCATTGACTTCAATGGGGTTCGGGTTCCTGGTCAAGTTCGGGTCAAGTTCGGTCCCAGACCCAAACTTTTTTCCGAAGTTTGCCCGAACCCGTCGAACCCGAACATCCAGGTGTCCGCTCAACTATAGTGTAGTGGAATCACCTAACAGTGTTTGAGCAACAACTACCCTGTTTCCCCTAAAATAAGACCTAGCATGATTGTCGACGTTGGCTGCAAATTTAAGCCCTACCCCCCAAATAAGCCCTAGTTAAAGTCCTTCTATGTCTTATTCTCAGGGTAGGGCTTATTTTTGGGGAAAGAGGGTGGGGTTTATTTGGGGGGTAGGGCTTATATTGCAGCCATCACCGACACTCATGCTAGGTCTTATTTTAGGGGAAACAGGGTAGTGTGAATTTTTTACATTTTGTTCACTTTTTTTTCTTGTTTATCTTTATTGATTGAACTGATTTTTTTGGTTTTATAGTAATTTTAAGTCCGCAGCTCCTAATCCTTTCCCAGAGCAACCCTAAACTTTCCACAACAAAGCTTCAAATTCCAGTGGTCCAGTGATAAATTGCAATACCAGTATATACAATATGCATTTGAATTCATTCAATACACTGTTTGCAGCAAATTACCTGATTATAATCAATCAAATAAAAACACTTTTAGCTGTGTAGAGTATGTAACATATTTCCTGGATCAGAAGAAGCCAAAGTAAAAATGTCAATCCTACGTGCAAAAATATGTCTATTTTTGGTTTTACAGATGCATGTTTCCTCATATATCCTGAAAGTTTTTACAGAACCATGCACAATACTTTATCTGGAATAAGCAGATCTCTCTACCCACACTTTGTTTCTTAACAAAATTAATGGAGGTCTGGTAATTCCCAGCTTTTCTATATACTTTTTAGCAGCACAAATAAGTCAAAAAAAGTACCACAGCACATTCAAAAGGACTCTTTGGGTGAGTATCGAGAGTCTTGAGGCTGACCCTCTCAGACAATATACTTTAACTCCATCTGAAGAAGTGACCAAAATTACAGAACCCCATTACGTCACACTCCTTTAAGACTATGGGATTCTATTAAAGGAAATCTTATGTCACTTCATTTACCACTCCTACTTCTTCCCTGGTTCCCATTTTCCAGAATCTGATTCGCTGTTACAACACAAGGCTATATAGATTTCATTCACTAGGTAGAATAAGACTAAAAAATATAACATCCCTACCGTGGAACCTTTTCACTAAGGGAAAATTAAACTTGGGCACAGATTTGGTCTACCACCAAATCTTTTACCTAAAATTAATTTGCACTCAAAACCAAATGTAAACATATTTCTTAATGGTACTTGGTACATACAAGGATTGCTAAATTCACCCATAGTAATTTTCCAGCATGGCCCCACATATGTTCAGGATATAAGACTTTTCTGCATATTTGGTAGCATTGCCCCATGGTTTATAGACCTTCATCTAAAGTATTTAGATACATAGCTAGAATCCTGGGTCACCCTCTAGCTATTGATCCATTTGAACTATTGCTCAACTAAACGTTGGACGCTAATAACATGAATCATTTCAAACTGTTAACATTCATTTTTATAGTTATTAAACATACTATTGCTAAATATTGGAAATCTCCATCCTGAATTTTCCATGATGTTAAGAACTAGATCATGGAGACTATGATCTATGAAAATATGACAGCAAAGCTTTTTTATAAACTGACCAGCTTTGATAATCTCTGTGCCCCTTGGTTCAAGCATTTTCTTCCACCTATGATCTATCCTCTTCTCTGACTTTATACACGAGTTAAGAGTAAAAGTAGAACTAATCTCTTGTTAAAAATGATCATATTGCATTGAATTTCCCATATACTAGAATCACTGAACAATATATTTAAAAATTATTTTCAAAATATGATATTTGCCCAAATCTTACCTTTATTCATGTTAAACACCATTTTTTGTTCTTGTGCACCAGTACTTTAGCCAGAGATGCACTTGAAAAATCACCTACGTGATGTTTTTTTGCATCTATCTGTAATATCCAAACCGTGCTATGCGAATTTAGGGGTTATGCTCCTCATTGGCATGCTGATTTGTAGTTAGGAAGGGGAACAAGCACCCTTGTGTGACAACCATGCACCTGTTAAAGGGTTGGTATAACCAGGCAACAGGGAGCTTGAAGGGCCATTGAAGGTCCCATTCAAGTATAATTTGAGCTGAACAGAAAACGTCCCTTTTAGTGACACAGAAGGACAGCAACGACAGTGAGCTATGCAATACAAAAATATCCTTTACATGCACTTTGATGACAAAGAGGTCTGTTCTATATTTTATTCTTTCGGCAATTTATTTGCGTTCATAGTGTGAAAATGTGAATGTAATTTTGCATGACCTTGTCCACACTAACCCATTTCACCCTATTACAGTCATTCACTGTGTATGCCTCAAATTGTTTCAAAGGCTGGGTTAAGCAATATCTGAGGTTGATTTGTATACTTTCTTTAAACAAAACGTAGTTCACAAAAATAGGCAGAGAAACTATTCTCCCCCGCAACAATTTTTTTCACAAAAGCCTCAGAATCCGCTGACGTCAGTTATAGTTTATCTGTTTTATTTCATTTTTTCCTAATAGAGATACCCCAGAACAAATATTTCTGCATGTTTATTTTAATATAGCATGTTTTTGGCTCAGAAAAATAATAGCAGATTTACTTCAGAGGAAGATGTGGATTTCTAAGTGCAATTACAAAATACTGTAAGCACCAAGGACAGTGACTCTCTTTCCCTGAAAGTCACAAAACGAACCAAACTAATCACAGCTTGTTGCACTCAGAAGCTGGGCGCTACAAGTTTAAGCCCAAATATTAAGTAAATAAATAACAAGGGAATTACATTTGGTTAACTCATAGTATTAATCAGGCTCTAAATAGACTTATATTGTGCAAAGCAATATGAATAGGAAGCAAATATCCATTCTAGGCTTTAATCAAAGCAATTGAACTGTTAATGTTGTTTAAACACTACAATCATGGTAAAGAATAAGAACCATTACAGGTTAAAAAATATGTTTTGTTAAATCCCCTACATACAGTAGGACCAGTAAATATCCATATTGTGGTTCAGAAATAAAATTAATTTATCATTCTGTTAGTGTTGTACTGTAGCTCCACCCCTGTATGAAGCCCAATTTATGGATGTTCCTATGGGATATTTACAACACAGCATTAAGCCCCCACCCTCTCTTTAAGCTGACTGCTTACTGTTATGAATAAACAATCAGCATTACAGTGCTGGCTGATAGAGTTGCTGACTGTTACTAAACATATAGTAAACAAAAAAGTAAAAATCACCACTGCAATAGCCACATACTGAAATAGAGGATCACCAAATACATGGAATTACCCCCACTCCTTAATCCCTATACCTCCTGATTACATGTGATCTCTTTGAAGAAAAAGCATATAGAAAAAAAGTTGAGGATGGCAGATCCTCACAGTAACCTTCTATAGAGACACCAGGGTTAAAGGAAAAATAAACACTTTATTGTAAACAATGTAACAAAAAGTAACATTAGGATAAAAACGCTATACTACCACCAGTGCAAGAGATAAAAAAGACAACGTTGTCAATGTGGATACATGGAGCTGCTAGAGCTGCTGTCTTTCATTCACACCACCAGGATATGGGGGAAAAGGATTGAATTTTATTGGAGCTGAACAATGTAAAGCACAGATTGCACAATGAAGATTGCAAATAGGTAATCACTGATGAAAAGCCATGTATAGTTTGCTGTTCATGAATCTGTCATTGAATGGTCACCCAAGGACAGGAAGTGCCTGTAGTTCAAGGAGGGTGTCACAGAAAGTTGAAGCCTGGATGGATCACTGCTGCAGGATCGGCAATGTAATTGTGCAATGAAAAGGCTGGAATTGCACTCAGGTAGACATTACAAACAATGAAATTCTCCATCCAAGAGACTCAACTGTCTCTTGGATCAGGGAATGTACAGGCAGATTAGATGTCAGGTTTCAGTAGGTCCACTCAATGAAGACAGGAGGAGGTATAAGAAAACCATCATTGCCAAATCTTGGAAGGTAAGATCTTTACTCACTGTCGGTGAGATGACACCTTTGCTTTCACTGTGTATATCGGTCCCATATTGATGCAGATATTCCAGCCAAATAAACAGTTTCTTGTTTCCCGGCTAGTGTAGATTCATATCCAATGGCTGTAATATCAGCATGGGTGTCTGTATAAGCAGCTCTCTGACCACAGTGATGATCTCACACAGACATGTTTTGCCCGCCAATGAGCGTAAGCTTTTTAGGAGCACGGTGGGGCTGGGGGAGGGTGCCTTAAAGCGGAGTGCTGCCCTAAAGTGGAACTTCCACTCATCGGAACCCTCCCCTCCTCCAGTGCCACAATTGGCACCTTTCATGGGGGAGGGGGTACAGATACTTACGCCACTTCCTGGAGGGCCCCTGCTGTCTGCTGGGAAAAACAGGGATCCCAGAGACAGCAGGGACCGTCCTTGTTGTGCACTGCGACTCGCGCATGCGCAGTAGGGAACTGGGAAATGAAGCTGCAAGGCTCCACTTCCTGATCCCCATACCCAAGATGGGGGCGGCAGCACCCTAGAGCCGTGTGACAGATCAGCTTTGGATGCCGACATCATGGGCACGCTGGACGGGTAAGTGTACATATTTTAAAAGTCAGCAGCTGCAGTATTTGTAGCTGCTGACTTTATAAAAAAAACGGCAGAACTCCCGCTTTAAATACCCATTTCTATCATGTTGTACTTGCGTATGACCACGAGATGTCTTGAGCACAAACTCCTCAAATGAACACTTATCACATCTGTAGCATATAGACAGAGTATTTCCTAAATCAAAAAAATAATTTTGTAATTTTACATATATCTCAATAAAGAAAATGAACATTAGATAATCAAAAGTAGAAAATAGTGGTAAAGCACATACAAATATACCAAAAAATAATATACACATGTATAATAAAGTGCAAACGGCAGATAGATCCAATGTACTAGGGGACAATGATCAAACAGATAGAAAGAACTAGTGTTCACCACCAAGTGTCATAGGGGCCTGAAAATATTTTTCTTGATCATACATCACAGGACACAGGAGCTTCATTACATAGTGGGTTATATAGGCACCTCTGGTGATTGGACACTGGTTGACCCCAATTAAGGAGAATTCCTCCCCTATATAACCCCTCCCATCTGGGAGGCACCTCAGTTTTTTCGCCAGTGCCTATGGTGATGGTCACGTAAAAACTTTAGCTCTATGCAGGTCCCTGCAAGGGCCGAAGGGCTACAACAAACCGGATCCATACCTCGGGCTGATATTTGACTCCCAAGATGGTATGGTACCCGGGCCTCGTCAGCCGAAGAAGCGAGGTTTTGCCTGTAAGTCCTCTCCATTGGAAGACTGGGCTCTGGGAGAACCAGACTTGGTGTACTGTTTATACAGAGCGCACGAAAGTTTCTGGCAGAGCTTTCTACATGGCCCAGGTGGGAGGTTCTTCCGAGAAGGAGCCCCAAATAAACCTGAAAGTTGGCTAACAATACCCGCCGTGATGGGTGAAGGCTGGAATTTGTCTGGTTCAGCAATTCCTGCGGCAAAGATAGGTAAAGGAAGTCATCCTGTATATTTAAATATATGAATGGATTTCTTCATTGTGAGTAGTTGTATGTCTTACCTGGTTTCCACCACTAGAGGGAGTAAGAGCAGCCTGATGCATACTTACATGCCTTTCAATACACACGCTCAGTGAAGCCTGGTTCTCTAGCTGACTCACGTCTCCATTACAGTCCCTGCCACATCAAGGTAAACAGAGGTCCCACGTAGTTTGGGGGTCCCACGCAGCCCTGTTTGGGGTTCTCCTTCCCCCCCTGGATCCCGCAGTCCTCGTGCACGCGCGCGGGCGTGTGCACGTGCACCGGGCGCGTTCCCGGCCTAATGGAGGAGGGGGGAGTGTGGTTGTGAGCCATGCACGTTAGTGTGCACAGCGCTGTAATGCACAGGCGCCAGGCGGCAGTTTGTAAAAATTCCAGAGCGTCAGGGGGCTGTAAGTGGAGACACAGGAGCTGTGGGCAGTAAGCATCCATGGAATTGGATCCAGGCAAACCTAGACACCTACTCAGCATCAGGTTGTGCAGTTTAAGCATATATATTATTGTGAGACTTTAAGCACAACAGTGATTGCACTTGTACTAGTACCTCTGCTTTATAGCTTAGGACTATGTCTCCTCGTATGAGGGTTTCAGGGGGAGGTAGCAAAGGCACTGTTAAATCACCGCCTAGGTCCAGGGGTTCTAAAAAAATGCCTGTAAGTTACCATCCCCCCCTGCAAGACTGGAGCCAGCCTCTCAAGACGAGTCAGTGCACCTGTCAGGTTTGCAGCCTCTCCTAATGTGTCAGCCCCAGTTTATGTCACTGAGATACTCCCTTAGGGCTACATTGGAGGGTTTTGAAGAGAAAATAATGAGTTTTTATTTCTGCTTCCCTGAAATATAGCAAGAAAAGGGGTAGATCCCCTCCCTCTGCTGAAAATTCCTCTCTCAGATGATTTTTCTGAAAATGAGGAGAGATCCCTATCTTAGGATGGGGATCATGAGCAGTCGAATGAATCAGAGGAAGAGGAGATAGTCCCCTCCTCCCAGGCACTCAGAAAACAGGTGCAGTATTATACTGAATTGGTGCGTACCACATTCAGAATGCCTGCTGCTGAAGTCGCTACATCCTCTGTTTCTTCCCGGGGAGTCAGGAAAGCCCCACAGACTGCCTATTCCTTTCCAATCCATCCCTTAATGGATGAATTGTTGTATAAGGATTGGGGACATCCCAATAAACTGTTTGCTCCTCCTAAAAAGGTTTTCTTTGCATTATCCTCTGGAGGAAAGTTTCACCAAGAAGTGGGGGGTCTCATCTGTTGATGCGGCTGTTTCTTGCGTGAATGAAACCTGACTTGTCCTTTGGATATTGCGCAGGTATTTAAAGGATCCAACTGATAAGAAGCTGGAAACCTTATTAAAAAGCCTCCTTTTCCATGACTGGCGCTGTGGTGCAACCTACAGTCGCAGCCGTGGGGTTGTGTCAGTTCCTCAAGGAACAGGTTAAGCAGATGCTTGGGATCCTTCCCAGTGAGGAAGTAGAAAATTATGCAGAACTGCCTCATATTCTGTGCTTTATGATTGATGCGATTTTGGATTCTGTCCAACAAGCATCACGTTTGTCCCTCATGTTGGTACACATGCGAAGGGCCCTATGGCTAAAGAATTGGGCAGCTGAGCTGTCATGCAAGAAGCATTTGATTGGGTTCCCGTTTAAAGGGGAAAGTTTGTTTGGAGAAAGATTGGATAAATTCGTCCAAAATATTTCAGGGGGTAAAATCTACTCTCCTTCCAATCAAAAAGAGCCAACGTCCGTCATTCAGGCGTGCTCTCTCTCCCGAAGCATCAAGCTCTAAGCAGTGGCGACGGCCTTCTCAGCCCTCCTCTACTAGAAAGGCTCAAGGCAGAGCCCAGGGGCAGGAAAAGACTTGGGGGCGAAAGCCTGCCAAGCAAAGCCCAAGATCTTCCTTGTGAAGGGGCACCCCCGCTCGGCAGAGTGGGGGGAAGGCTCCTGCAGTTTGCAGGAGCCTGGCGGAAACAGATCCAGGACAAGTGCGTAATCCCTTCGATATCTCTGGGCTACAGGCTAGAGTTTCAGGAGATTCCACCTTCTCGTTTCCTAAGGTCAAGGATCCCCAGGGGTCCAGTAAAGCAAAAACCGCTATTTCTGGCCTTTGATCAGTTACTATCCCAGGGTGTGATAGTAGAAGTGAACCCGAAAGATCAGGGTTCGGGGTTTTACTCAAATCTCTTCACCGTTCCAAAACCAAATGGAAGTGTCAGACCTATCCTGGATCTGAAGGATCTGAACCGGTTTTTACACATCCGGTCCTTCCGAATGCAGTCAATCCGCACTGTGGTCTCCTCCCTGCAAGGGGGAGAATTCATGGCATCAATAGATATCAAGGATGCATATCTCCATGTGCCAATTTTTCCCGCACACCAAAAATTTCTAAGGTTCGCGGTAGAGCGGCGCCATTTTCAATTTGTGGCCTTGCCGTTCGGGCTTGCTACAGCCCCTCGAGTCTTCACGAAGATTCTGGACCCTCTCTTAGCAATCTTAAGAGCTCAGGGCATAGCCGTCATGGCTTATCTAGACGACTTGCTTCTCATGGAGAAAACTGCAGCGTTCCTAAGTCACAGCGTCACCAAAACGCTAGAACACCTAGAACGCCTAGGTTGGATCATAAACCTAGAAAAGTCGTCCCTACAACCGACTACCAGGTTGGAATACCTAGGTATGATCATCGACACCGCTCAGGGCAGGGTGTTTCTTCAAAGGCTAAAGCCTTGGCCATTGGGGATCTGGTGCGCCTGATTCTGGGCAGAAGATCTTCCTCCATTCGGTTGTGCATGAGACTGTTAGGGAAGATGGTCACCTCTTTCGAGGCCGTCCCATTCGCCCAGTTCCACTCAAGGCCTCTGCAAGGATGCATCCTTGCGGCTTGGAACAGGAAGCCCCAATCTCTGGATCTTCCTATGCGTCTATCCCCAGGGACACGCAAGAGTCTTGTCTGGTGGTTACAAACCAAGAATTTGCTGAAGGGCAAAACTTTTCTTCCTCTCCCATGGAAGATTATCTCAACAGATGCCAGCCTGACAGGCTGGGGAGCTGTATTGGAGGAGACGTGCTCGCAGGGGAAATGGTCTGTGACCGAGAGTCTACTGCCCATAAATATCTTGGAGATCCGGGCAGTTTACATGGCACTCATAGAGTGGTCTTACAGACTGCGAGGTTTCCCGGTTCGGGTTCAGTCCGACAATGCCACCACAGTGGCTTATATCAATCACCAGGGCGGTACCAGAAGTCTGGTGGCCCAAAAAGAGGTGAATCGCATACTTGTCTGGGCAGAAAACCATGTTCCGTGTCTTTCTGCAGTCTTCATCCCAGGATTGGAGAATTGGCAGGCGGATTTTCTCAGCCGCCAGCAGTTGTGCCCAGAAGAATGGGCTCTGCACCCCGACGTGTTTCAGAACATATGTCACAAGTGGGGTACTCCAGACGTAGATCTGTTTGCATCCAGGTTCAACAGGAAGCTGGACAAGTTTGTATCAAGGACAAGAGATGCACTTGCTCAGGGGTCAGATGCTCTGACAGTTCCCTGGGATCAGTACAACCTGATCTATGCCTTCCCCCCCGAGCCCGCTTCTGTCGCGGTTCCTGGGAAGAGTCAAGAGGGATACGAAGTTGGTCCTTTTGGTGGCCTCGGCTTGGCCCAGGCGACCATGGTACGCAGAAATCATGAAGTTGGCAGTAGGCAGGCCATGGACCCTCCCTCTCCGGCCAGATCTGCTCTCACAGGGTCCAATCTACCATCCTGCTTTACGCAGTCTGAATTTGACGGTTTGGCTGCTGAGACCCACATTCTGAGAGACCATGGCCTTTCGGGGCCAGTCCTTTCTACTCTGGTCAATGCCAGAAAGCCGGCCTCCAGGCTTATTTATTACAAGATCTGGAGGACATATGTTTCCTGGTGTGAACTCAGGAAATGACATCCTAGAAAGTATGTCATTAACAGAATCTTGGCCTTTCTCCAGTCAGGCCTAGAAATGAATTTGGCCATAAGCACTATCAAAGTGCAGATTTCGGCCCTGTCAGTATTTTTTCAAAAGCCGCTTGCATCACCTTCCCTAGTACGGGCTTATATCCAGGGGGCTATGCGGACAAAACCGCCAGTTAAACCTCCGGTATGCCCATGGGATCTGAATTTGGTTCTCTCGGCCTTACAGGGGCAACCATTTGAACCTTTGCATCTGGCTTCTTTAGTTCTCCTGACTAAAAAGCTGGTCTTCTTAGTAGCCATATCTACGGCTAGAAGAGTATCAGAGTTGGCAGCTCTTTCCAGTAAGGAGCCGTATTTAATTATCCATAAGGACTGGGTGGTCATGCGTCCCAACAGGTCCTTTCTACCTAAGGTGGTTTCGGGTTTCCATTTGAATCAGGATGTAATCCTACCATCCTTTTTTCCGGACCCTCAGTCCACAGAAGAAGAATCTTTACACACTTTGGATGTGGTTAGAGCAATCAGTATTTATCTTCAAGCAACTTCTCAGATAAGGAAAACTGATTGTTTATTTATTCTGCCGGAAGGCCCTAGAAAGGGCCAGGCGGCGTCAAAATCCACTCTCTCAAGGTGGATCAGACAAGTTATTTCTTAGGCCTATGATTTAAAGGGGAAGATTCCTCCTTTTCGGGTGAAAGCGCACTCTACTAGGGCTGTTAGTGCTTCTTGGGCAGTGTATCACCAGGCCTCCCTGGCTCAGATCTGTAAGGCTGCGACTTGGTCATCAGTCCACACATTCACCAGATTCTATCAGGTGGATGTCAGAGGGCAAGAGGATATCGCCTTCGGGCGCAGTGTACTGCAGGCTGCAGTTTAGGTCCTCTGGTCCCTGGCGGTCTATATTTATGATCTGTGTCTCCCTCCCCTCAATCTGAGCATTGCTATGGGACATCCCACTATGTAATGAAGCTCCTGTGTCCCGTGATGTATGATCAAGAAAATTGGATTTTTATATACAGCTTACCTGTAAAATCCTTTTCTTGAGAGTACATCCCGCCCCTCTTGGGTTTTTACGTGGTTTCTTATTGCTTTGCTACAAAACTGAGGTGCCTCCCAGATGGGAGGGGTTATATAGGGGAGGAATTCTCCTTAATTGGGGTCAACCAGTGTCCAATCACCAGAGGTGCCTATATAACCCACTATGTAATGAAGCTCCTGTGTCCTGTGATGTACTCTCATGAAAAGGATTTTACAGGTAAGCTGTATATAAAAATCCCATTATCTCATTCCTTACTGGTGTCAGAAACCATGAAACAGACTGAGACAGAAGTACAATCAAATCACACTTGTTTATTAATAAAAATAAAAGGTAAATAGAAAAAGGCATAGTCAAGCATAGCCAGAGTCCAGTAGCCAGATCGGGTAGTCAGCCAGTCCAAAGTTCATTAACCAGATCGGGTAATCAGCCAGGCCAGAAGTCAGGGATCCAAGGAGAGCAACCACAAGCAGGATAAGAAGCCAGGAGGGATGTCAGCAAGCCAGTCTTTGAAACAAACAGCAGGAGATGGTTCCTTGTGATGTGACCAATGCGAAGGCAAAGGGAAAAGTGAGCTGGAAGGCTTTAAATAGGCAGGTCAGACGAGCATCATCGGGAACAGCTGGTAACTGTGGAAAGAGAAGAGAGCTGGCAATTAGCCGACAGCTGAGCGGCCAGCCCAGAGGAGGAAGGACTAAGCCAGCCGTGACAGTACCCCCCCAATGACCCCTCTCCCTTGGAGGGCCACCTGGCTTGAGGGAAAACTGTCTTTGGAACTCGCGGAGGAGGACAGGGGCATGTACGTCAGAGGATGAAACCCAGGAGCGTTCCTCCGGAACGTACCCCTTCCAATGCACCAGGTAGTGTAAGCGCCCACAGAACCTACGGGAGTCAACAATGGATTGTACCTCATACTCCTCATGGTTCTCAACCTGAATAGGGAGAGGACGTGGCACTGAGTTAGTAAATCGGTTACAGACCAACGGGAGGAAGGTCCGATGCGTAAGCTACTGGGTTAATCCTGCAAAGGATACGGAAAGGCCCAATAAACAGAGGTGCAAACTTCAGAGAGGGAACACGAAGCCGGAGGTTGCGAGATGACAACCAGATCCTGTCCCCAACCTGGTAGGAAGGCGCAGGCAGGCGGGCAGGCAGGCGTCTGTGGTCAGCATGGAGTCTGTACCTATCATTATCATGACGCAAAGCCTCTTGAACTTGTACCCAAGTGGAATGAAGACCACGGAGATGCTCCTCTAATGCAGGAATACTCTGTGGAACAAACGAGTCAGGCAACATGGAAGGTTGGAAACCATAATTCGCCATAAATGGAGACAATCAGGAGGCAGAATTCAAGGCACTGGTGATACGCAGAAGAGAACGCAAGCTGGATTCCCAACTGTGCACAAAAGGCTCGCCAAAACTGGGAGACAAACTGACTGCCCCTATCCGAGACAATCACTTTGTGTAGCCCATGTAAGTGAAAGATCTCCTGAGCAAAAAAGGAAGCCAGTTCCTTAGAGGTGGGCAACTTCTTAAGTGGAATACAATGACACATCTTTGAGAACTGGTCAACCACCATAAGGATTACAGTGTTGCCTTGGGAGTTGGGCAATTCCACAATGAGATCCATAGACAGGTGAGTCCAGGGCCTCTCTCCATTGGGTATGGGTTGTAGGAGGCCCACTGGAAGGTGTCGTGAAGTCTTACTCTGAGCACACATGGGACAGGCAGCTACGAAGGCAGTAACATCAGCCCGTAGACTAGGCCACCAGAATTGTTGGGAGATGGCCAAAATGAGTTGATTCTTCTCAGGATGGCCAGCTGCCTTGGGAGAATGGTAAGTCTGGAGCACTGCAGTATGGAGACTCTCTGGGACAAAGCAGCGGTCACAAGGTTTATTAGGAGGAGCATGGACCTGAGCAGCAAGAATTTTGTCACCCAAAGGAGAAGTAAGACTGGTGCGAACCGTAGCCAAGATACGATCAGGAGGAATCATAGTAACCGAAACCGACTCCGACTTGGAAGTGGAGGAAAATTGTCGTGACAAGGCATCAGCCCTTACATTCTTAGTACCGGGTAAGAATGAGACAATGTAATTAAAGCTCGACAAGAAAAGAGCCCATCGCGTCCTTCTGGGAGAGAGTCGCTAAGCCTCAGACAAGAATGTAAGATTCTTATGGTCAGTAAGAATAAGACCGGGCACAGTGGTACCTTCAAGGAGATGTCTCCATTCTTTCAGGGCTAAAATGATCGCCAACAGCTCTCTGTCACCAATCTCATAATTGCACTCAGCAGGTGACAATTTCTTGGAAAAGTAGCCACATGGATGCATAGCGCTCTCAGAGTTAGGACGTTGAGACAGAAGGGCGCCAACTCCCATCTCAGAAGCATCAACTTCTAGGATAAAAGGCAACGTAGGATCAGGATGTGCCAACACAGGAGCAGAAACAAAGGCAGCCTTGAGAGTCTGAAAGGCCTTAATGGACTCCGGAGACAAACTCTGTGGGTTACCATCCTTTCTGGTCATATCAGTCAGAGTGTCAGGATCAGCGGCTAGGGAGACCAGACACGTAGCTACACAAGGGAACTGAGACCAAACAAAGGCTATATATATATATATATATATATATATATATATATATATATATATTAAAGTGATATTTATTTATAGTGAAACACAGCAAACCATTAACACAGCACACACAGCAAACAGTAAATGTGAACATAAACAAACCCCAAAAGACAAATAACAAAGGAACCTAACTACTAACTATATACAAAACCCTCTAAAGGATAAGGGGATGCAAGGAAGTGGATCTCAACAGGGTACTTGAATAGAAACAAGGCCTGAACAAGGTAGAGCGGTACAGGCTGGACCAAGATAGGCACAGCTGGCAAGGAAGGGGCCCGGATCGTGATGCATCAGGGGAAGGGAGGAAAATCCTTAAGTAGCCCCCAGGCAGCTGAACATTAATTAGCCTGATTACACCAGTCACCTGCTGGTGTGGACACTAAAACTGCAGCAAACAGCCCAGAGCAGGATAGTGCCACCAGCAGGCAAACTTAATCCTAACACAGAGGCTTGACCAGAGACGAGAAGTTACGAATAAACTTCCGATAGTAGTTGGCAAAGCCCAGGAAATGCTGCAGAGGATGTAAGCCCACAGGTCGAGGCCACTGTAGGACTGCCCACAGTTTCTCTGGGTCCATTGAAAAACCAGCAGTGGAAATGGCAAAGCCCAGGAATCTAACCTGTTCACGATGGAACTCGCACTTCTACAGTTTACAATAGAGATTGTTCTCTCTTAGTTTTTGAAGTACACGACAGACATCTGGTGGCTCTCCAGGGACTTGGAAAATATGAGGATATCATCGAGATAAACCACCACACACAATTGCAACAAATCTCGGAGGACATCGTTAATAAATTCTTGGAAAACTGCCGGGGCGTTACAAAGGCCAAAAGGCATTACCAGGTATTCATAATGGCCTGTTCTGGTATTAAACTCACTTTTCCACTCGTCGCCCTCCTTAATGCGCACGAGATTGTATGCCCCTCTCAGGTCAAGCTTTGTGAAAACCGTTGCTCCCTTGAGGCGGTCAAATAACTCTGTAATCAATGGAATCGGGTAGGCATTCTTAATTGTGACACGATTGAGACCCCTATAATCTATACAAGGTCTCAGTTCACCGCTCTTCTTTTTCACAAAGAAGAAACCAGCACCAACAGGAGACGAGAAAGTGCGTCAGCAACATTCTACTCCATGGCCTTATCCTCCAAGACCGACAAAGGGTAAACCCGGCCACGTGGAGGTATGGCACCAGGTTGAAGGTCAATTACGCAATCATAAGGCCGGTGTGGAGGCAAACTACTGGCTTGACCTTTATCAAAGACATCGCCAAAATCATAGTACTCCTCCGGCAGGGAGGGGAGTAAAGTGGTGCACAGGACCTTGGATACCTTCAGGAAGCATGTCTCACTGCATTGTGGTGACCAGGAGAGAACCTCAGCACGGAGCCAATCAAAAGAGGGGTTGTGCCTCTGTAACCAAGGATAACCAATAACCAGCAGAAATCTGGGTGAGGAAATAACTTGGAATTGGTTTATCTCATTGTGAAGAGCCCCTACGGCCATGGACAATGGAACCATGTCATGAGTCACATGGGCAGGCTGTAAAGGTCTCCGGTCAAGAGCCTCAATGGCAAGTGGAGTGTCACGCAGCTGCAGCAGAATCAAGTGCTGCGAAACAAATGCAGCATCAATGAACAGGCCTGCAGCCCCAGAGTTGATTAGAGCCTGTATATCGATGGACGACTCAGCCCAAGAAAAGGTGACTAAAACCAGGGGCTGGGGACAAAACAACGCTGCCTAAGGTCTGTCCATGACAGGACCTCAAGGTTTGGGCATTCCCTGGGCGGGTAGGACAAGACTTCAAAAAGTGACCTGCCTGGCCACAATAAAGGCACAATCTCTCCCTCCTCCTAAAGTCTCTCTCAACCACAGAGAGATGCGTGAAGCCCAGGTGCATGGGTTCATCTTCACTGACCAACTCGGTACCAGGAGGTATGGTAGGTGAGGGAGGCATGGGTGGGACTACAAAGCTCAGAGGCAAACGTACAGGATGCTTCTGCAAGCACTCCTTAAGAGAAAGTCTTTCTCTGAGTCTGGAGTCAATGAGGATGGCAAACGAGATCAAGCTCTCCAGCTCAGTGGGTATATCTCAGGCTGCTATCTCATCCTTGATGGAATCCGAGAGACCATGAGAAAAAGCAGCCATGAGGGCCTCATTGTTCCAGAGTATGGAATTCAATGGTGTAGTCAGCAACAGTTCTCGTACTCTGTTTGATGGACATGAGGCACTTGGCAGCAGAAGCGGAGCGTGCGGGAATGTCAAAAACCCTTTTAAAGGAGGCCACAAACTGAGGGTAACTCAAGACAACAGGTTTGAAAATGGAGAGTTCTCTCCATTTTCACCACCAGAATTGAACTCTATTATGAGTATCTGTATATGTTAATCTGGGGTGTATTATGATTTTATTTATGATATTTTGTATTTTGTTGTTTTTGTAATTATTAAACATGTGTTAAATTTTATTATCGTTTACAAATTTCCTTTTTGTTTCCATATATAAAGTACCGGTATAGTCCAAAACCAAACTTTTGGTCTGGGTTAGGAATAAAAAGTTAGCGTGAACGGCTACCTCATTACCCCCACACCAAAAAAACTCCATTCTCTAAAAACTTTATGGATGATGGTACATCACATTTGATTTATATTTACCTGAGGCTATACTCTTAAAACCTTCCGAATTTCCTGTTATAGGATGACAAAACTCTGTTACCTTTCTCATAATTGTGTTGTCACCCTGTCACACAGATTTTTGATGGAGACTGAGAGTGACAGCTTCAACTACAATATTTTACAGGCATTGTCCAAACATCAGTAAATCTAATTATAAAATGTTCCTTCACAGTGGGCTCTTTAAATAACTAGTGGAAACTAGTGGGAAGAGAGGGGCTGTACTGTGGTATGAATGTATATAGGGTGCACCAATGACACAGGCTTTTTGGGCACTTTTAACCCTTTCCTCGGCTCCTAGGGGGGTTAAAAGCGCCCCTCTAGCGGCCGTAAAGCGCCACTATAACAGAGGTAAAGGCGCCGCTAAACCTTGGGTGGCTTTACAGCTAACGCCCCGCCCCAGTGTGAAAGTAGCCTTACTGTACATGCAAAAAGAAATCGGAAGATGAAAGTAACACCTGTGAAGTTATAAGATGTACTTTCAAAGAGGTACAATCTCCAAAAACAATGTTTCTGTTAGATTGTCGTGTGATCATTATTCCTAGGGTAATGTACAGTATTAATAAAGATTTGTGCTCCATACAGGGAGACACAATCAAATGTCTATCCTGGAAATCTTAGAATACATACTGTAAATGCCACTAGAAAGCATAAATATTGTGGAAGAAAATTCTGCAGTTAGACTAAGAATGAGCCCCATATTTTCATGTTTAAACATAGTTATGCCACAAAGTGGACAAATATACTAGGGACATATATATTCATATACCATAGACCATTCCTGTACTGAAAGGGAAAAGGTAGCAAGTAGGCAGATCACTATAGCAAAACTAGTACTAATGAAAAGGTAACCAGAAGTCGTCATAACAAGAATATTAAATGAGTGTATTTTATGCAACAACTGAACTTTTGTCCTCTTGTTGAATAACTTAAAGACTTACGTCCTAAATCCAAAAGTGTAAACACTTCATAATGAATGTTTTGGGTAGACCTTCCCATGGAAGTAAATTCTGAAGACAAAAAACATGTTTTGATGCCAATTTTTGTAAACATTTTTTTTCATTTCAGTGACTCCTGCAGCCTCCAGCTTTTTTTAGCTTCTTCTGTATACAAGCACTTGTTTCAAGGACAGTTGTAAATAAATGATCTGGACTGGTTTCTTGAAAATGGTAGACCATCCCTGTGCAATGAGCATTGCCCTGTCCACTTGTAGTCTCCACCAGGAGTGCAAGTGACAGGGTGACAATATAGAACCACAAGTAGGAGACAACTGTCATCCCAAAACATGAAGTGCCTAGACAAGGACCTCTATAGTAGGATCACCAGGTTGAAAGCTGCATAATAGGAAACAATGAAAATGACTTTTCAAAGTACATTAACACGGTAAATATTATATACAGTTTTAGTGATTGTATAGTCTAAACCTTTTTGTAAGTCATGAAGCTGAAGTGATAGCTTAATGAGTGCCATATTTTGCATACACTGGGACATTGGCTGTAGCTAGTTGGCTACCTGGAAGATTCTCACTTCAGTCACAGAGACTTATTACTACAGCTCATGCAGGTCTTGGCAGATCTAAAAAATACACAATTTTATTTTTTTTGATTGTGAATGTCATGTCAAGCTCTTTAATTGTATCTGTGCTTACTTGGGGCCTTTTGTAGGATATGTTATATCAGAGGTGACAATGTTTCTCAGGATTGTTGCTAGGAGGATTCAATAGTTTGTTTTTAGCTTAGCATGCCAGTCAGGATACTGGCATTGGGGGATAGGGAAATGTGCATCCAACCCATTGTAGGCCATGCTACCATTTGTATTTCTCAAGAGTGTTTATATTTCTTAAGAGCTAGATGTCCAGTGTAATATTCCAGAAAAACTAAATATGATCTCTTAAGTGAAGGATGTTGCCAAATAGCAACCAATTGACTTCTCTAAAACTGTCTAGAATAAACTACAACTGTAATCATATTGGGTGGTATCGACAATATAAAATATATTAAATATCCTCGCAATGTGTCGACAGGATCAACAACTTTTCCACTGCACCTCTCTTTCTTACCTTGGAACTGACCCTAATTATTGAAGTTAGTTTTAACTCTGTAATGAATCCACCACTGTATATTGTGTGTTGATCCGCCATCTAAAGAGCAAGGGCCAAAAATACGCATTTAACTTTGGAGGCCTGGAACTAATGTGATTAATAATGTAAGGATGTTTTGTCTGTGGATAGCTGTGGCAAGCTGACCTTCTAGGATTACATCTGGTAGCTTTGTGTATTCTGTGTGCACTGTAAGGCCAAACACCCACATATATAAAATTATAAACAGTCTTATAAGCTTGCTTTTCAAGTCTATCACTTGGTGAACATTTATTTTATGGGAAACTCCAACTCATGCAGTGCATGTCTCCACAGATATACAACATTCTTGTTTCCTTACTTAGAAATGAAATAAACATTTGCTTAATAATGATATACATATCTGCCAGAGGAAGAAAGTGATATTCATGAGCAGTTATTTTTCACATCTGTAGCGTGTGTTGGAATATTGACTGAAGGTGACAATTATTGCAGGAAAGGTATACATTTGCACAAAGTCCAAAAGAATGAGATAATGGAAATTGTCACATTACATCATTAGTTAAAATACACTTTATTGTTGCTGGAATACTTTCCTGACCTGTAAAATGACAAATGTTATTAAGAATGCTTTAGAAAGTATGACATTTTAAGACAGACCAACTTAAAATAGAAATAAAGAATAACAAAATTTTTGGACCAAATTTCATGTCAGCAAGTAGCAGATGACTTTTAGCAAAACCGTAAAGCTAAATGCGTGTCACATGTCATTTTTACTGCCTGGTGAGTATGGGAGTGGTGCTGTTATTACCTCTGCCATGGCTCTGAGTGGGATCGGTATTGGTAGCCATTAAACTCAAATGGGAGATTAGGGCAATGCCTTGGAAAAGCATTACCTTCATTGTGCACCAGAGTATGACCTACTGACTGCAGAGCAAGGGTTACTTTAACCACCTCATTACCGGTATACATCCCCCTTACTTTCCATGCCATATTTAAAGTTTTTAGTGCTGTGATAGTGTGACTGACAATTACCCAGACATTAAATAATATACTAAAATTAATTTGGTCCAACTTTTTTTGGCAGATTGAGCTTTCTTTTGGTGGTATTTATGACCACTGTTTTTTTATTTTTTTCTATATAAAGGATCAACATTTTAGAATTTTCTGTCCTAAAACATTTTTTTTTTTTACATTGTGTTATAAAAGATGTCTGACAAATATCTGAACAAATTAATGGGGTGGGCAACTACATGGCAAATGAGGTTTAATGTACAAAAATGTAAAATGATGCATTTAGGTGGCAAAAATATGAATGCAATCTATACACTAGAGGGAGAACCTCTGGGGGATTCTAAGGATGGAAAAGGACCTGGGGGTCCTAGTAGATGACAGGCTCAGCAACGGAATGCAGTGCCAAGCTGCTGCAAGCAAACCAATAGAATATTGGCATGCATTAAAAAGGAAATTAATTCCAGATATAAAATGATAATTCTCCCACTCGACAAGACTTTAGTCCGGCCGCACCTGGAGTATGCTGTCCAGTTCTGGGCACCAGTTCTCAGGAAGGATGTGCTGGAAATGGAGAGAGTACAGAGAAGGGTAACAAAGCTAATAAAGGGACTGGAGGATCTTAGTTATGAGGATTATGAGGAGATATGATTTGAATGTACAAATACCATACTGGTGATCCCACAATAGGGATGAAACTTTTCCGCAAAAGGGCATTTAAAAAGACTCGAGGACATTCCCTAAAATTTGAGGAAAACCGGAAACTGCTTAGAGGGTTCTTTACAGTAAGAGCAGTAAGAATGTGGAATTGTCTTCCACAAGTAGTGGTTTCAGCAGGGAGCATTGATAATTTCTAAAAACTATTAGATAGGCAACTAAACGACTACAACATACAGGGATATACAACGTAATATTGACATAAAAGCGCACACACACAGGTTGGACTTGATGGACTTGTGTCTTTTTTCAACCTTACCTATTATGTAACTATGTAACAAAATGTGCACTTAGAATTATACCCCAAAGCACATTCTGCCATTCTGCTACTTCTGCTGGGTATGGGGATACCACATTAAAAGTATAAGGATATAAAAGATCCCACATTTAATCCAGGTATGATTTTTTTTAACCACTTCTTGCCCATTTTTTTGCTAGGATGAATGTTTTTTGGCTATTTGAACAACAACATTTAGTCTTTGGATTTGCCGGTAGGTTTAACTTATTAGCTATTCCATACATATATATTTTTCATATATGGAAAAAATATATATATATATACCACGCTAGACAAACTTTCCAACCAATTGGTAACCTGATCTATTGCTAAATCTACTAACTGGCCGAAAAACCTTTTAACCACTTAAGGACCGCCGCATGGCAATGTACGTCAGTGCAATGGCACCGACAGGCACAAGCACGTACATGTACGTGCTCGCCTTCCAGCGGGTGGGGGGTCCGATCAGACCCCCCTCCCGCTGGATGCGGCGGTCCGTTTCGCTGCAGGAGCGATCCGGGATGAGAGGATGGCCGTTGGTTTCTGGCCATCCCCTCTCAATCGCTCCTGGCGAATGAGAAGCTTCCTCCCACTGTGTATAGTAAACACAGGCAGGGAGGAAGTGATGTCATTCTCCTCGGGGCGGTCTTATTGACCGGACTACGAGGAGAGGACACAGTAAGTGTGCACCAGACTACACTAACACATAGGCACACAACCCGCTCCCCGATCACCCCCCCCCCCCGATTATAGCGCTAGGTACCCCGATATGCTACCCAATAATGGTTTTAACCCCCTGATTGCCCCTAGTTAACCCTTTCACCCCCTTTTGCCAGTATCACTAAGCAATCGTTTTTCTGATCGCTGCATTAGTGTCACTGATGCCGCCAGTTAGCTAGTTATTTTTTTAGGTTCACCGCCAGGTTTTTATAGCGCTAGGTACCCCGATATACTACCCAATAATGGTTTTAACCCCCTGATTGCCCCTAGTTAACCCTTTCACCCCCTTTTGCCAGTGTCACTAAGCAATCATTTTTCTGATCGCTGCATTAGTGTCACTAGTGTCGCTAGGTAGCTAGTTATTTTTTTAGGTTCACCGCCAGGTTTTTATAGCGCTAGGTACCCCCATATACTACCCAATAATTATTTTAACCCCCTGATTGCCCCTAGCTAACCCTTTCACCAACGATCAATGTATAAGTGTCACTGGTGACGCTGGTTAGCCAGTTAGTTATTTAGGTTCCCCGTCAGGTTTATATATAGTGCCAGGGACCCCCATATACTATCTAATAAAAATTTGAGCCCCCTGATTGCCCCTTGTTAACCCTTTCACCAGTGATCACCGTATAAGTGTTATGGGTGACTGGTTAGTTTGCTTTTTATAGCATCAGGGCACCTGCCATTTATTACCCAATAAAGGTTTAACCCCCTGATCACCCGGCGGGTGATATCAATTAGGTTTTAGGGTCAGGGTCTGCGTCGCCCCAGGCAGCGCTAGGTTAGTGCCAGTACCGCTAACACCCACGCGCAAAGCATAAACCTCCCGTAGTGGTATAGAATCTGAACAGATCAATATCTGATCTGATCAGATCTATACTAGCGTCCCCAGCAGTTTAGGGTTCCAAAAAAACGCATTGTTAGCAGGATCAGCCCAGATACCTGCTAGCACCTGCGTTTTGCCCCTCCGCCCAGCCCACCCAAGTGCAGTATCGATCGATCACTGTCACTTACAAAACACTAAACACATAACTGCAGCGATCGCAGAGTCAGGCCTGATCCCTGCAATTGCTAACAGTTTTTTTTGGTAGCGTTTTATATTTAAATCCGGAAGGCAGTGCTTGGTTTTCGGGGTCCGTACGCGGCTAGGCTCCCAAAAAGTCCCCCACATGTGCTATCCCCGTACTCGGGAAAAGCAGCAGAATTTATTTTTGGGTGTAATTTGACTTATGCCCATAGCATGTGTAAGCAATATATCATTTAGTGACAACTTTGTGCAAAAAAAAAAAAATTGTAATATTCCTGCAACTTGTGGCAAAATATAAAATATTTCATGGACTTAACATGCCTTTCAGTAAATAGCTTGGGGTGTCTACTTTCCAAAATTGGGTCATTTGGGGGGGTTTTGTGCTATTTTGGCCTTTGAAACTGTGATAGGTAGTGAGGAGTGAAATAAAAAATTTGCACCCTTAGAAACCCTGAAGGCAGTGATTGGTTTTCGGGGTGCCGTACGCGGCTAGACTCCCAAAAAGTCCCACATATGTGGTATCCCCGTACTCAGGAGAAGCAGCAGAATATATTTTGGGGTGCAATTCCACATATAACTATGGCATGTGTGAGCAATATATCATTTAGTGACAACTTTTTGTAAACTTTTTTTTTTGTGTCATTATTCAATCACTTGGGACAAAAAAAAAATATTGAATGGGCTCAACATGCCCTTCAGCAATTTCCTTGGGGTGTCTACTTTCCAAAATGGGGTCATTTGGGGGGGGGGGGGTTGTACTGCCCTGCCATAGCACCTCAAGAAATGAGATAGGCAGTCGTAAATTAAAAGCTGTGTAAATTCCAGAAAATGTACTCTAGTTTGTAGACGCTATAACTTTTGCGCAAACCAATAAATATACGCTTATTGCCATTTTTTTTACTAAAGACATGTGGCTGAATAAATTTTGCCCTAAATGTATGACTAAAATTTAGTTTATTCGATTTTTCTTATAACAAAAAGTAGAAAATATATTTTTTTCTCAAAATTTTCGGTCTTTTTCCATTTATATCACAAAAAATAAAAATCACAGAGACAATCAAATACCATCAAAAGAAAGCTCTATTTGTGGGAAGAAAAGGATGCAAATTTTGTTTGGGTACAACATTGCATGACCGCGCAATTACCAGTTAAAGCAGTGCAGTGCGAAATTGTAAAAAGACCTCTGGTCCTTAGGCTGATAATTGGTCCGGGCTGAAGTGGTTAAACAGGCAGCAGCTCTGGTGGGATACACACACAAACACAGAAAACAATTTTAAGCCCCTGTACACACGGTCGGACATTCTGCCAACCAAATCCGTCGGATTTTGTCCGACGGATTGTGTCCGAAACTGTTGCATACACGCGGTCGGACCAAGTTGTCTGATTTAGCGGTTGCCAAGAACGCGGTGACGTAAGCCGTGTACGGCAGGACTAGAAAAGGGAAGTTCAGCACCACGTCCGGCACCCTTTGGGCTCTTTCTGCTGATCTCGTGTCTATTGCGTGTTAGTAGAAGTTTGGTGAGAGACGATTCGCGCTTTTCAGATTAGTGATTCAGATTGCTACCGCTCTTCTGTTTGTGCTTGTCTTTGCGTATCTGATAATCAGTGCGTGCAGTCATTAAGTATTTGTTTGTCATTGTGGACTATATCTTGGTATAGTACGCTTTGGAAGGCATTTTTTATTGTCTGCTTGCTTCTGCTATTCAGGTCGTTCTTTCAGACCTTGCTGTTTATTGGTGCTTTCTGGTGTCCGTTCTGACAAGCCGACCGTTTTCAAACCATGTTTCATCTACGTACTCATCGTACAGTTTGTGCTGTGCAGGGGCTTCGTGTTGGGGTTCTTACTTTGACACAAGCCCAGTCCATGAACAGGGAGGGGAGGCGTTTGTGGACCAAGAATTGGTTGCGCCAGCGTCACCAGTTCTCGCACATGCCTTTGCTCCGTGAGATCCAGGAGAATAATCCTGATCATTTCAGGATTTTTCTCAGGATGACGGACCCTGTTTTTCACCATCTGCTGGCTTTGCTGACCCCTTATATCAGTAGGCAGGATACCTGCATGTGGCAAGCCATCACTCCGGAGCAGAGTCTCATCGCCACGTTGCGCTACTTGGGAGAAGTCTTCAGGGCCTGAAGTTCTCTACAGGCATCTCCCCCCAGGCTCTGGGGATCATTATTCCAGAGACCTGTTCTGCTATCATTCAGCTCCTGCAGAAGGACTATATTATGCTAAGTTTTATCCTTAAACATCACATTCTATGTATTTCATGATTGCTAATGTCTTGCATTTCTTTCCTCATCCCCTAATTACCATCATTGCAATATGCTCTAATTCATATACTCTACCCCTTTGTCCTCAGGCATATTTGCCCCACTAACTTCCCCACCATGCTCTTCTTGGCCCATAAAACTATAGTCTAGTCACTTAACAATGTCTTTTGGCAGCTCCATAGTATTGCTTCCCCCTAAACACCCCCTAAAATCTCTACAAATGTGATGTGTGTGCTTCAATTCATGCAAAGTGACCTTTTTTTTATTTTTGGAGTTGTGCCAAACTCATTAGTAACCCCCCTCTCCCCAACTGCTAGCTCAGCTGATAGCAATCTTCTATCTGAAGACTTGACCAAACTCAATACACACTATACCTACCTTTTTCATGATCATATTTATGGACAAATTCACCAAAGCATGTAGTGTAAGGGCCTGCCTCAATACTTTCAATTGCTATTTTTATTTTTTTAACACATTCATTTTCTTGCTAAGTACTAGCAGAATGTCAAAATGTGCTTCCATTTAGTTATTATGACACTACTTACCTGTCCCGTGGGCTGCCAATAGTGTAAGTAAGGAGGGGCTTCCCAAAGTATCACACATTATTTAGCCATTCAGCTCTCAATCAAGTGGAGAGGGTTACCTGTCCTAAACATCCCCCTTCATTTTTAGCAAGGGCCCATCATATGGGGGGAGGGGGGGAGGGGGTGGGGAGGTTATGACTCTCATAAGGGGACCTTATACTTTAGGCTTTAAATACTCAGTTCACAAAATGTTATAAGAAGTTTGACCAAAAATGTGGGTGTCTAATCTGCTTGCAATGTTGATTTGTCAAATTACTAGTTTTTGTTCTTGTTTCACTACACAGTGTCCTTCAACGCCACAGGAATGGCAGACTGTGGCCTCCCACTTTGCCAGTTTTTTTCAAGTGGTGCCTTTTTCACCAACAGTGCAAACCCAAGTTCAGAGTGAGATGAGGGGACAGTCTCTTCTTCAGATAATATTATTATGTTGTGGGTCTGCTACACACACACCTTCTTTTTGTTAACAAATGTATGTAGTGCATTACTGACCCAAATCGTGCTCATTTTCAGCACCATGGCAGGAAAATGGCATGATTGTCCAGTTACACCTCACTGTGGGTGTTTTTTACTAAAGGCACATCCACTGTGCACTACAAGTGCACTGCAAAAGTACACCTGAAACTGCACTTGGAGTGCAAAGTGGAGTTGCCTTTAGTAAATCACACTCCTTCTCAGTACAAACTCAAATTTGACTACAAATACATTTTATGCGCAATGAAAAAGGAAGCCACACATTGTTGAGAATTCAACTTTTTAATACAAGCACATTTACATGTGCGTTTTGAAAAGGTTTTTACAACAAACCAACAGATTTTGTGTATCCAAAACAGAGTTTAATCTGATTTTTTTTTCCTTGTTGTTTTTGTGTAAACAGGCATCTATCAAACTGTAAAATACAGAAGACAGGAACTTACAAAGTTCAACTTTGAAAAGTGAAGACAATATCAGACATGAGTATGTACAAACTGGGCTGATATTGCCTTCATCACATGGGGTGTCACCCCTGAAAAAAACAAATTTGGAAGATGCACACAGTGTGTCAACATGTGCTATATCCCATCATGGGGGATCAATGTACATGCTTTGGGGCTGCAACCCCTTCATCTCAGCCACTTTCCACAAAACACGTACATTTATCCCCCATGATGGGAGATAGCGCATGTTTACACACTCTGTGCATCTTCCAAATTTTACATTTCGCAAAATATAACATTTTTTTTTTAAATAGCAAAAATAAAACCCTATCTAGTTTTTTTTGTTTCACACTCTCCCCAAAACATCAATGATGTTCTTCATTTTATTTTTAACATCATTGATGTTTTGTTGGACAATATCCAAATCCCGATTGCACCCCATTATCTCCCCGATCAAGATCTGGGCACTTTCACTGGTAAAACGGGAATCTTCTTCCACATCACCTACAAAACAAAGCAAACAAACACATCATGTAATCCAAATATGATGATATACATTGATGAGCTTACCGGAAGCTGTGTTCTCCGACACTCACCTGTTGTGGTGACAATTTGTCCAACCTCCACGATCTCTCCTTCCTCCTCCTCCTGCTCCTGCTCCTCTGTTTCTGCTTTTGGAAGTTGCCCTTCTTTGGGAGGGGTATGGTCCCTGGTGTCCTCATACTTGCCGAGTCTTCTCTCCCCTATGAGAATGTAAACAAAGATTAATTAGCACACAGAGGGCCGAAATAGGAATCTGAAACATTGCTTGGAAGTGTTGTACAATTGTGTTTTTGGGCCGAGTTACAAGGTGAGAACATTATTGGGGACACTTTGTTAAGCTGGAATACTTCCCTGCAGAACGATGTTTCATACGAACGAACGAAACCATGACCTTGAAAGTGGCCATTTTAAAATGTACAACATGAAATCAAAGCACATGGAGCAGTATGCAAGCAAGAATAATCATATGAACACACGACAACTACTTACTTTTTTTAAGAACACGCTTGATCCTTAGGTACTGCTCGTGCTCCCTCAGTTTTAGGTCTGACCAGCGTTTTCTCAGTTGATCCTTGGATCAGTGTACCCCAAAATTCTTCAGAATACTCACAACTTTATTCATGATCTTGGCCTTTCTGATATTTGGGTTTGGGTAAGGTCCATACTTCCCATCATAGTCGGTCCTGTTCAATATGTCAACCATCTCCAACATCTCTCCAAAAGATATATTTGAGGCCTTAAATCTTGTCTTCCTGGATCGGGACGTTTCAGGCTCCGGGTTTTCCTCACCCTCCTCCTCGTTAGTGGAACTATTATTAGTGCGCACCTGCGTTCTCTCCGCCATGTACTCTCCCCACTGCGCGGGAAGCGAAGGGGTGGAAAATAGTCTGAAAAGAACGTCAGGGGCAGGCGGAGTTTTACGCATGCGCACTGTATATAAAACGCAACACGCGTGTATCGTCCGTACGATCTGGGAAGAGAGTGAGGCGCGGATGCGACGAACGTGGAAACGAATGTAACATTTTTAACTTGGTGCTTCACTAGACTAGACTGCTTCTATCTAGGCTGATGTTGGGACAAGATTAGGAGGGTTTTTAATTGCATTATTAGTATTTGAGGGTTTGTCTTGTGTTGTATCTTGCAGACAATATGGATCCTTTCACAAATGAAAACTTTATGGGGCTATTCATAGAACTGTACATGGAGATGCCCTGCCTGTGGCAGTTCCACAACAAGTTTTATACTGACAGAACAAAGAGGAATGCAGCACTGGAGAAACTGCTTGCTTTGTTGCGGATCATGGTCCCCACGGCAGACATGGCCTATCTGAATGGGAAAATTGGGGCCATGAAGCTTACTTATCTCAGGGAGAGAAAGAAGCACCTGGAGCCCTTGAGAGCAGGAGATCCAGATGCTGTTTATTACCCCAGGATGGTTCACTTTGACAGGCTGCATTTTCTGGTAGACCAAGGGGTACCCAGGCCACCACTCAGGCTACCACTCTCCAGGCTTCCTTCAAGGCATCCTTCACCCCCAGCTGAGGCTTCTGATGTCCAACCTGGGCCTTCCAGGCGGCAACATGTGGTGGGGACCAGCTTGAGAAAAGTATTGCATTGTTGAACATATTTCTTGTGTTACATTTAATGATGTTAAATAGATGTTCTTATTGATCAGTAAGTTGTGATTTCTCAAAGTGGTTTACATCTCAATAGACAGTAGTGACCAAAAATTATTGGGACGGGAAAGAAAAATGCTGGGCTCAGAATGATAGTCTGTTCTATTTGGTAACATTCAATTTGCAAAAGCCAGGAGCACAAAATGGTGTGATTGATGATCAAAAAACTAAAACTATGTCCCCTTTTCATACACAGGAAGACCTCAGTCGGGGGGAGGCTGTGGCAAGTGGCAGCCAGGAGGTCGACCAACGCCCTCCTCCTCCTGCCCCAGCTACAGGAGCCCAGCCACTGCCTGGAAGGATGCCTGGTGGGAAGTGCCGAAGGAAGATGAGAGAGTGATGGCCTGGGTTGAGTCTGGTCTGCCAGAAGATGCAGTCTCTTGAAGATCCACATCGTGGGGACAGAAATGGCATCTGAATTTCCTGCTCTCTAGGACTTCGGGACCAGACTTCTCTCCCTGAGATATCTACTCCTCAGGCCACCAATTTTTTCAATTAGAATTTGTTCATGTCTGCCCTGGGGGCCAAAGGCTGCACCAAAGTTAAGAAGTTTCTCCAGTGCTGCGTTCCTATTTTTAGTTTCTAGCAACCAAAATAAAGGTTTTTTTTGCTTGATGAAATACTTGTGTAATGTGTTTTCCTTCCAAAAGGCCAGTTTATTTGTGAGCAGGCAGGTACATTTCAAAAATACGAAGTGAAATAAATAACAAGGGGTACCAACACTAAACAACCTCCTGTAGATTAAAAAAGAAAAAGAAAATATCAAAAATAGAATAATGTTGCTGTAAGTTTACACACAAAAAAGGAGAAATGAGCAAACTGTCTTTAAAGGAGATTTTTAGGGAATCCCCCAAAAAAAACATCCAAAAAAGAAAAAAATAAATCAAAAATTGTGTAGATGTGACGCAAACTAAAATTGTATTGCTGAAATGGTTAAAAAAGAGTAATGAAATCCGTTCGGGAGAAGTGTGTGTGACTATGAGCATCAAAAGAAGTTCGTTCTTGCAGCATTGTAAAGAACAAGAGAATGCTCTTGTTGAAAGAATTTTTAACATTGCAGCGTGACGAATGTGCTATATCGCTTACAAGCAGTAGTTTTACCTGAACGAGCACTTCCGTGTCGGAATTTGAATGTGAGCATGCGTGGCACCTTATCCGTCGGAGTAGGCTACACATGATCGGAGTATGTCCGACCGGCCCAGTTGGTCGGGAAATATTTCCAACATGTTGGAAAATTGGGTCCGACGGATATTCCAACAGAATCAGTCCGATGCATACCACACACAGTCAGATTATCCGACAACACGGTCCGATAGGACACGTTCCGACGGATTCTCTGACCGCGTGTACAGGGGCCAAGAGCTGCGCCAACTGATTAAAAAATTGTAAATAAGGAATTTATATATGAAATAAATTAAATATCCATAATTATTATTATTTGTTTACAAATAACAGCAATATTGTCATAAAAATTATATAGCTGAACCAAATAAATGATATAAGAAAAAAAGTCCACAATAAAAATCCTGGTTATCACACCACCGTGACTTCATATAAAAATAGCAGCGTAGAGAAATAAAGGTCAATAGTCCAGACTGAAACACCCCGGTGTCTTAATATATACTGTACAAAGTGAAAACTTGCCTGACCACCACAGTGATATTGTGCTTACCAGATGGAAAAACGTAGTGAGCAAATAGACGAAACACTCAGTGGCCTGAAGTGTGTTCTCATCAGCTGGATCTGGGCCTTGTAATGAAACGATGCACAAATACTCTTCAAATCAAGAGCTCTGTATTTGCTCAAGCTCAAAAGGAAAGGAGACTGCCCATAGTGTAAAACTGTTTAACCATTTTAATAAAAGAAGAAAATAACGCACTTACAAACAATAATCGTATCTATCGCTTCTGTTTACAAAAGTAGCAAAGCCAGCCGGCAATTTGTGAAAGCCCATCCTCCCTCGTTCAGAGTGGTAGCGCCACCGCCAGACGTGTTTCATCATAGATGACATTGTCAATGGGGAATGGGCGACGCAGCAATGCACCACCATTTATACACCAGGCCTCTTTCTGAGATGCTCAAGTCTGGCTCACAACGCCATCTTAAGTATGGGCATTGTTTCCCTTATCAGCAATTGAATACTATAATATATGGACTAAAGTACGAAACCTTTATAGAAGAATAAAAATGTATATATAATAAATAAAAGGAAATAAAGAAAAAATATATATGTAGAAAAAAATAAATAAATATATATATATATATATATATATATATATATATATATATATATATATATATATATATATATATATATATATAAATAAAATTGATTGTCATATAGGGAAAACCATGACGTGATAAGGTGATCACTTGCAAAAGCCAATAATTCATAAATTGTAATTACTATTATCCAAGACAATCTTAAATTATAAATAATTATTTATTTATATATAACAAATATATCATTTTATTATAGTGAAAAAATAATAATATGTCTATAATAGGTGTAAATAATAAAATGAATCCTAATCATAGTGCAATTGAATGTAATATATTCAGCAATGCTCATTATATTAATAGAGCATTACAATAAAGACTATTCTATGTGTAGTAAATATTCCCTCCTAATCCCTATGAAAATATATGATAATGTCAAATAGTGACAATATTAGTGAAAAATTGTGAAATAAATAAGTAAGTAAATAAATATATAAATGAACCATATATAAAAAATCATACTGTCTTTTCGCATATACCCCCAACTCCATATGAAATATGGAATGGACTGACGGTAGAAATATTATTATTAGACCAAAAAAATAAACTAAGCCCACTTTTGCATCTCAGACCAAGTTTACATACAACCAGTGTTCAGTAATATTAAATAAAAAACAATGGATAATAAAATGTGAATTAAAAATTGAACACACAATACAATTCAGGAATTGTCTATAAATGTATTTCCGTCAGTATCTATATTGAGTCCATGCGGGGCATAAGATTTTAGGCGATGGATCCATGCCATTTCTAATTTAGAAATCTCCTTTATGAGTGAACTCCCATGCCAGTGGGGTTTAAACTTATCAATACCAAGAAATAAGGTTTTTGGAGAATCCTTATTATGCTTAAGTAAATAGTGCTTGGACACTGAATGCTTCGGAAATCGTGTTATTATGTTTGTAATATGCTCATTCAACCTTACCTGTAATGGGCGTTTGGTATGGCCCACATACTGAAGCCCACATGGGCACTGTAGAATGTAGACCACACCAGTAGTGGAACAAGTAATACACGGCCTAATAGTATGATTAGCTTGTGTAGTAGTACAGGTAAACATAGTGGTGCTTCTGTGAGAAATTGAATTGAGAGAACATACTCTGCACCTCCCGCACTTATAATATCCAGACAACTGATCAAAGAAACCCTTACTCTGCTTGGGCAGATCTATGATGTTGGGAGCCAACTGATTCCTTAAAGAAGGGACACCTCTAAAGACCACTCTAGGTTTCTTAGGCACAACATTTTTTAATTCAGCGTCATTACAAACTAAGTGCCAATGTTTGATGTTCCTATGCTGCAAGGAATATGTGGTCACAAAGGGGACCTCCCCCCCGCAGACCTTCATCACCTCTCGGGCCCAAAACAGCCCTATCCAGGTTCTTAACAGCATTCAGCATTTTTCAAGGAACCTAGAGGTGAGAACAATATATTGTTCTCAACTTGTAGTGACCATACATCCAGTACTTATCTCCTGAGGAAGCCATCAAATGGCGAAACATGTGCTTCTATTACCAGTGTACAGTATCAGTTTAGTGTAATTCTAGTGATAGTTCAGTGTGAGTGTAGTGTGACCATTCATTTTTACTTTAGTGTCAGTTTTTGTGAGTGTAGTGTGACCATTCATTTTTACTTTAGTGTCAGTTTTGTGAGTGTAGTGTGACCATTTATTTTTACTTTAGTGTCAGTTTAATTTTTCAGGGCAGAATTCCTGAAGTATATACATTACTACTGCACGTTTAATGCAGTATATATACGTGCGTTACTGCATGTTTTTTTTTTTTTTATTATTCTTTATTTTGCAAGTTTTCAGTATTGTACTCATTTACAAAAAATACAATAAATACAATAAATCTATCATCATTTCTACAATACCTACCCCCTTACCCTACCTCCCCCTCCCTATCCCCACTCTCTCAGTCGATCCTTCCAATAATATTTCTTACTAACATTCAAGCAGCTTCATATAGCTTTCAGTTTTTCCAAATTGCAACCATTGCCGCCACTTATTATGGTACCTCCCCACTAAAAACTTTTTACTGTTCAATATACCTTGTCTTCTCTAATCTTTCTACCCACTCCTTCATTAAGGGAGGTTCCTGTTTTTTCCATCTTCACGGTATAAGTCCCTTAGCTGAGTAAGACAAGGAGTGAAAGAAGGGCTATACTCTCTCTCCCCTTTTTCAGAGTTATGGAATAGGCACGTCCAAGAGTCTCTCCTGATGTTTAATATGTGTTAATGCATGTTTAATGCAGTATATATATCAGTGCATTACTGTACGTTTAACGCAGTATATATCAGTGTGTTACTGTGTGTTTAACACTGTAAATATCAGTGCCCTACTGCATGTTTACTCAGTATATACAGGAGCATAATCACTGCGAGGCAAACAAGGCATTTGCCTTGGATGACATATTTCAGGGGGATGGTGCTGCCCCTCGCCATCAGTGCAAGTGATTAGAATTAAATCTGGAGCAGTATCACAGAAGAACAGGGAACAAAGCTGTGCCTCCTCGCTAAGTTAGGCTTCCAAACAGGGGCAAAACTACCAGAATCACAGCGAGTGGGCCCTGGCATCCCACCATTTGGGGGGGCCCTGACAAGTGGAACAGGGCCCTGCTACCATCATAGGGCGTATCGGGGCCCTCCCTACAAACCGGGTGATGAGGTGAGGCTTGAGTCTACCCGGACGGAGCCTGTCCCAATCATGTCCCACACAGCAGAGGCAGTATGACTGCGGGATGGCAGGTGAGGAGCGGGAAGATAAAGCCGGAGAGAGCAGTGTGTCCCCTGCCAGAGCCACCATCCCTGCCCTGTGCTGGAGCCACAGTGTCTGCAAGCAACAAGCAGAGGGAACGGCCGACCCTGCTGAGGAGCAGCGTGAACCCAAGGAGACGGAGCTCCATCTAGAGATGCCCTCTACTTAGATTGTAAAGGTTTGTTCCTGAAAATATCCCTGATTTGCAAAGCTAACCATCTCTCATTCTGTTCTCTGCCTGTTAGTTATAGTAAGTATAACGTGGATTTAAAAAAAATTACATGTTCATGCCACAAATTGCAAATGTTTCAGGTTTTTGCTAGATTTCACAATGTTGAATAGTTCAGAACCTAGTAATGGGAACTTGATTTTTTCAGGTCTTGCCTACCAGCTATAGCCATTACAAGGGAGGTTTACTTTTTACACTATGTGGGCACTGGGGATGTATGAGGGGACACTTGGCACTGGGGGTCTTTATCACTCCCCTCTCTCTCACCCCCTCTCTCTCTGCTCCCAAATCATACCCCCCTTCCTCTCTCACCGCTCCCTCTCACCCCCTCTCTCTCTCTCTCACCCACTCTCTCTCACCCCCATCTTTCTCTCACTCTCTCTCTCTTACCCCCTCTCTCTCTCCCTCTCTCTCTCACCCCACCTCCCCCTCCCTCTCTCTCCCACACCCCCTCTCTCTTTCTCTCCCCCACATCTTACCCCTCTCACTCACACCCCTCCCCCCCCCTCTCTCTCTCTCCCTCTCTCTCTCTCCCTCTCTCTCCCCCTCCCTCTTTCTCAACCCTCTCTCTCTCACTCTCATCCCTTCTCTTTCTATCAACCCTCTCTCTGTTTCTCACCCACTCTCACTCTCTCTCTCAACCACCCTCTCTCTCACCCCTCTCTGTCACCCCCCCCTCTCTCTGTCTCAGTCTGTTTTGTTCACAGCACACTGGGTAACTCTGCTTGCAACTCGGAAGGATGCAGGATAGGGCTCAGTGCTGCAGCTTGTTGTGCTGCCACATCTCCATACAGATAGTGGTGATGATGCAGGATTTTCCAGCCTCACCCCCCCTTCTCCTCCTCCCTCTCCTCCTCCGTGCTCTTATCAGCTGAATTTACCCATAAACTACAAGTACCCTCTAAGTGTTCAAGGGGCTATTCAATGAGTCAGGCTGAAAGGTGCCATGCAGGGCATCAGCTGGACTGTCTAGGGCACAAGAGCCACACCAGAGCAGAGATTCTTGCAGCTCTGCAGGGACAGGCCCAGAGGGGATTCACGCCGCACCAGCTGGAGCCAGGAGTGGTGGTGTGCTATAATGGCACAAACCTTCTTTCCACCCTTAGACAGGGAAAGTTGACACATGTGCCATGCCTGGCACATGTCCTCAATTTGGTGGTGCATTATTTTTTAAATAGGTACCCAGGGTTGGAAGATCTGCTAAAGCAGGCCAGAAGAGTCTGTAGCCATTTAGGACGATCATACATAGCCAGTGCTCGGTTGGCTGCAATTCAGCAGGAATTCCACCTGCCCGCAAACCGCCTGATTTGTGACATGCCCACTAGATGGAACTCGACTTTGGCAATGCTGCAGTGTCTGCACATGCAGAAGAGGGACATCAACGAGTACCTGTGTGATATTGGCACATCATCAGGCTCAGGCTGGTTGGCTATTTTTCCCTACACCAATGGCTGTTGAAAAAGGATGCATGCACTGTACTATCACCATTTGAGGAATCGACAAGGATGGTGAGCTGTCACAATCAATGCATCAGTGACACAATCCCTGTTGAGTTCCTGCTGGAGCAGACTTTGCATGGCATTATAGACAGGACAAGAGCAGCGGGAGGAAAAGGAGGACTTCCTTTCCTCTCAAGCAGCAGCGGCCAGTTGGGGTTTGTTTTCCAACCCCCAAAAATGGGGAACCAGCCACCACGGCTCTCAAGGCCCACTTTATGCAGACACCATTCTTCCTATGCCACAGAACACACAAGAGGAGAGGGAGGAGAATTCTGGCAGCTTTGAAGGCATTGAAGCAGAACAAGACAATACCTCAGCCCTTAACAAATGGTTTTCCATTCCCAGAACCCTTGGGAGTAGTACGTGGCTGGGAGGAGGCAGTTCCAGATACTGTAGTCCTTAGTAACCCTGAGGCCTCTGCTTCTCATGCCTCTGCAAATTTGCAATGCATGGGCTCCCTCATTCTTCAAAGCCTACAAAAGGACCCGAGAATATGTGACATCAAGGAGAAGGATCACTAGTGGTTGGCAACCCTCCTTAACCACCATTGCAAGGAGAAAGTCTTGGAACTCACCCTGTCCCCAGAGAGGGGACAGAAGATGAAATCTCTTGAGGACACCTTAAAGTGGAGGGCCGGTTATAAAAAAAAACAAAAAAAAAAAAAAGTCAGCAGCTGCAAACACTGCAGCTGCTGACTTAATAAACACACTCACCTGTCCAGGGCGCCCGCGATGTCGGCCGCCCGAGGCCGACCCGTCCCTCGGCTCTCGGGTCCCGGCGCCGCCATCCCTTGTAAGGGAAACAGGCAGCAGAGCCTTATGGCTTCACTGCCCATTTCCTACTGCGCATGCGCGAGTCCCGCAGCTACTGCGCATGCGCGAGTCCCGCAGCGCTTTCTGAATGGGACGCGCTGTGTTCTGGAACACACAGTTCCCAGAACACAGCGCGACTCATTACCCAGAAGACGCCGCGACGAAGACAGAAGACAGAAGATCTCCGCGGAGGAGGAAGAGGAAGATTAGGAGAAAGTGCCTAGCAACAGGCATTTCTGGTAAGTAAAAAAAAAATTTTTTTTTCATTTTTTTTTTTTTTTAGATTTTTTGTAATTTTTAACATTTTTTTGTTTTTCAGGGTGGCCCTCCCCTTTAAAAAGGAGTTTATGTAAAACCTTCCCCTGCTCTGGTAGGTTACAGTCTAGTGGAAAGTAATTTTGAGGCTTTCGTTGGTCAAGAGAGAAGCGGTGGAGAAGGGGACCACCTCAGTGATGTTTCAATTTTTTTTTAGCACTTGGGACCCAGGGCTTTCAGTGTCCACGTTCCATCTGCAGCATCTTCATCATATGGTGGGAGATTATCTAGGGGTAAAAACAAATATGGAGAGCTTTCCAGTTGACGATCCACTGGGTCATGAGAATAGACCACTGGCCAAAACTTACCCAATATGCAATAGAGCTGCTGGGCTGTCCTGCATCCAGCGTGCTTTGCACACAGGCATTCAGTGCTGCCGGAGGTTTTGTGACAGATAAGAGAGCACGTCTGTCCACAGACTCCATGGACTACTCGACATTTATCAAAATGATTCAGTCCTGGATCTATCAAGCCCCTGATGCCAATGTCACTGATTAAGTGCTTTCTGGATCTCAAATCTCTAAAAAAACGTCTAGGCTGCCTAGCTTTGTGGTTGTTGATTTCATCAATGAATTTTTTTGGTGTATGTTTCATGGGCACAATTAACACCCAAGGACCAATTTTTAAACACCTGTTTGACAGGTGCATATCATTGCAATTTTTGACAGCAAGGCTAAGGCTATGTAATTGGCCCTCCTGATCACAAGATGGCCGTGTCCAATCACAGCCACCATGTGATGTAAACAAACAGCTGGTTTCTAGGCAAACGGCTCTCCTCTCCTCACACGGAAGTCGTTGCTGAGGAAAGGAGAGCGGATTGCTGCAGCCGGCTGGTGATCAGTGTGTATGAGCTTTTTACTCACTGATCACCAGTCTAGTGTAAAACACACATGTCCCCACACATGTCCCCAAAACACACATGTCCCCAAAACACACATGTCCCCAAATAATAAAAACACATGTCCCCCATATATGTCCCACTAAAATCACATGTCCCAGTGATTATCTGCACACATATGTCCGTGATCACCTGCACACATCTGTACATGATCATTTGCATACATATGTCCGTGATCACACAAACCAATTATTATACACTTAACATATTTTTTTTTACCAAAAACATGTAACAGAAAACATTTTGGCTTAAATTTATGACAAAATTGATTTTATTGGATTTCTTTTAAAATATAAAGAAGAAAATATATTTTTTTTTTTTTTCAAATTCTGCTCTTTTTTCACTTATATAGCAAAAAAAAAAAAACGAAGTCATGAATAAATACCACCAAAATAAAGCTCTATTTGTGCAAACAAAATTATAAAAATGTAATTTGGGTACAGCATAGCATGACCACTTAATTGTCATTGAAAATGCGAGAGCTCTGAAAGCTGAAAATTGGTCTGGGAAGGAACGGGTGAAAGTGCCCTGTATTGTAGTGGTTAACCACTTGCCGACCGCCGCACGACGATGTACGTCCTATTTTTGAAGAGGGATATCTCGGTAACGGCAGCAGCTGCTGCCACAACCGAGATATCCATCTCTTCAGGCGGCGGTCGGCTGTACGATAACGGTGGTCTCCGCGGCAGATTCGCCGCGAGATCACCGCTATCGGCGACGGGAGAGGTGCCACCCCCCTCCCGCCGCCCTCCCGCACCTTCCGCCGCTTACCGGAGCCGTCGGTAGCGGCGGAGGCGATCGGGTCCTTTCGTCTGCTGGGCATAGAGACAAGTGAGGCTAAGATGGCCCCCACTCATCTCTATACCATAGGAGGGCGGAAGCGACGTCAAAACGTCACTTCCGCCCATACCTCTTAAAGGTATATTTTTTTTAGATGTCAGATTTTCTTATTTTTTTCTGTCTTTGGGAAACACCTGGGGCAGCATCTCAAAGTATATCTCAACCTGGTTGAAAAAACCTCTGCATTGGACTTGATCACCCTAGAATTGCTGGGGAAGAGGAGCGGAACCAGACATACCACTTATAGAGGTAATACTAGAGGCAGGTGCCTGAACAGAGACTGGAGCAGCAGCAGGGATGGCCTGCAACACGGGTTGTACCGGAGCAGCCACAGTGGGAGATTCCAGGTGAGCTGCGCGACTCAGGAGCATTTGTAACACAGTGGCAAACTGATCCATCCGGTGATCCTGCTCATCCAATCTGGAAAAAATATTACCAACAAATGGATTGACTGCATCTTCTGAATTCATGACCTCTGCCTACGACAGAAGTACAAATCACACTTGTTTAATAATAAAAGTAAATAGAACAAACATAGTCAAAATATAGCCAAAGTTCGGTATCTGAAATAGATAGTCAGACAAGCCAGAGGGTCAGGAAACCAGGAAACAGTATAGTGGAACAGCGAGCAGGATCTGGAGCTAGAAGGAATGTCAACTAAGCAAGTCTTTAACAGGAACTCAGGAGATAGTCTCTGTGATGTTGACCAAGGCGAAGGCAGAGATCATCTGGGCTGGACGGCTTAAGTAGGCAGGACTGACAAGTAAGATAGCCTCAACTGGTTAGTCACTGTGAAGAGATAAAAGCTGGCAATTAGCCGACAGCTGAGCGGCCAGCTCAAGACAATGAAGGGCTGAGCCCAGCCCTGATACTTTCATCAAAAGTACCTAGATAGGGTTACATTGTGAAGGTACCACCAACACCCAAAGACCAATTTTTCCGCACCTGTTTGACAGGTGCATATCATTGCAATTTATGACAGCAAGGCCAATTCTTGCTTTCATCAAGAGTACCTTCGATAGGGTTATGGTGTGAAGGCACTGCCAACACCCAAAGACCAATTTTTCCACAACTGTTTGACAGGTGCATCTCATTGCAATTTTTGACAGCAAGTCTAAGCCCCTGTACACACAGTCGGAGATTTTGACAACCAAATCCGTTGGATTTTGTCCGTCGGATTTTGTCCGTCGGATCTTGTCCGAAACTGTTGCATACACACGGTCGGACAAAGTTGTCGAAAAATCCGATCTTTCAGAACGTGATGACGCATTTCGTTACGATGGGACTACATTCAGGTTAGTAGCCAATAGCTTTGATGTAGGAATTTGATCTGAGCATGCGTGGCACTTGATCCGATCAAAATTCTCTACACATGATCGGAGTATGTCCGATCGGCCCAGTTGGTCGGGAAATATTTCCAACAAGTTGGAAAATTGGGTCTGACGGATATTCCGACGGAAACAGTCCGATGAATACCACACACAGTCGGATTATCCGACAACACGGTCCCATAGGACACATTCCGATGGATTCTCCAACCGTGTGTACAAGGGCTTAATCTTGCTTTCATCAAGAGTACCTCTATAGGATTATAATGTGAAAGCACCAACAATACCCAGAGCCCAAATTTTCCACACCTGTTACTGCTATCCAAAGTTTGTGAAAGAGACACCAGAATGTATCCAAATTATGTTCTGAGTGTGGCCTCATTATACAGACTGGCTCCCCAAGCCACTAAAATAAAGAAAGCTTGAATGGAAAATGTAATTTATTTGGTTTTATAAATGTCGTTATTGCTACAGCAGGCTATATACACTGTACAGATGTGCCACATTACAGGCAGACTAAGGGGACACCCTATGCACTTTATTTAAAGGAATTTTTCATTTTTATTGTTATTTCTAATTTTGATGGTTTCACTTTACGCATCAGTAAATCACTGCCCATTTAAAAATGATGTTTTTTACAAACTTTTTTTCATTGATACATGTCCCCCTGGGCAGTACCTGCCATTGTGTGCTCAATTATTTGCATATAAGCCTTCAAAATAGTCACTTTTCCTCTTTCCAGTTTGGGTCCCATAGACTTTAATGGAGTTCATTATTCGGTTCCGAACTTTTGCAATGTTCAAAAGCTCTGCCGCAAACCAAACAGGGGGTCATTTGGCCCATCTTTACTGTATAACATTGTATAACCTGTCAGGGGCAGAGCATTTGACCCCCACTCTAAAAGACAATAAAGGTAGTAGTAAACTAGCTCAACCCTGAGATGGTAAACTGAAAGATACCCACAATAAGCTCCCATAGATATCTAGCATGATCCCATGGTAGGTAATCTAAAATATTGGGATTGAGGAATAGTGTATCATGTGATGAAATGCAATTTGTAAGTTCACCAGAGGTCTAAAGAAGGCACATTTAAAGTCAAATCAAATAAACCAACAGAACATTATCAGTAAAGAGTCCCAAGAGGGCCAGGTAGACCTGAGTAGTATGTTAAAAGAATAAAAACATTTTGGGGTAGATGAGAGTTCCACGAATGATGAACTGATTGTTGCCATAATGGCGAGAGAGGATGTGAGGTAAGGGACAAGGTCCCAGAAGTACAATCTGGTAGATAGGATCTCAGGTTGGCTTCCTGTAAAATAGTGCCCAAACGTAAGAGCAGATCTTCACCTTTCCGGAAAAGAAGAGAAGGAGTGTGCCTGGATGTTATAGGAAACTATAAGACATAATGGAAAAGCCATCTGTACTTAATCTCCTATTGAGTGCAAGAAGTAGGGGTTAGAATGCCTAATGCGGCGTACACACGACCGGACTTTCTGTCGGAAATTAACTCTGACGGATGTTTCGACTGACTTTCCGAAGGAGCTCTGATGGAGTTCCGCTGAAACATACTTGCCTACACACGATCACACTGAAGTCTGATCTTTTAACGTGATGACGCATGACAGGACTAGAAAAAGGAAGTTCAATAGCCAGTAGCCAATAGCTGCCCTTGCATTGTTGTTGATCCATCGGACCTGCATTCAGATGAGCAGTTTTCTCGATAGGAACTGGTTCCGGCGGAAAGATTTGAAACATGTTCTATTTCTAAAGTCTGTCAGATTTTTAGACAGAAAAGGTCTGATGAAGCCCACATACGATCGAATTGTCAGATGGATTTGCTTTGCTGTCAAAAAGATAGTAAATGGGGAAATGTCTGCAAACACTTCTTGTCAATGTCCACTGATAGATAAGTTGGCAGATTCTCTACATTTCTTCATCATTTGTTCCTTGATTCATTAATAATGAGGCTTTACAATCATGTCCCTGGGTGGGCCATCAGCACGGGGCAATTGTAGGGCTTGATGGATCCTATCTATCTCCAACCTGTGGTCTGAGATATCTGGAAACAAATCTTGGAGAAAGGAATGGACAGCAACGTCCACATACTTGACCAACTCAAGGAGGCATACAATTCTGAAAGTTAGACCTTCTAGATCTGTTTTCAAAATCATCTAGCTTGGCGAGAGCTTAATGCAGTTGTTGGTGCATGTCCTCAATTCATTGTGTATTATGGTTGGTGCGAGAAATGGTAGCGACCAGCTTCTGTTCCATAATTTTGATCCAGGTGCACGACACTTTAATATCTGCTTTATGACTGGTTCACATCAGATGCAGTCCGGTGCATTTTTATTTTGCATCATGGCACCATCTTAGCAAGCTGTGCGCATGTTCCCAATATTATAAAATTTTTAAGGTAAAATTGTAGAATTATCCCCTGGGGACTAAACACAAATGTGATAAATATATATAGGAAAAATGTGTTTGTTACTTTGTTTTAGTCAAAACTTGTCAGTATTTTGCCCTTAGTTTGCATTGGAAGCTAACTTTTCTTTTCATTCTATGTATTTAGTGCTGCATAAATTCAGTGTACATTTGTTTATTACTATTATACATCTCTGTTCCTGACAATATTGGGTAACCACTTCCTCTGATGGAACACAGTCTTTTATAATCTTTTACGCAAGTAGAATTAATTATTAATGCAGCTGAGTGATTTTATGTTCAATTTCACGTGAAGCAACTTGTCTCACCACTACAATATCACTTGTGATTCTTTGCATGATTTTGGCAACAGTAAGGTATTTTTACATCTTGTTTTCCAGTGGATATTATTTTCTCAAGTATTAATATTCTTATAATGCGTCATGTGAATACCTGTACAAACAACTTTCAAGAATGTAATAATGTTTAGGTATTGCCAGACAACAGGTAAGTGGTTTGTATCTGCCCCCATCAGCAAAAGCAGCATCAGTAAAATGCACAGTAATGCCCCGTACACACGATCGGAAATTGATCGGCCATTCTGACAACAAAATCCATGGATTTTTTCTGACGGATGTTGGCTCAAACTTGTCTTGCATACACACGGTCACACAAAGATGGTTGAAAATTGCAAACGTCGAGAATGCGGTGACGTACAGCATGTACGACGAGCCCAGAAAAATTAAGTTCAATAGCTGGTGCGGCTCTTCTGCTTGATTCCTAGCATGCGTGGAACTTTGTGCATCAGAATTGTGTACACACGATCGGAATTTCCGAAAATGGATTTTGTTGTCGGAAAATTTGAGATCCAGATCTCAAATTTTGTCCGATAGAAAATGTCCGATGGAGCCTACACACGGTCGGAATTTCTAACAAAGAGCTCCCATCGAACATTTTTCGTCGGAAAATCTGACTGTGTGTACACAATTCTGATGCACATTAGACTAACTGAATTCTACTCTGCACACAAAACAGAGGGAGTAGGGCGCTTGGTGCTGCTGCTATTCATAGATCACTTTATATTTTTTTAATGAATACTTTGTCTGCAGGTGAGAAACCGCTTATATAGACCCCTAGAAGGACCAAGAAGATTCAGGCAATCATTGTAGTAGTGCCGACTACTATAGTAATTTCCAGTTTCTTCAGTAACCCATTAGGTGTACGATATGAAAATGAACACTGTGCCAAGCAGGACCAATGTAACTACACAATACATATATTTACTGGAGCCCCCCTTTAAATAGTACATTGCTGATCAGAATATGCCATCCTGAGTGCTGTTTTCCTTTTGCATTTAGCTATCCAAATCTTCTACCATACTTTAGAGCTGAGATTGCAGACAGGCAAGAAGGATAGTAGAAGCTCAGCCACTGTATCACCAATGACTGGTATGTATCATCCTGACATGGCTCACTTCCATTTTGCAACAGTTGGAGAGGCTTCTACCAGTGACAGTTCCAGCCTGCTAGCAGGTCTGTATTTAGCTAGCTGCAATTTCCCTTGCCTTTGTCTATAACCATTGTTGGCCGCCCACAATTTAGGGACTGATGAGGAAATGGCATATAAAGATTTGTTTAGGGAATTGAAGTGGATACGCCATGGGCAATAGTAGGTGTTTCTTGTCAGCCCCTGCCCTCCAATCACAAATGTCCCCAAACACCCTTAATCAATTGATCAAGAAATTGCCCCCCCCCCCCCAAAGGAAAATTCCTTGGTCCTGACTTTCAATACTTCTAAGATGGGGACGGCAGAGCTGAAAATTCATTCTCATTGAGTTTTCCAGAGCCCAGCTCTTTTAAGTGACACATTTATGTCAACCATGACTTCCAGAAGTGTTTGAAGCTGGAGACAAGGTTAATAATATTTTAATTTTTTTTTGAGGGGGAGGTTTGCTGAGCAATGACAGACATTCCGTTTACATGGATGGTGTGCTTTAAATACAAGTGTAGCAATGACACTTTGGACAAAGTGTCTGTCATGTAAAAATGTACTGTGTTAGAGTTCTGGCTGGTCATGTGTACAGTTAGGTGCACATGACAGGCTCAGAACCAGGACTGGTTGGATGTTTTGGGTATCAGCTTCCCCGGTGCCAATCAGTGTGTGCGCCGGACCTCGCTGAGGAGTCTGGGGAAAGGTACTTAATATGTGGAAGTCACGTGCTCCAGGTTCATTTGGGAGGCCTTAGCGGTCTGTTCCTGATTCTGGACTGGGGTAGCCCCGCGAGGGGTCCCGGTTACGGGAGTGTTCGTCACTCCACAACATGCTTCGGTTGGCTAACCCCAATAGACCCGCCTGGTCTGGGGTAGGGATCTGTCTGTTCTAGAGTCTCGAAACCAGCTGGTCTGAGGCGCAGTAACTGAGGGAGGATTCAAGGCGTCCGGGTGTGCTTTTGACTTGGAGGGGCACCGCAGCTTGTGTAAGTAACTTGGGGAGGACTCTTCGGAGGAAGGCCAACAAGCTGGCATCCTGAGAAGTGCCTCGTTGCTGAGTTGTGAAAGACACTGACAAATTCACGCTTTTTCCAGTACTGTCAAGGAGACAGAGAGCGTTCCAGGTACTGAGGAAAAAGGTTCCTGCTCACTTCTGTTACCAGTTATTCAAGGTCAAAGATTTCACAAGTTCTGGATCAAAGTGCTGACTGCCATAATCTCTGGCTAGAGATTTGTTCAGCCTTGAAGCACCCAGCTGCGAGTGGCTACTCTCTGGGTGGTATTAGAGACTTTCTGATATTAGCATTTCAAGGTGCCTGAATTCTTCACCCTTGCCCTCTGTTCCCATACGAGACTGTGTTGTTGGATGTTACCCCTGCAAATAAAAACCTTTTCCAAAGGACTTTTATGGTGTCAGTGTCCAAAGTTGTTGAGTACTAACTGTGGGAACCCCTAGACGTGGAAGAACCAGCCAAGCGGAGGTAACCGATAAGCCCAAAAGTTAAGGCCGCCCTGCCAAGGGTTATGGCCGCTACACAAGAAAAGCAATGATATATAATTATCCCTTTAAAAAGAATCTCATTACTAAAAATAATAATTGTTGTGGCAGATATTGTGTATGGTCTAGTGCATTGAGCCTAATGTTATTCAGTTCACACAATGATTAGACAGAAATATGCTGTCTAATTATTAATAATATTAATAACAACAATACTCTATTAAAATAACAGTATGTTACTATTTAATAAAGTTCTTCTTATACCCCATAACATAACATTTTACAACATACTTTCCATGGTCCTATATTACAAAAAAAAAAAGTATACTTGGCATACCTACACATCTATATATTTTTATGTTTAAAGTTAATGATGCAAGTAACAGGGCAATTCCCACATTTCTCAGGCACTTTCTAAAAATAGCACTGCTAAGTTCCTTCCTAAAGCCTTAAATATGGGAATTTGTAGCCCAGGAATAATGCTGGTCTATGGTGTTCAGATGGCTTTTTTTAGGAGACCTGCTGCTGTGAATTTTACAGACATTATTTCTGTTTTGGGATTGACGTCAGTGAGCACTTTTATAGTAATGTCACATTGTCAAGCTGGAGCCACCTGCAGTAAAAGTCTGCAGAGTTACCGTGCCATGTGAAATGGGACAGATCCAAGAACACAGGCCCACTGGGAACTTGGCAAGAGGAATAAACTGCAGTGCTTAAACAATGACTTAGTTACGCTTCAACAGTCATTAATAGGGTTACAATGGTGGGAGATGTTGATGTAAATTGACATGCTTAAGTAATGATCATTGCTCACTTTTGAATTTGTGGTTTTGGTCATCAGATTACCCATTATGGGACAGCAACGTGAAAGCTTTTCATGATCAAGTAGCTTTTGTTCCACCACAACTGGCTGCTGACGACATTCATTTAAGAGGGACTATCATGCATCTAATTGATGTCCACCTATTTTACCAACAGAAGTCCACCAAAGGGCATTCTGTCACTGTGATATATGATAATAATCGGAGCTTGGAGAATGCAGCTTTTTACGGTTTGCAATAATAACTAAATATACAGCATTTGTGCTCTGGTGTAGTTAATTAGCTGTTAACAGCTTTTTTGTTTTGTAAAATCTATTGTTGGTACAAGATGTTTCTGTTTTTATTGTAAACTTTGGCAAAGAGGAAAATGATAGGAATAATCGTACTGACTGGGTATTTATTTATGTAATGCTATTGGTCATTTGAGGACATTTTCAGTTTTATTCATGGTAGTTGTTGCTTAACTGAGGGATTTGTAAGGTGAGGTTAAGGCAAAACGTTAAATACACAACGGGGAAGATTTACTAAAACTGGTGCACACAAAATCTGGTGCAGCGGTGCATAGTAAGCAATAGGGATGAGCTTTCTGTTCGAGTCGAGCATGAGTTTGACATGAACATCGGCTGTACTATCGTTCAACAAAGATCAAACATTATGGGCCGTTCACGGCAAATTTAAGTGTCATTGCAGTGCATTGCTGGCTGATGATTGGCCAAGCATGCACTATGACCTGCATGCTTTGGCCAATCACAGCACCGTCAGCAAAGAGAGCCATAATTGGCCAAAGGCAAGGTGCCACCTGCACATCGGCCTTGTGTAGTGTGTTCTTGGCGGAGAGAGAGAGAGAGAGAGAGAGAGAGAGAGAGTCATTTCATTTACTTTGAGCAGGCAGTTGATTCAGTTAGCTGCAGTGTATTTAGTATATAGTGATGGACGAACTTCCGACGGGACGTTTCGCGAACGCCAATAGTTCGCGAACCGTAACGTTCGCGGCGGGCCCCATTGACTTCAATGGGAGGTGAACTTTGCAAACCTACAGGTCAAATTTGCAGCCACAAAATAATTACTAGCTGTGCAAACATAGTCCCACCACATGGCCAATGACATAATACATGTATGAGGTGAATCTGGGATCGACAACTACAAGCATTCTTTTTTTATATGTGAAATTGTTGTGACAATTCAGGACTGTGGAGCGCATGAAGGCAATGGAGGAGAGGGAAGGTCAAGGTAGGCAAAGAAGAGGGTGCAGGAGATGATCACCAGCAGCATGACATACAGCAATGACACCTGCACCATGATAGAGTCATCTGACACCAGCACCGTGATAGAGAGCACTGGCACCAGCACCGTGATAGAGAGCACTGACATCAGCAGCGTGATTTAAAGTACTGACACCAGTACCGTGATATACAGCACTGACACCAGCACCGTGATAGAGAGCACTGACATCAGCAGCGTGACATAAAGCACTCACACCAGCACCGTGATATACAGCACTGACACCTGCACCGTAAGCAGCCCCAGGAGGAAGTCAGCATAGCACAGGGATGGTGGGAGCCTCTCATAATGAGCATAGCACAGGGATGGTGGGAGCCCCTCATAATATGCACAGCGGAGGTACAGCCCCAGGAGGAAGTCAGCACAGCACAGGGATGGTGGGAGCCCCTCATAATAAGCAGCCCCAGGAGGATGTCAGCATAGCACAGGGATGGTGGGAGCCCCTCATAATAAGCAGCCCCAGGAGGAAGTCAGCACAGCACAGGGATGGTGGGAGCCCCTCATAATAAGTAGCCCCAGGAGGATGTCAGCATAGCACAGGGATGGTGGGAGCCCCTCATAATAAGCAGATCCAGGAGGAAGTCAGCACAGCACAGGGATGGTGGGAGCCCCTCATAATGAGCATAGCACAGGGATGGTGGGAGCCCCTTATAATATGCACAGCAGAGGTACAGCCCCAGGAGGAAGTCAGCACAGCACAGGGGTGGTGGGAGCCCCTCATAATGAGCATAGCACAGGGATGGTGGGAGCCCCTCATAATATGCACAGCAGAGGTACAGCCCCAGGAGGAAGTCAGCACAGCACAGGGATGGTGGGAGCCCCTCATAATAAGCAGCCCCAGGAGGATGTCAGCATAGCACAGGGATGGTGGGATCCCCTCATAATAAGCAGCCCCAGGAGGATGTCAGCATAGCACAGGGATGTGGGAGCCCCTCATAATAAGCAGCCCCAGGAGGAAGTCAGCACAGCATAGGGATGGTGGGAGCCCCTCATACTAAGCAGCCCCAGGAGGATGTCAGCATAGCACAGGGATGGTGGGAGCCCCTCATAATAAGCAGCCCCAGGAGGAAGTCAGCACAGCACAGGGATGGTGGGAGCCCCTCATAATGAGCATAGCACAGGGATGGTGGGAGCCCCTTATAATATGCACAGCAGAGGTACAACCCCAGGAGGAAGTCAGCACAGCACAGGGATGGTGGGAGCCCCTCATAATGAGCATAGCACAGGGATGGTGGGAGCCCCTTATAATATGCACAGCAGAGGTACAGCCCCAGGAGGAAGTCAGCACAGCACAGGGATGGTGGGAGCCCCTCATAATAAGCAGCCCCAGGAGGAAGTCAGCACAGCACAGGGATGGTGGGAGCCCCTCATAATAAGCAGCCCCAGTAGAAATATGACACAGCTCAACCTCTTCAAACAGGAGGGTACGGGCATATAGTACGGTGTGCTTTTTTTGGACACGGAAGTGAGCCAAATGAAGAAAGAAGGTCTGTGTGCTCGATTTAAAAAATTATTTATAGACATATACATGGTCTACTGGTCACATGTGTTGAATTCCTCTGAGATCCATGCCTCATTCATTTTTAGAAATGTGAGGTAGTTAACACTGTCGTGAGCTAGGCGAGTACGCTTATTGGTCACGATCCCCCCTGCTGCGCTGAACGTCCTTTCGGACAGGACACTGGACGAGGGGCAAGCCAACAGTTCAATTGCAAATTGGGCAAGCTCTAGCCAGAGGTCAAGCCTGCCCACCCAGTAGTCCATGGGTTCATCACTCCTCAGAGCGTCCACATCGGCCGTTAACCCGATGTAGTCGGACACCTGACGGTCTAGGCGTTCCCTGATGCTGGATCCGGATGACACCTGTCGATGGCTCGGCTGAAAGAATGACCTCATATCCGAAGTCACCAACGCATCTTCAAACCGGCCTCTTCTTGCAGGCGCTGTTGCATTGGTACCCGCAACTCCTTCTCTGGGAGTGGGAATTGCTCCTCTGCCAGCGCACGCAAAATCAGAATGCAGCATTTCTCGAAGCAAGGCCTGGAAGTGCTCCATTGTGACAGCCCTCTGTGACGGTGGTAACATTTCCGCCATTTTGTGTTTGTACCGGGGGTCTAAGTACGTTGCCACCCAGTACTGGTCCTTGACTCTTATGCTTTTTTATACGGGGGTCCCTATTAAAACACTGGAGCATGAAGGCCCCCATTTGCACTAAACTGGAAGCGGTGTGGTGGCCTGGCTCCTGCTCATCATCCAGGATAATGTTGTCCTCTTCATTCTCCTCTCCCCATCCACACACAACAACAGGGATCCCAGAAAGGTTTAAAGCATGCTCTTCTTGCTCCTCCTCATCCTCCCGGGCACCATCCTCCTCTGACTCCTCCTCAGACTCCTGTTGATCACTTGTCTCAGATAGAGTAGCCCCCCCCTGGGAATTCATCCAGCATTGCGACTTTCTCATCTTCCCGCTCCTGCTCCTCCACAGCTTGATCAATGACATGACGCAATGCACGCTCCATAAAGAAGGCATGCGGTACCATGTCACTGATGGCGCCATGGCTGCGACTGACCAGTTTGGTGATCTCCTCAAATGGCCGCAGAAGTCTGCATGCGTCACGCATGAGCAGCCACTGGCGCGGTGAAAAAAAACCCAGCTCCCCAGAACCTGTTCTGCCGCAGAGTTCATACAGGTAGACGTTAACTGCACGTTTCTGCTGGAGCAGCCTATCAAGCATATAGAAGGTTGAGTTCCATCGCATCGGGCAATCGCAAATAAGACGTCTGACTGGCAGATTGTGTCGCCGCTGAATGTCAGCAAGGTGAGCCATGGACATGTAAGATCTTCTGAAATGGGCCAAGATTTTCCTTGCCTGCCGCAAGATGTCCTGGACCCCAGGATATTTGACAACGAATCGCTGCGCGACCAAGTTTAAGACGTGTGCCATGCGTGGCACGTGCGTGATTTTGCCCTGTTTCAATGCGCTAAGCAGATTGGCACAATTGCCACACACCACTTTACCAACTGTCAAATTGAGCGGTGTTAGCCACTGATCTGCCTGTGAACGCAAAGCTGAAAGCAGTGCCGGGTCAGTGTGGCTCTTGGCTTCCAGGCAAAACAGACTCAGCACAGCATGGCAACGTCTCACCTGGCATGTTGAATAGGTTCTGGGGAGCTTGGGCGGTGCAGCGGAAGAGACGCTAGCAGCGGAAAAGGAGGAGTCAGCCGAGGAGGAGAGGGAGGAGGATGGAGTGAGAGGAGGAGGAGAAGAAGAGCCAGGCATGCATGCAATCCGTGGCGGTAAAACCAAATCTACACGGTGCCACGGGTTACATGCTTGACGGCCGTCAGAAGGTTCACCCAGTGGGCAGTAAAAGTGATATACCTTCCCTGCCCGTGTTTGCTAGACCACGTGTCTGTGGTCAGATGTATCTTGGCACCGACACTGTGTGCCAGAGATACATTCACTTGCTGCTGAACATGGCCATATAGCTCTGGGATGCCCTTCTCTGAGAAATACTTCCTTCCTGGGACCTTCCATTGTGGTGTTCCAATGGCCACAAATTTTCAAAAGGCCTCCGAGTCCACCAGTTTATATGGCAGTAGTTGGCGGGCTATCAGTTCTGACAAGCCAGCCGTCAACCGGTTTAGCAAGAGGGTTATCCGGCGTCATCATTTTTTTACGCTCGAACATTAGGTCCACGGAAGCTTGCCTTTTTGCATAAAAACGTGAGCTTGGCGTGATGGAAGGTGGAGTGGAGGACAATTGTGAGGAGAGAGGAGAAGGAGAAGTAGAAGACGAGGCTGGACGGTGAGAGCCTGGAGTGTGGCTTTGTGTGTTCCGTTGCTCCCACTGGGCTCGGTGATGGCTGCTCATGTGTCTTCTTAAGGCGTTCGTCCCTAGGTGAGTGTTGGGCTTACCGCGACTAATGCGTTGACTGCAAAGATTGCAGATGGCAACGCTATTGTCAGCAGAGGACACATTAAAAAAAGCCCACACTGCGGAGCCATGTGCCGGTGTCCTGGGAGTGCCAGATGTGACTATGAGCCACTCAACCAAGTCTGGTGCCTCCTTTAAAGTAATTGAACGCACCTTCTGCAACTTCCCACTTTGGCTCAAGCCTGTTGCTCCTGCCCTACCCCTACCACCCCTGCAGAAGGGCCTGCCTCTTCCTCTGCATGTCATTTTTTAAATGACCCTGTGACAAAACTCTCAGTCCCTATACTGATAAAGGACTGCTGCAGTATAGGGCAGCAGTCAGACTCAGCAGTAGTGCACCTCAACCCTATGTATTGTGGACCTATACCAGTCCTTAAGGAATAGCAGACTGTACCTCACTCAACCCTATGTACTGTAGGACCCTAGACCTTACCAGTACTTATAAGGACCTTTGTGGAACAAGTAGGTTGTGAATGATTAGCAGACTCTACCTCAGTCCCTATACTGATAAAGGACTGCTGCAGTATAGGGCAGCAGTCAGACTCAGCAGTAGTGCACCTAAACCCTATGTATTGTGGACCTATACCAGTCCTTAAGGAATAGCAGACTGTACCTCACTCAACCCTATGTACTGTAGCACCCTAGACCTTACCAGTCCTTATAAGGACCTTTGTGGAACAAGTAGGTTGTGAATGATTAGCAGACTGTACGTCAGTCCCTATACTGATAAAGGACTACTGCAGCAGAAGGGCAGGAGTCAAGTATAATATTCTTTCTATATTTGGAAGAAAGAATATTATACGTGTACAAGCCTATTACCATACCAGTCCTGAAAAGAACCTTTGTGGACCTAATAGTAACAGCTACTGATTAAACTGACTGTCCCTCACTGCCTCACACACAGCTCCTTCCTGTCCCTATTTAAACTGACAAAACAGAGGCTGCTGGAACAATAACTTGAATAGCACTTTTGTGGACCTAATAGTAACAGCTAATGATTAAACTGACTGTCCCTGCAGCACACAGCGTAGTGTCTCTCTCTCTACACTGACAAGAGACAGGCTGCTGCAACAATCAGTAGCACAGCAGTGCCTCAAACCTATATCCTGAACTACACCTAACACCTATACCAGTCCTGAAAAGAACTTTTGTGGACCAAATAGCTAGCGATTTGGGTCACTGCAATCTCTCCCTGCTCCACACAGCAACCTCTCCCTATAGTGACATACGAAAGAATGTAAAATGGCCGAAACGACCGCCGGGCGAACCGTTCGGCCATCCCAATTAGTATATATAAATATACATCCCAGCTTTGTGTATATATATATATATATATATATATATATATATATATATATATATATATATATATATACATACATATATATATATATATATATATATATATATATATATATATATATATATATATATATATACATATACATATACATATATATATATACATATACATATATATATATATATATATATATACACATATACATATATATATATATAGAGGGAGAGAGAGAGGGAGAGAGAGAGAAGAGATATATATACTGTATCCAGTTTAGCTGGATCTCACTGCAGACCATTCCTCCTGGCAGTTGATTCAATTAGCTGCAGTGTATATAGTATATATATATATATATATATATATATATATATATATATATATATATATATATATATATATATATATATATATATATACATCCCGGCTTTGTATATATATATATATATATATATATATATATATATATATATATATATATATATATATATATATATATATTGTAAGGGATCTTCCCGGGGTAGGGTGTGTTTGGACACAGTTCACAGCAGACTTGGAATTTATAAAGCAGATCTTGGCGTTTATTCGTGGTACAAACAGTCCACCAAACAAAATATACAGCAACACCGTGCTTTCTAAGTACAACAAAAATAAAAGTCCTAGCCCGGCTGGGCGCTTACTAACAGGTTCTGCTCACCTATCTGACACTTACAAACACAGCGTCTTTCGCCTGGACATCGCAGGGTGAGTTTTAGCTCCAGCAGTGGCTGTGCTTGCAGCTTCCTTCAACACACAGATTGTTCATTCCCTGGCTGAGAAGCAATCACCTGCAGACCCTACAGAGCCTTTAGCTTCCCAGGCTAATTAGGATCCAAGCTCACCTGATCCCAAACCCAGAACTGGATCGGGGGATGTGGAATGACAGGTCCCTCTACCAAACCTACCTGCCATTCCATATAAACCCAGGCCCGGCAAAATTAAATAACAACTCAGCAGCATATCGCTGCTGAGAAACTGATCCATCCTGGATTTACCATCTCACACTGTGTAGCAACCTAGGTGAGATGTACACCCCCTCGATCACTTCTCCAGTGACATGTCTACATATCCCCCCCCTCTTTTTCAGACCGGAGGGCTGAGCCTTTTGTCCCCACAGACAACTTACCCTTGACAATGCGTCAGCATTTGCCTGTAATTTCCCTGGCCTGTGTTCCACAGTGAAATTAAAGTTTTGTAGGGAGAGAAACCATCTAGTCACTCTTGCATTTCTCTCCTTGTTTAACTTCATCCATGTTAGGGGGGCATGGTCTGTCACCAACTTGAATTTCCTGCCTAGCAAGTAATACTTTAAAGATTCTAGGGCCCACTTCACTGCCAAACATTCTCGCTCCACAATGGCATAATTTTTCTCGGCCGGGGTTAGTTTTCTACTCAAGTACGTCACCGAATGCTCCTCACCATTCACTACTTGTGAGAGTACTGCACCTAAGCCTGTGCTAGAGGCATCTGTCTGAACCAGAAATTCTCGCCTGAAATCGGGGGTGACTAACACAGGTGGTTGGCACAAGGCAGACTTAAGGCTTTGGAAAGCCTCCTCGGCCTCTGGGGTCCACGTGACCATTGCTGTCTTTCCGCCCTTTGTCAAGTCAGTTAGCGGAGCAGCAACTGAGGCAAAGTTCGGCACAAATCTACGGTAATAACCCGTAATACCCAGGAAAGCTCTAACCTGTTTCCTTGTCAGGGGTCTAGGCCAATTCTGTATTGCCTCAATTTTATTTAGCTGTGGCCTAACCAATCCTCTTCCAACAATGTAGCCCAGATATTTGGCCTCTTCTAGGGCTAGAGCACACTTCTCGGCATTTATGGTCAACCCTGCATCACTTATGGCATCCAACACGGCCTGTACCTTACAGAGGTGACTTTCCCAATCAGGGCTAAAAATGACCACATCATCGAGGTAGGCGGCTGAGTAATCACGATGTGGTCGCAGAATCAAGTCCATCAACCTCTGGAAAGTTGCAGGCGCTCCATGTAACCCGAACGGCATCACTACATACTGGAATAGCCCATCAGGGGTGGAGAAAGCAGTTTTCTCTTTAGCCTCGTCAGAAAGTGGAATCTGCCAATAGCCCTTTGTGAGATCGAGGGTGGTTATGTACCTGGCGTTACCCAACTTCTCAATCAACTCATCTACCCTGGGCATAGGATACGCATCGAACTTGGAGATCTCATTCAACTTTCTGAAATCGTTACAGAACCTCCAAGTTCCATTGGGCTTTGGGATTAGCACAATTGGGCTGGACCATTCACTCTGTGACACCTCAATTACCCCCAGAGCAAGCATACGTTTTACCTCGGCAGATACGGCTTCCCTACGTGCCTCGGGTATCCTATAGGGCTTAAGGTTTACTCTGCTTCTAGGCTCAGTTTCAATGTGATGATGGATGAGGTGTGTACGCCCTGGGAGGTCAGAGAACTTGTTTTTGTTTTTCTGTAAAAATTCCTGAGCCTCCTGTTTCTGTGACACTGATAGAGTATCACCTACCTTGACTGGAGGGATTGGTTGTGACAAATTATTAACAGTATTTGTCGCCCCCAAGGATTCCCTGTCTTTCCAGGGCTTGATCAAGTTTATGTGATAAACTTGGAAAGGCTTCCTTCTACCTGGTTGGTGCACCTTGTAGTTCACCTCACTGATCTTTTCAACAATTTCATAAGGACCTTCGCCAAGAATTTACTCTCAACAGTGGGGACTAGTATAAGGACCCTATCGCCTGGGTTGAATGTCCTGATTCTTGCGGACCGGTTGTAAATTCTACTTTGGGCCTCTTGAGCTCTCTGGAGGTGTTCCCTTACCAGGGGCATTACAGTGGCTATACGGTCCTGCATTTGTGCTACATGCTCAATAACACTCTTGTATGGGGTGGACTCATTCTCCCATGTCTCTTTTGCAATGTCTAGTAGACCCCTAGGGTGATGACCATAGACCAACTCGAATGGTGAGAACCCTGTGGACGCTTGGGGCACCTCCCTAATAGCAAACATGAGGTAGGGTAATAAATGATCCCAGTCACGACCATCTTTTGCCACCACTTTCTTCAACATATGTTTCAAAGTTTTATTAAATCTCTCCACCAATCCGTCCGTCTGGGGGTGGTACACAGAGGTACGGATGTGTGAGATTTTAAATAGTCTGCATAATTCCTTCATTACTTTCGACATAAATGGCGTACCTTGGTCAGTTAGGATTTCTTTGGGGATCCCAGTCCTAGAGAACATATAAAACAACTCACGTGCAATTGTTTTAGATGCAGTGTTTCTTAAGGGTACAGCCTCAGGATAGCGGGTCGCATAATCCAGGACTACCAAAATATACTGGTGTCCTCTAGCTGACTTTACAATGGGACCCACTAAATCCATGGCAATACGCTCAAAAGGCACCTCTATAATAGGGAGCGAAACCAAAGGACTGCGAAAATGTGACACTGGGGCACTAACCTGACATGTGGGGCACGACTCACAGTATTTTTTAATGTCATCATATATGGCCGGCCAAAAAAACCTCTGGAGAACCCTCTCTCGCGTTTTGTCAGTCCCCAAGTGTCCCCCAAGAACATGGTTATGTGCCATGTCAAGCACCTGACGCCGGTACGGCTTAGGTACCCCATTCATTACAGCAACCTGCTCTCTCGCATTTTTGAGAGTGGGGTCCTGTAATTGTGCAGCCCCAAAATTATCTCTAGACACCTCTAAGTCTAGTATATTTTGCTCAGTGGGAGGAGCCTCCTCCTCCCCAGCCAGGACCTGTAAAGGAAAACAATCATTTTCATCCTGCATACTTTTATCATTCACAGTGGACAAGGCAACCCCCTTAGAGGTATCCTCACTCCTTTTGGGGATTTTTCTTTTTTCCCAGAGAGCCCAGAATAATGGAAAATCGCGCCCCAATATTACATTATGCATGAGGTTTTTAACCACACCCACTTCATATTGTACGGTGCCTTGTTCAGTCCCGACTTTAGCCAGCACTATAGGGTACATTTTTGTATCACCATGTATGCACACAACACTCATATGCTTTTTAGACTCTAAGTCCCCAGTCACCAGGCTAGCATGCACCAAGGTTACAAGGCTTCCTGAGTCCATTAACGCTTTAACAGGAAAGTCATTGATTGTAATATCGCAGATTTGCGGTTCAGTCTCTAGTCCAGGAACTGCAGCACAAGATGGTTCCGCAAATAGCGACTGACGCCGGCTAGCGTCACATTCCATGGGTTCAGAGGTAAGAGGGCAAAGGGCCGACACGTGTCCCGCCTCATGGCATCTCCAACACTGGATAGGGCCTGGTCTCTTTGGCAAGGAGTCCTTTTCAGAGCCCCTTAGCCACCCGGGACCATCACCAGTCTTTTGTCCCTGAGACACCACTTGAGCCCTTTTCCCCCCATCAGCACCCCTCCACACTCCCCCAATAGATGGAAGTCTCTTACCAGCTGACGGCACAGATCTGGCGCTCCGGGGAGGTGAAGATGCTGCAGGAACATCACGGAGGTAGTCCTCAGTCGCCTGGAACCTCTCCACAAGGTTGACAAGTTCGTTTGCATTCTTAGGATCACCTTGTCCCACCCAGCGTTGCAAGTCAGTAGGAAGGGCTCGGAGGTAGCGATCCATCACGACCTTCTCTAGGATTTGTGCAGGAGTAGAAGTGTCTGGCTCCAACCACTTTCTTGCCAAATGGATTAGGTCATACATCTGGGACCTCGCTGATTTGTCCAGACTGTAGCTCCAGTTGCGTACCCTCCGGGCACGGACTGCAGTAGTAACTCCTAGTCGGGCAAGCATCTCCTCTTTTAGCCGAGTATAGTCCTTAACCTCTTGCTCACTGAGGTCATAGTAGGCCTTTTGAGGTTCACCTGTTAAATAGGGCGCAATTACCTCTGCCCACTCAGCGGCTGGTAACTTCTCTCGCTCAGCCACGCGCTCAAATACTGTTAGATAGGCCTCAACATCGTCCTCAGCAGTCATCTTTTGCAGCGCTTTCTGCACAGTCCTTCTCCCAGAAAAAATCTCTAGAGCGGCTCCCATCACCACAGGCGCCTCTCGATTTGCTATCAGGTGCTCAATAAGTTGTTGTTGTGCAGCCATGGACTGTTCATGTCGTCTATTGGCCTCTATCTGAGCCTGCTGTTGTGCAGCGATCATCTGCTGTTGTTCAGCCATGGACTGTTCATGTCGTCTATTGGCCTCTGTCTGAGCCTGCTGTTGTTGCAAACTCACTTGCATAAACTGCTTCAGCATCTCCTCCATGTTGCTGGACTGTTTTTGGAGTGTAGTTGCAGCTTTCACCCAGGACATCAGCAGCTGTAGCCAAGTCTGTCCACACCGTTGCCCCTAGCAACCGCGTTGCCCGCTACCTCCACCAATTGTAAGGGATCTTCCCGGGGTAGGGTGTGTTTGGACACAGTTCACAGCAGACTTGGAATTTATAAAGCAGATCTTGGCGTTTATTCGTGGTACAAACAGTCCAGCAAACAAAATATACAGCAACACCGTGCTTTCTAAGTACAACAAAAATAAAAGTCCTAGCCCGGCTGGGCGCTTACTAACAGGTTCTGCTCACCTATCTGACACTTACAAACACAGCGTCTTTCGCCTGGACATCGCAGGGTGAGTTTTAGCTCCAGCAGTGGCTGTGCTTGCAGCTTCCTTCAACACACAGATTGTTCATTCCCTGGCTGAGAAGCAATCACCTGCAGACCCTACAGAGCCTTTAGCTTCCCAGGCTAATTAGGATCCAAGCTCACCTGATCCCAAACCCAGAACTGGATCGGGGGATGTGGAATGACAGGTCCCTCTACCAAACCTACCTGCCTTTCCATATAAACCCAGGCCCGGCAAAATTAAATAACAACTCAGCAGCATATCGCTGCTGAGAAACTGATCCATCCTGGATTTACCATCTCACACTGTGTAGCAACCTAGGTGAGATGTACACCCCCTCGATCACTTCTCCAGTGACATGTCTACAATATATATATATATATATATATATATATATATATATATATATATATATAGCTTAGCTAGACTGCAGGCCATTCCTGGTGCACATATTCAAATACACTTGTAGGCAGGCAGGCCAGGCAAGTTATTCAGTGATCTGCAGTGCATAAAATATATATACAGTCTCCAACACATATATATATATATATATATATATATATATATATATATATATATATCCACTGCATTCTAGTCTAGCCAAGCCTATATCTGACTGCAGGCCATTGCTGATGTACGTTTTCAAATACATTTTCAGGCAGGCAAGTGATTCAGTGATCTGCAGTGCATTAAATATATATATACAGTCTCCAACATATATATATATATATATATATATATATATATATATATATATATATATATATATATATATCTACTGCATTCCAGTCTAGCCAAGCCTATATCTGACTGCAGGCCATTGCTGGTGTACGCTTTCAAAAACACTTTCAGGCAGGCAGGCAGGCAGGCAAGTGATTCAGTGATTTGCAGTGCATAAAATATATATACAGTCTCCAACATATATATACATATACATATATATATATATATATAGAGAGAGAGAGAGAGAGAGAGAGAGAGAGAGAAGATATATATATATATATATATATATATATATATATATATATATACTGTATCCAGTTTAGCTGGATCTCACTGCAGACCATTCCTCCTGGCAGTTGATTCAATTAGCTGCAGTGTATATAGTATATATATATATATATATATATATATATATATATATATATATATATATATACATCCCGGCTTTATATATATATATATATATATATATATATATATATATATATATATATATATATATATAGCTTAGCTAGACTGCAGGCCATTCCTGGTGCACGTATTCAAATACACTTGTAGGCAGGCAGGCCAGGCAAGTTATTCAGTGATCTGCAGTGCATAAAATATATATACAGTCTCCAACATATATATATATATATATATATATATATATATATATATATATATATCCACTGCATTCTAGTCTAGCCAAGCCTATATCTGACTGCAGGCCATTGCTGATGTACGTTTTCAAATATATTTTCAGGCAGGCAAGTGATTCAGTGATCTGCAGTGCATTAAATATATATACAGTCTCCAACATATATATATATATATATATATATATATATATATATATATATCCACTGCATTCCAGTCTAGCCAAGCCTATATCTGACTGCAGGCCATTGCTGGTGTACGCTTTCAAAAACACTTTCAGGCAGGCAGGCAGGCAGGCAAGTGATTCAGTGATTTGCAGTGCATAAAATATATATACAGTCTCCAACATATATATATATATATATATATATATCCACTGCATTCCAGTCTAGCCAAGCCTATATCTGACTGCAGGCCATTGCTGGTGTATGCTTTCAAAAATACTTTCAGGCAGGCAGGCAGGCAGGCAAGTGATTCAGTGATTTGCAGTGCATTAAATATATATACAGTCTCCAACATATATATATCCACTGCATTCTAGTCTAGCCAAGCCTATATCTGACTGCAGGCCATTGCTGGTGTACGTTTTAAAATACACTTTCAGGCAGGAAGGCAAGGGATTCAGTGATCTGCAGTGCATTACATTTATATACAGTCCCCAACATATATATATATATCCACTGCATTCCAGTCTAGCCAAGTCTATATCTGACTGCAGGCCATTGCTGGTGTACGTTTTCAAATACACTTTCCGGCACACAGGCAAGTGATTCAGTGATCTGCAGTGCATTAAATATATATATATATATATATATATATATATATATATAAAATGCACTGCACAGTCTCCAACATATATATATCAACTGCATTCCAGTCTAGTCAAGCCTATATCTGACTACATGCCATTCCTGGTGTACCTATTCAAAGACACGTTCTGGCAAACAGGCCAGGCAGCTGATTCAGTGATCTGAAGTGCATAAAGATATATATACAGTCTCCTACATATATATCCACTGCATAATAGTCTAGCCAAGCCTATACCTGACTGCAGGCCATTCCTGGTGTAATTTTTCTAGTAAACTTTAGGCAGTGTTTTGCTAATCCAATTTTACAGAATTTCTGGAAGGCCACCAAGGAAAGGCAGATGCTCATAAGCCACTAATAGTGGGCAGGCAGGCTCTGTGTCTACAGCCAACAGCGCTGGTCATGGACAAGGTGCATCCTCAGCATGTGGCCTTGGGACACACTTGTCCTTTTTTTTCCACAGCTGGCTGTGTTGAGCCACAACATGCATAAGAGTTGGTAGAGTGGATCACAAAGCCGTCCTCATCCTCTGTCACCCAGGCTAAGAGAAGTTTGGCTGCCAATTCCATTGGCTCAATGGCATCAGTCACTCCTTCCCTAGCCCCACCATCATGTCCTCAGGAGTCCCCCGAACTGTTCGACCACAGTGTCGGGTACATGCTTCAGGAGGATGTGCAGTGTTTTGAAGGCTCTGATGATGGTACCCAGGTTGAGGATGAAGGCAGTAATGTAAGCCCAGAGAGAGGGGGTGCCCAAGAAGGACAAGAAACTGGCAGTCATGTTCCCCCAGCTGTAGCATACTGCTAGGTTTGCTCCAGTGGCGATGAGGGAGGGAATGATGAGGTCACTGACTCTATGTGGGTGCCTGATAGAAGAGAAGAGGAAGAGGAGGGGGAGGCACATCTTCAGCAAGGCAGGATGCCCTCCAGGGGCCAGCTTAAGGACAGCCAAGCAACTGCATCACAATGCAGAGCTCTGCATGTGCAGGGCACTGCTGACGTTTTCTCAAAAGTTCTTTGGTGTGGGCCTTTTACGTGTGCAGCAGATCGCACCTTCACTGTTTGCAACATATGTCTGAAGCGTATCAAGCCTGGTTAAAACAGCAGCAGCTTAGGCACCACATGCTTGACCAGACATATGTCGAGCTCCCATGCAGTCCATTGGCAACAGTACTTAAAAGACCCAAACCAAAGAACAAGGCGGACCCCTCCTTGCTCCTCATCAGCAAGGATCTCCAACCCCACTATACCTTCAGTCCTCTCAGAGACCTGCACTGCGAGAAATTAAGGTGTAGAATTAGATGTCCCAAGCACTTGTGGGCAATCTGCTAGCAGTACACCTAAATCCAATTGTAGCAGGCAAATTTCCCTACCCCAGTTGCTAAACCGTCAAAAGAAATTCAGCCCTAGCCATCCACATACTCAGTGGCTGAATGCTAGTTAGGCTAAATTGCTAGCACTCCAACTGCTGCCTTTTCAGCTGGTAGACTCTGTCCCCTTTTGAGAATTTTTGGAATGTGCAGTAGCCCAGTGGCAAGTTCCCAAAGGCCCATTTTTTTCACGGAAGGCCATTCCGGCTCTCTACCGGCATGTGGAAGGCAATGACTTCTCCTCATTGGACAGGGTGCTCAGCGGTAAGGTGCATATTACCACTGACTCATGGTCCAGCAGGCATGGACAGGGGCATTACTTTTCTTTCACGGCGCACTGGGTAACTCTGCTGGCAGCTGGGAAGGATGCAGGAAAGGGTGCAGTAATGTTGGAGCTTGTTCTGCCACCATGCCTCCAAAATTCTTGTAGTGGTGATTCTGCCACACCTCTCTCCTCCACCCCCTCCTCTTCTTCCTCTTTGGTCTCTTTCTGTGCAGATTTGTCCTCAGAACCAACGGTGCTCCCTAGGCATTGTAGGGGCTACACAAGCACTCAGGCAAAAAGATGCCATGCGGTGCTTGAGTTGGTCTACTTAGGTGACAGAGGCCACACTGGGGCAGATATTCTGGAAGCTCTGCAAGGGCAGGTTCAGAGGTAGTTGATGCCACGCCAGCTTCAGCCAAGAATGGTGGTTTGTGACAATGGCACCAACCTCCTCTCCACCCCTCCGACAGGGACACTTGACCCATGTTCCCTGTTTGGCCCATGTCCTTGATTTGGTGGTGCACCAATTCTTGTGCAGGTACCCGGGCTTACAGGATCTCCTGAGGCAGGCCAGGAAAATCTGTGGGCATTTCAGCTGGTCATATAATGCCAGTGCTCAGCTGGCTGACCTTCAAAAGGAATGCTACCTGCCCCATTTGTGAAATGCCCACCAGGTGGAACTCAATGTTGGTAATGCTGCAGTGGCTGCACATGCAGCAGAGGGCCATCAATGAGTACCTGTGCGAGTATGGCAACAGGACAGGGTCAGGGGAGCTTGGCTTTTTTTGCCACGCCAGTGGCTAATGATCAAGGATGCATGCACTGTCCTGTCACCATTTGAGGAGGCCATGATAATGGTGAGCAGTGCCAGTGCATGCATCAGTGATACTGTCTCTCTTGTCTTCCTGTTGGAGCACACGGAGGGAGGAAGAGGACTTCCTTACCACTCAAGGCCCCCTTTATCCAGACATTATTCCTGCAGGCCCACCTATCACACAGGAAGAGGAGGAGGAAGAGAAGGAGGAAGAGAAGGATGAGGATGAGGATTGTGTCATCATGGAGGTGGAACCTAGCACTCAGTATCAGCAGCAGTCTTCAAGGGATCGTTTTCAGTCCCCAGAAACCCATGGACTTTTACATGGCTGGGAGGATGTGGCTGCAGATCAGGCCATCCTTAGTGACCCAGGCCTGTCCTGCATCCAGCATTCTATCTGAATGCACATTCAGTGCTGCTGGAGGCTTTGTAGCCAATCACAGAGTGTGCCTGTCCACAGACTCCATTGATCGGCTCACCTTCATAAAAAAGAATCAGTGTTGGATCACCAGCTACCAAGCACCTGATGCTGATGTAACCGATTCATTTTTTTATGAATGTGAGATCCCTTGAAGACTGTTTATGCTGATGCTGAGTGACTATCCTGTTATGCTGAGTGACTATCCTAGTCCTCCTCAATGTTCATGTTGATAGCTTCTAAGAACATTTTTGGTTCGGGGCACCAGCACCAGTGCCTAAAGCCCAATTTTTCTGCCCCTGTTTTACAGGGCATGTAATTACAATTTTTGCTGTAATATTTTTGCAGCAGGGCTCGTTCCTGTGCTCAACTAGAGTATCTGTGAGGGGTTGCAGTGTTGTGTCACCACCGCCCCCTGCCTAAGGCCCAATTATTCTCCCCCTGTTTAACAGGTTTGCATGTAATTACAATTTTTGCTGTAATATTTCACAGCAGGGTATGTTCCTGCGCTCAACTAGAGTATCTGTGCGGGGTTGCAGTGTTGTGACACCAGCACCAGTGCCTAAAGCCCAATTGTTCTGCCCCTGTTTAACAAGGGGCGTGTAATTACAATTTTTGCTGTAATATTTCACAGCAGGGCCTGTTTCTGCGCTCAACAATAGTATCTGTGAGGCTTTACATTTTTGTGTCACTACCACCACCGCCGCCCAAGGCCCAATTTTTCTGCCCCTGTTTAACAGGGGCACGTAATTACAATTTTTGATCCAATAGTTCAGAGCAGGGCTTGTTCCTGCCTCAACAACAGAATCTGTGAGGGGTTACAGTGTTGTGGCACCACCACCAAAGGCCCAATTTTTCTGACCCTTTTCAACAGGGGCATGTAATTACAATTCTTGATATAATATTTCACAGCAGAGCCCATTCCAGCGCCCACCAAGAGTAACTGTGAGGGCTTACAGTGTTCTGTTACCACTTACCTTTATCACTAAAAAAGAAAAAAAGGAAAAAAAGGAAAAAAAAGAAAATACAACATTTTGGGTTGCCCCCGGAAAAAGTAATAGAGGAAAAATCTTACAAAGGGGATGATAGTTTTGGTGACCTGGGAGTCCCCAAAGTATTCCCTTAATTTGCAGGGAGTTCCTCTCACTGTTTAGTAATGGGACACAAGTAGTAAACAAAAAAAAATGACAGGGGTTATAACATTTTAACCACTTCATTACCCAGCCATCTTGGGCAGGCGTCATATGACGTCCCCAGCTTCCTGGCGCTACTGCGGGCCTCCAGGGGCCCGCAGTGCGGCAATTGGGGATCTGGACACCAAAATTCCCCAATAAGTGTAATGAGTGGGTGGCGGAGTGGTGGAGCCTAGAAAGCAGCGTGACCGGCTGTATCCAATCACAACCAGTCACTATGCAGAGCTGTGTGCACGCCTCTCGTGCGTGCCCCTGGGGGCGCTCAGATCAGCAATCTGGGTTGAGGGTTTTCCCTCGTACAAAGCCCAGCCCAGCTCCGATCGGGGTAAAGAGCCAATGAAATGGGCTGTGTCCAATCACAGCCTGTCACGATTGCAAACAAACTGCAGTGTAATGGCTGTTGCTGGGCTTTCCGCCTCACACACCGATCCAGTGTGAGGAGGAGAGAGATCTAACAGTGAGTTACATATTTACTGTGATTTTACTGTGCCCAGATTGCCCCACCTGAATAAAGAGTACCTACTATCAGTACCCATCAGAGTATCTGCCATCAGTACCCATCAGAGTACTTGCTATCAGTACCTGTGAGATTACCTGTCATCAGTACCTGTCAGAGTACCTGTCATCAGTACCCCTCAGAGTACCTGTCATCAGTACCTGTCATCAGTCCCTGTCAGAGTACTTGTCATTAATACCTGCCATCAATACCCATCAGAGTACGTTTTTATCAGTTCCCTTCAGAGTACCTGCCATCAGTACCCGTCAGAGTACCTGTCATCAGTAGCTGTCAGAGTACCTGCCATCAGTACCTGCTTCAGTAGCCGTCAGAGTACCTGCCATCAGTAACCGTCAGAGTACCTGTCATCGGTACCCGTCAAAGTACCTGCCATCGGTACCTGCCATCAGTAGCCATCAGAGTACCTGTCATCAGTACCCGTAAGAGTACCTGTCACGATACCTGTCATCCCATCGGAGTACCTGTCCTGTGAGCCCATCAGAGTACTTATCCCGTCAGCCCATCAGAGTGCAGCCAATTACTACCAAAGTGCAGTCCATTAGTCCCTGATGTTCAGTCTATTAGTCCTTGACGTTCAGCCCAATAGTCCCTGACGTGCAGCCCATCAGTGTCACCCGTCATACAGCCACTATGTCCATAAAGGTATACACGCCAGAAGAGGCATACCAAATATTAAGTCTGACCGATGAGAGCAACGGGGAGTTCTAATCACCCAGTTACAGTTCCGATTCTGATTCTGGTTCAAAATATGAGCCTGTCAAAGGCAGCACAGCAGGATCTGAATCAGAGGAGGAAATAGTCCATCCAAAAAGAAGACTGAACACCAGGCAGCTACCAGCAGTGCAAATGACGCTAGATCTCAGGAGAAGAGGCCCAGTACAAGTGCTGCTAGACACCAGGAGGAAAGGCCCAGTACAAGTGCGGGAATTGCCCGCCAAAGAATTAGGGCCCAAACCCAGCTACCAGATGCCTTGGCAAACCCATAGCACAGGGTCAGCCAAGATCCTTTCACAACACAGCCAGGTGTGCAGGTCCACACTGAAGGTTTTTCTGAAATTTATTTTTTAAATGTATTTTTCCCTGACAAATTAGTCGAAGGCATCGTGCACCAAACCAATCTTTTTGCCCAACAATTTATTGAAAACAACCCCAGCTCAAGCTATTCCCGCCCTTTTGAATGGAGACCCCTAACAGTGGTAAAGCTTGAATTGTTTTTAGGCCTAATGCTCAATAATATATTACAAAAAAAAAATGAAGTGCATGCATATTGGTCTATCAACCCTATCCACCACATGACAATTTTTTCCTCTGTCATGCCCAGGTCCCGATATGAAATTATAATGTACTTCCTGCATTTCAGTGATAACTCACAATGCCCCCCCACCCGAAAATCATCCAAACTTTGATAAATTATATAAAATTCACCCCCTAATTGATTTTTTCTCCAAGGGGTTTGCCAAATTTTATGTCTGTGGACGAATCCCTGGTCCATTTAACAGGCTGGCTGGGAATCAAGAAATATTTCCCCAGTAAGAGGGCGAGATACAGGTTGAAGCTCAACAAGCTCTGTGAAAGATGCACTGGATATGTGCACTCATTCCACGTGTAAAAAGGCAAAGGCTCCCAGCTCCACCCCCTGAGTGCCCATTGTACATGGAAATAAGCAGAAAAATTTTCTGGGAGTTGGCATTCCGACTCCTCCAAAAGGGGTATCGCATTTACATGGACAGCTACTATACCAGTTTGCCCCTTTTCCGTCACCTATACCTAAAAAAACGTTGGCCTGCGGTACAGCAAGGAAAAACAGAAAGGGTTTTCCACAGAGTCTAGTCACCACAAGGCTACAAAGGGGGTTATCAACAAGCTTGAAGAACGAGGAAGTGTTGGCTGGGAAGTAGAGGGATAGGAATGATGTGTACATCAGGTCCACCATCCATGATGACGCCTCGGTAGAACTTTGCAGAAGATGCAGTCCCATTCAAAAGCCTTCCTGTATCCTTGAGTACAAAAAATTTATGGGGGGGGGGGGGGGGTGGATTTAAATGTCCAAATGCTGCAGTCCTATCTACCAACACGAAAATCCCTCTTCTGGTACAAAAAAGTCGCAATTTACTTTTTTCATTTGGCCATGTATAATTCTTTCATAATCTACTAAAAATTGATGGAAACACCCAACACCTTCCTAAAGTTTATTGAAGCCATTGTCACTGCCCTGATCTATCAACAAGTATCCCCCCCCAGAAAGAATTCGCTCTGATTGTGTCAGCAGACTACATGAGCGCCATTTTCCTGATCATATTTCACCATCAGGATCTGGAAGACGACGGAAATATTTTTTTTGGGTGTGCACCAAAAGAGGAGTTAGGAAAGACACCAGTTTCCATTGTCCCCAATGTTCCTCTCAACCTGGCCTTTGCATCGGAGAATGCTTCAAATACTATCACTAGGGATGAGCTTCGAGTTTGAGTCAAACTCATGTTGGACTCGAACATTGCCTGTTCGGCGAACAGTGAACAATTTGGGGTGTTCGCGGCAAATTCAAAAAGCCGTGGAACACCCTGTACAAGTCTATGGGAGAAATCTAAAGTGCTAATTTTAAAGGCTAATATGCAAGTTATTGTCCTAAAAAAGTGTTTGGGGACCTGGGTCCTGCCCCAGGAGACATGTATCAATGCAAAAAAAAGTTTTTAAAACAGCCGTTTTTTTCGGGCGCAGTGATTTTAATAATGCTTAAAGTGAAACAATAAAAGTGTAATATTCCTTTAAATTTCTTACCTGGGGTGTGTCTATAGTATGCCTGTAAAGTGGCACATTTTTCCCATGCTGAGAACTGTCCCTGCACAAAGTGTAATTTCTGCAGGAAAAAAGTCATTTAAAATCACTCGCGGCTATAATGAATTGTCGGCTTCCCATAATACAGAGAACAGTCATTGAAAGTCATTGATAAAATTTTTTTATCTTTATCTTTATCTGAGCACGCAATCTGGCAGGCCGCATGAAAAGAGGTGGGGCGAGAGAGCGCCTCCCATCCTGAACCGTACCAGGCCACATGCCCTCAACATTGGGGGGATGCTTTGGGGGTCTGTGACCTCTCAAAGCACCTTGTCCCCATGTTGAAGGGACTCATCCCCACAACCCTGGCTGGTAGTTGTGGGGGTCTGCGGGCGGGGGGCTTATCAGAATCTGGAAGACCCCTTTAACAAGGGGACCCCCAGATCCCGCCCCCATGTTTGAAATGGTAAGGGGGTACAAAAGTACCCCTACCATTTCACAAAGAAAGTGTAAAAGAATGTTAAAAAAGACACACACACAGTTGCAAAAGTCCTTTATTAAAAATTAAAAAAAATAAAAAAAGATTCCAGTGGTGGTAATCCACTCTTGCTATCCAGCGACGGATGATCATCTCTCCGGGGTCCAGCGATGGCTGATCCGATCCAGTGACGCGTGATCTCTCCCTCCAGCACAGCGCGTCCATCCTCTGTCTCCACTGACGGAGACACTGCAGGGATCTCAGCAGCCTGACATTTGTTATATCATCTTATATCATCCTTAACTATCACACTCTTGTAAACTATTAGCCCATATTTCTAATAGACTGCCATTTCTCCCATTTTCTCCCATTTTCCTGGTGCCACAACCAACCATGTGAATGTGTCTTTCATGTGAACTGACCCTGGCCTGTTTCTCGACTATTCTTCTGCCTGCTGTCTGCATTGTTTATCTGCCATGTTTCTGCCTTTCACGTGAACTGACCCTGGACTGTATCGACTATGCCTCTGCCTGCTGTCTATTTCTGCCTTTTACATGCACTGACCTCGGCCTGTTGACCATGTTTTTTTCCTGCCCCTTGGACTGATCTTTAACCCTGCTACACAGGGGTCTCACATATGTGAGGGGCTCCAGAATAGTGTTCTGAGTTGAGAAAAACTGTTTTTAGTTTTCTGTGTTCTCAGAACAGGGTCTGGTAGTCCGGAGGCTTCTACCCCTGTCCCTATTCTTTCCTGACCGATGCCCTAAGCTTGATGATCCTGCCTGCTCCCTGGACAAGTTTTTTGGCATATCTTTGCCTACTGCATGTACAAACTATGGACAGTATTCCTGCCTGCTGCATGGGTGATCCTCTTGCTGCTGCTGACCACATCCCTGCCTGCTATCTGGACCAATGTTTTGGCTGTGCTGACAACATCTCTACCTATACTGACTGATCCTGCCTGCTGCCTGCTTTGCTGTTGCTGTCCATGTTCCTGCCTGCTGCCTGGGCTGATGCTCTCCTCTGTGGACCACTACACTACTAAAACCGCAGTTAATTTTTTCTTTACGTTTTGCTCAGTAGATTGTATTTTGGTTTGTAATTGGTATGTACAGTACATGCTATGTGTTAAAAATATGAAGGGCATTCAACAATGTGATAGGTTGGCAGGAATTTATGTGTGTAATTTATGCTCCTAGAATGCCTGACGGTGCTACTTCAATGTTGGGCCTCTGTATGTGGACAGGTTTGCTATGTACATGCTGTGTGTTGGAAACATCTCATAAATCGACAACTTTGTGTAAAAAACATACGTTTTCATTTTTTTTCCACATTTTCCAAAAACTTCTAAAAAAAATGAACTGTTCAAAAGACTCATTATGCTTCATAGATTATACGTTGGGGTTTTCGCTTTCCAAAATGGGGTCATTTTGTGGGCGTTTCCATTTTCCTGGTGCTCCAGGGTCTTCAAAAGTGTAATAGGTGGTTGAGAAATGAGATGTGTAATTTATGCTTGTAGAAAGCCTGAAGGTGCTACTTCAATACTGGGCCTCTGTATGTGGCCAGGCTGTGTAAAAGTCTCACACATGTGGTATCGTCATACTCGGGAGGAGTAGAAGAATGTATTTTGGGGTGTAATTTTTGCTCTGTACATGCTATGTGTTGGAAATATTTTATAAATTAACAACTTGGTATAAAATAAATTGTTTTTTAATTTTTTTCCACATTTTCCAAAAACTGCTGGAAAAAATGAACTGTTCAAAAGACTCATTATGCCTGCTAATTTTACGTTGGGGTGTTAGCTTTCCAAAATTGGGTAATTTTATCAGGCTTTTCCATTGACCTGGTGCTCCAGGGCCTTCAAATTTGTGATAGGTTGTCATCAAATGAAATGTGCAATTTAGTGCTACTTGAATGTTGGACCTCTGTATGTGGCCAGGCTAAATGTAAAAATCTCACACATGTGGTATCACTATACCCAGGAGGAGTAGCAGAATGTATTTGGGGTGTCATTGCAAGTATGCATGTGTTGAGTTAGAGAAATAACTTATTACGACAATTTTGTGTAAAAAAAAAAAAATATAATCTTAATTTTCCCAAGAATTGCGGGAAAAATACCTTGAAATGTCTGCTTTCCAAAAAGGGGTCATTTGGGGGGTATTTGTAATTTCCTGGCTTGTTAGGGTTTTAAGAAATGAGATAGGCCATCAGTACATCAGGTGTGATCAGGTGTGATCAATTTTTAATGATTTGCACCATAGCTTGTATACTCTATAACTTTCACAGAGACCAAACAATATACACTAATTAGGGTTATTGTTACTAAAGATATGTAGCAGTATAAATGTTGGCCCAAATTTATGAAGAAAAATTATTTTTTGCAAAATTTTACAATAGAAACTAAAACAAAGTTTTTTTTTTCAAAATATTTTCTCTTTTTTTTACTTATATTACAAAGAATAAAAAACCCAGCAGTGATTAAATATCACCAAAAGAAAGCTGTTTGTGAGAAAAAAAATGCTAAAAATGTTGTTTGAGTACAGTGTAGCATGACTGAGCAATTGTCATTCAAATTGTGAGAGCGCTAAAAGCTAAAAATTGGTCTGGGCAGGAAGGGTGTATATATGTCCTGTATTGAAGTGGCTAACAAGAAATCAACTCTGAAAAATAAAAATCTAGTTTTATAGAAATGCTTAATGCTTGTATTTATGATATGATATCAGTTCACACCCATTTTAGTTGGGCTCGCAAGCTGTTGTATGTTCATTTCTTGTCCATGAATGGTTGATGTTGATATATTTACCTTTTTTTATAGATGTATCGTGCATCTGCCCCTGATGATTGGATAGATCCTATGAAACGCGTCGGACCTAACCTAGATACAATGCATACATACTTACATGGTCTTTGGATTCAGGCAATGCCGTGGATTATAACCGCTATATTATAATGAGTTTTATGATTGAGGACAATACTATTGTATATTGTATATTCTATTCATGTTTTTAACATGTAAATGTTTTTGGATACATGATTTGTTACACTATGTGCCATTATTGCATGTATTGTCTGCCATTTACCTACTCAATCATGGCGAACAAATAAATACTTGTTTATGTTTTACTTTGACTCCTTCGATTAGCTACAATATAGACACCTCATTTAAAGTCCCGATCTTTTTTCTCTATGTATATGTACAGTTGAAAAGTTCCCCTTTTTTATTTTCTTTGGTGGCTGTAATGAATGGAGATGTACAGTGCGTTGAAAAGTATTCATACCGCTTGAAAATTTCCACATTTTGTCATGTTACAACCGCATCCGTGTAGAGTATATATAATACAGTTCAGAGTATAAAGTGCAGTCCGTATAGTATATATAATACAGTTCAGAGTATATAAGCAGCAGAGAGGGCCGTAACGTGGCGGTGAGGGGGTTGGTACCTCTCCTGCCGTGGATTTATCTTAAAGCGGGCCGCCCACCATTTCAGAAAATACCAGGTTATGGAAGCTATCTGCTGCCATAACAACGGTATTCTACATCAAAGTATCGACGTATAAGGATGGTGGTGGTCCGAAAAGTGGAGAGACAGATCTCCTTCTCCAGGCAGTCCCATCCCCCCACCGTTTGAAACACTCCCTAGGTAACACACCTAACCCCTTAAGCGCCCCCTAGTGTTAACCCCTTCCCTGCCAGTGACATTTATACAGTAATCAGTGGCTATTTTTAGCTCTGATCGCGGTATAAATGTCAATAGTCTCAAAAAAGTGTCAAAAGTGTCCCATCTGTCCACCGATGTCGCAGTCCTGCTAAAAAGTGCAGATCACCGCTATTACTATGTTGTACACGCTATAACTTTTGTGCAAACCAATCAATATACGTTTTGGAACTTTTTTTACCAAAAATAAGTAGAAGAAAATAAATCGGCCTAAACTGAAGAAGAAATTAATTTTTTTAAATTTTTTGGGGGATATTTATTATAGCAAAAAGTAAAAAATATTGCTTTTTTTCAGAGGTGATCAAATACCACCAAAAGAAAGCTCTATTTGTTTTTTGTACAGCTTTGCCGATTGCTCAATTGTCAGTTAAAGCGAGGCAATTGCCCCTTAATGGCCTGGTCATTAAGGGGCAAATCCTTCCTGTCCTTAACTGATTAAAATACAGTGATACAGTGTATTAAAGTGGTTAAGGGGAACCCTATGACAGAATTAAGAAAGAAAACGGTGTGGGCTCCCCCCAAAATCTATACCAGGCCCTTTGGGATTTTAAGGGGAACTCCACGCCAAAGTTTTTAAAAAACAGCATGGGGTCCCCTCCAAAAGCCATGCCATGCCCTTTGGGTCTGGAATAGATTTTAAGGGGAACTCCACGCCAACATTTTTTTAAAAATTGGCATGAGGTCCCCCCAAAATCCATACCAGACTCTTCACAGAGCAAGCGGCCTGGCAGGCCAGGAAACGGGGGGTGGTCTTTTGTGGTTTTTACTTTTTGATACTTTTTTTGGTGAATGGGTAGGGGTACAATGTACCCGATAGCCATTCACATGGGGGTGGGGCAGGATCTCGGGGTCTTCCAGATTCCTATAAGCCCCCCTCTCAAAGACCCTGACAACCAATGGCCAGGGTTGGTGGCCTGGTATTAGTTCAGGGGGGCATTCACTCATCCCCCCATCCTGGCCTCCGGACTACATGCTCGGATAAGGGTCTGGTATGGATTTTGGCAGGACCCCACGCCAATTGTTTTAAAAATGTTGGCATGGAGTTTACCTTAAAATCCATACCAGACCCGAAAAGCATGGTATGAACTGGGGAGTGGGGGGGACTCGGGTGGGGGAACCCTACGCTGTTTTTTTTCTTGATTTTTCATCTGTATTGCTGGAGCTGGCAATACATTACAGTCGCAAGCAAGTTTAAATTACTTTTTTTCCTTTAGAAATGTCATTTTGCTGTGGCACTGTTCTACGCATCGCACAGATGCACCAGATGCGCAACTTTACAGGCAGACTAAGGGGACCCCCAGGCACGATATTTAAAGGAATATTTAATTTTTATTGTTTCACTTTAAGCATTATTAAAATCACTGCTCCTAAAAAATATGCTGTTTTTAAAACTTTTTTTGCATTGATACATGTCCCCTGGGGCAGGACCCGGGTACCCATACACTTTTTATGGCAATAACTTGCATATAAGCCTTTAAAATTAGCACTTTTGTCTTATAGACCTTAATAGTGTTTCCTTGTTTGTTGGAACTTTTTACCTGTTCGCGTGTTCTGGTGTGAACCGAACCAGGGGGGTGTTTGAACCCATCCCTAGCACATACTTATTATCACTTTGATGGATTTTGATTGCGCATTTACATCCAGTCCACCAGTCCATTAGAATTTTTATTAAAACCAGCAACGTCACAATGACAGCACTATTCTATATAACTGGCACAGACCTGTCAATATGTGGCACTTAGAGAGGGATTCCACATGTTCCAGTCCAGCAGAAATCAGTTTTCTGTCCCCAGCAACTCAAAACACACAGAAAATATAAGACTAAGGAGTCCACTGGGAAAAACATAACAAGCATCTATGAGATCATCACGGTTAACTCCCCTGTCTTGGGTAATGTAGCATGAAAACTGAGATTGACATTATTGTACTGGCTGCAACTCAATTGCAACAAAACAAAGTTTATATTTTAGGAATTCTAGTGCTAGAAATTAAAATTAATCTCTGCTTTGTCTATGCAATTCAAAGTAACAGTTTCACTTCATTATCAGCCCCCACCAGCAGCACATGACAATGCTGGTGCTTAGCTGCTCAGGCCCCCAGTGCTAACACTGATGCAGCGTACACACAATCGGACTACCTGGCGGACAACCCGCCAGACTTTGCGGTGGAGGTACGCAGGACTTTCCGAACGAGAGGACTTGCACACACACAACCACACATGAACGGACTTTCCGCCGGACTCGGCTTTCTAGCGGACAATCCGCCTGTCTGTGTGCTAGTCAGCCGGACTTTCCAAATGAACGGACTTGCCCACACATGGACTAAAGTCCGTTAATTTTGAACGTGACTTCAGGTACAACGGGACTAGAGAAGGAAGTCAATCTCGCCGCGAGCCCCATTGCCTGGTATGAATTTTAAGGGTAACCTCTACACCGAAAAAACAACGTGGGGGTCCTCCCAAAGTCCATACCAGACCCTTATCTGAGCATGCAACCCGGCCGGTCAGGAAACGGGGTGAGTATGGGGGGTGGGTGCTTTGGGGAAAGGGGGCACCCTGCGACCCCCCCACCCCAAAGCACCTTGTCCCCATGTTGATGAGGACAAGGGCCTCTTCCTGACAACCCTTACCGTTGGTTGTCGGGGTCTGCCGGCCGGCCCACACCCTATGTGAATGAGTATGCCCCTACCCATTCACCTGGGGGGAAAAAATGTCAATAAAAAAGAGAAGACCCCCAGAGCGGCCTAATAAACTACTTTAAAAACCTGTGTAGTGTGTTTTTTTTATTGACACTTTTTCACCAAGGTATATATATTTATTGGTTTGCGCAAAAGTTATAGCGTCTACATTTTCTGGAATTTAAGCAGCTTTTAGTTTATGACTGCCTATTTAATTTCTTGAGGTGCAGGGCAGTACCGTACAGTACAACCACCCCCCCTCCCCCCGAAATGACCCATTTTGGAAAGTAGACACCCCAAGGAAATTGCTGAGAGGCATGTTGAGCCCATTGAATATAGATTTTTACACAAAGTTGTCACTAAATTATATATTGCTCACATATGCCATGATTATATGTGGAATTACAGCCTAAAATACATTCTGCAGCTTCTCCTGAGTATGGGGATACTACATGTGTGAGACGTTTTTGGGAGCCAATCCACGTACAGGACCCTGAAATCCAAGCACCGTCTTCAGGATTTCTAAGGGCGTAAATTTCTGATTTAAATCCTTACTACCTATCACAGTTTTGAAGTACATAAAATGCCAAGATAGCATAACCCCCCCCCCCCCCCCCAAATTACCCCATTTTGGAAAGTAGACATCCCAAGCTATTTGCTGAGAGGCATGTTGAGTCCATGAAATATTTTATATTTTGCCACGAGTTGCGGGAAGATTACAAACTTTTTTTTTTTGCAAAAAGTTGTCACTAAATTATATATTACTCAGACATGCCATGGGCACATGTGTAATTACACCCCAAAATACATTCTTCTGCTACTCCTGAGTATGAGGATGCCACATGTGTGAGACTTTTTGGGAGCCTAGCCACGTACAGGACCCAAAAATCAAGCACCGACTTCAGAATTTCTAAGGGCATACATTTTTGATTTCACTTCTCACTACCTATCACAGTTTTGAAGGACATAAAATGCCAAGATAGCACAAAGCCCCCCCCCCCCCAAATGACCCCATTCTGGAAAGTAGACACCCCTAGCTATTTTCTGAAAGGCATGTAATATTTTATATTTTGACACAAGTTGAGGGAAAATTACAATTTTTTTTTTTGTACAAAGTTGTCACTAAATGATATATTGCTCAAACATGCCATGGTTATATGTGGAATTACACCCCAAATTATGATCTACTGCTTCTCCTGAGTATGAGGATACCACATAAACCCAAGATAAGTATAGTAGCAAGTCCTAGTTGCAATCTCAGAACACCCAATAAGAGAATAATATGCGACCGGTCTAAACGACATGGCATGTTCACGAAGTACTAGGTACTTGGTACTATTGTACGAGGAGGATTTGGATTTTGTGGGAATTTCAGAGAGCTGGTTCAACAGCTCTCACGATTGGCTGGCAAACATTCAAGGGTATACCCTTTATCGCAACGATCGAGAGGGTAAAAATGGGGGAGGGGTATGCCTATATATCAAGAATAATGTACAAGTGAAAGTGAAAGATGACATTACTAAGGGAGCTAGGGAAAAGGTGGAATCCTTATGGGTAGGGCTTCAAAGGGATGAAGCTAAGGGAAGAATAATACTGGAAGTATGCTATAGAACCCCTAACCTGTGGGAGGAAGGGGAGACTGATCTGCTATCACAATTTGGATTAGCAGCAAGGATGGGAAGTGTTATCATAATGAGGGATGTTAATTATCCAGACAGTTCCTAAATGTCTTGCAGGACAATTTTATGAGTCAGATTGGTAGATGCACAACTAGAAATAGTGTTACTGGATCTACTGATCACCAACAATACAGACCTGATCACGGATGTGGAAATACGGTGCAATTTAGGGAACAGCAACCACAGGTCAATTGGCTTTTGTATAAATCACACAAACAGGAAACAAAAGGGAATACAAAGACACTGAATATCAAAAGAGCCAACTTCCCTAAACTACGAACATTAGGCATAAATTGGGATAAAATCTTAGGAATAAAGAACGCGGTGCAGTGGTATAAGGGCAGCTCTCTTGCCTAGCAGTAAAAAGGGTCACTGGTTCGAATCCCAACCACGACACTACCTGCCTGGAGTTTGCATGTTCTCCCTGTGCCTGTGTGGGCTTCCTCCCACACTCCAAAGACATGCGGTAGGTTAATTTGGCCTTGGATTGTGGGCTCATTGAGGGTAGGGACCGATGTGAGTGTGCAACGGATAGGAACAATTGTAGATACTCACTCAGGTTGAACTGAATGGACTGGTGTCTTTATTCAACCTTACTAACTATGTAACTATGTAACGCAGAGGAGAGATGGGTTTAATTTAGTTAGCATATTAAATAAGGGCATTAGCCAATGCATCCCATTGGGTAATACATTTAAAAGAGCGAACAAAAGTCTTGGGTGGCTTAACTCCAATGTAAAAATACATGTAAAAGCAAAGGAGAAGACCTTAAAAAAATACAATGTTGAGGGATCATCCTCAGCATTCAGACTTTATAAAGAATGCAGCAAGAAATGTAAGGGTGCAATAAGGACGGCTAAGATAGAACATAAGACACATAGAGGAGGAGAGCAAAAAAAAAATCCCAAGAAATTCTTTAAGTATGTAAATCGTAAAAAAGGGAGGACAGACCATATTGGCCCCATAAAGAATGAGGAAGGACATCTGGTTACAAAGAATGGGGAAATGGCAAAGGTATTGAATTTATTCTTCTCCTCCGTCTTCACTAGGGAATCGAGGGGCTTCAGTATCCAAAACTGCAGTGTTTATCCTCAAGACACATCACAGGAAGCACCTCCATGGTTAACAGAGGACAGAATTAAAATTAGACTTGGGAAACTTAACATTAATAAATGCCCGGGACTAGATGGCTTGCACCCGAGGGTACTTAGGGAACTCATTCAAGTAATTGCCAGACCATTGCTCCTAATTTTTAGTGACAGTCTACTGACTGGAATGGTACCAGCTGATTGGAGAAAAGCCAATGTAGCACCAATATTTAAAAAGGGCCCAAAATACATCCCTGGGAATTACAGACCAGTTAGCCTAACATCAATAGTATGTAAACCCTTGGAGGGTATGATAAGGGACTATATACAAGATTTTAGTAATGAGAACGATATCATTAGCATTAATCAGCATGGATTCATGAAGAATCATTCTTGCCAAACCAATCTACTAACCTTCTATAAAGGAGGGGAGTTGCCAGCTAGATAAAGGAAGGTCCATAGATTTTGCAAAAGCATTTGACACAGTTCTCCATAAATGTTTACTGTACAAAATAAGGTCCGTTAGCATGGATGTGAGTGGTGAGTACATGGATTGAAAACTGGCTACAAGGGCAAGTTCAGAAGGTGGTGATAAATGGGGAGTACTAGGAATGGTCAGGGATGGGTAGTGGTAGTGGGGTGGGAGTACTCGGAATGGTCAGGGGTGGGTAGTGGGGTCCTCCAGGGTTCTGTGCTGGGACCAATCCTATTTAATTTGTTCATAAATGACTTGGAGGATGGGGTAAACAGTTCAATCTCTGTATTTGCAAATGATACTAAGCTAAGCAGGGCAATAATTTCTCTGCAGGATGTGGAAACCTTGCAAAAAGATCTGAACAAATTAATGGGGTGGGCAACTACATGGCAAATGAGGTTCAATGTAGAAAAATATAAAATAATGCATTTAGGTGGAAAAAATAGGACTGCAATCTAGACACGGGGGGGGGGGGGGAACCTCTGGGGGAATCTAGGATGGAAAAGGATCTGAGGGTCCTAGGAGATGATAAGCTCGGCAATGGCATGCAATGCCAAGCTGCTGCTAACAAAGCAAACAGAATATTGGCATGCATTAAAAGGGGGATTAACTCCAGAGATAGAACGATAATTCTCCCGCTCTACAAGACTCCGGCCGCACCTGGAATATGCTGGCCAGTTCTGGGCACCAGTCCTCAGGAAGGATGTACTGGGAATGGAGCGAGTACAAAAAAGGGCAACAAAGCTGATAAAGGGTCTGGAGGATATTAGTTACGAGGAAAGGTTGCGAGCACTGAACTTATTCTCTCTGGAGAAGAGACACTTGAGAGGGGATATGATTTCAATATACAAATACCATACTGGTGACCCCACAATAGGGATAAAACTTTTTCACAAAAGGGAGTTTAAGAAGACTCGTGGCCACTCATTAAAATTATAAGAAAAGAGGTTTAATCTTAAACGATGTAGAGGGTTCTTTAGTGTAAGAGCAGCAAGGATGTTAAATTCCCTTCCACAGGCGTTGGTCTCAGCGAGGGGTATTGATAGTTTCAAGAAACTATTAGATAAGCACCTTAACGACCGCAACATACAAGGATATACAATGTAATACTGACATATAATCACACACATAGGTTGGACTTGATTGACTTGTGTCTTTTTTCAACCTCACTTACTATGTAACTATGTAACTATGCAACATGTGTGAGACGTTTTGGGAGCCTAGCCGTGTATGGAACCCCGAAAACCAATCGCCGCCTTCAGGCTTTCTAAGGGTGTAAAATGGTGATTTTACTCCTGACTACCTATCACAGTTACGGAGGCCCTGAAATGTCCAGATAGCACAACCCCCCCCAAATGACCCCATTTTGGAAGGTAGACACCCCAAGGAATTTGCTAAGAGGCATGGTGAGTATTTTGCAGCTCTCATTTGTTTTTGAAAATGAACAAAGTAAAGGAAAAATTATTTTTGTCACAAAAAGCGAGATCTGCAAAATACTCAACATGCCTCTCAGCAAATATCTTGGGGTGTCTACTTTCCAAAATGGGGTGATAAGGGGGGGGGGGGGTTGTGCTATTTGGGAATTTCATGACATTTCATTTCCACTAAACTTGTGGCAAAATATAAGATATTCCATGGACTCAATATCAGCAAATAGCTTGGGGTGTCTACTTTCCAAAAAGGGGTAATTTGGGGGAGTTTTGAACTGTCCTGGCATTTTATGCACAACATTTAAAAGCTTATGTCACACATCATCCACTCTTCTAACCACTTGAAGCCCTTTCTGACACTTTTTGTTTACATGAAAAAATATTTTTTTTTCAAGAAAATTACTTTGAACCCCGAAACATTATTTTATTTTGCTTTTTTATTTTATTTTTAAACTGTTCCTTTCATTTTTCTTTTTAAATCGTTTTTATTGTTATCTCAGGGAATATAAATATCCCCTATGAAAGCAATAGTTAGTGACAGGTACTCTTTTTTGAAAAAATTGGGGTCTATTAGACCCTAGATCTCTCCTCTGCCCTCAAAGCATCTGACCACACCAAGATCGGTGTGATAAAATGCTTTACCAATTTCCCAATGGCACTGCTTATATCCAGCGAAAATGAAGTCGTGAAAAGCTTGTAGCTTCCGGTTTCTTAGGCAATAAAGATGATTGGAGCCATTCTGGTCTCTGATAAGCTCCATGGTCAGCTAGCAGAACCACTGCCTGCATTCTCGGGTTCCCTGTTGGCACAGGAGAGCCAGAGAAAACCATGGAAGATGATGGGAGGGGGAAGGGGGACGTTCCTTCCCATTGCTTGTAAAAGCAGTCTAGAGGCTAATTAGCTGCTAGGATTGCTTTTACATGAAAGCCGACCGCTGGCTGAAAAGAATGATACCAAGATGATACCTAAACCTGCAGGCATCATTCTGGTATAACCACTCAAAGTCCAGCAACATACCAGTGCGTTGCTGGTCCTTGTTGGGCATACATTGTAATGTTATTTTTTTCATGCAGCCTGTGGGCTAAAATAAAAAAATAGATTGATCGGTGGGTATTAGTAAATATTGAATGGGCTCCCGCACTTAATATGAGATTAAAGTGGACTGTACTTATTCACTGGATGCCGCAAACACTTTCACGAGACACCAACTCATGTAATCAGACAAAGTTAAAGGTAGATTAGTGTTGCGCTTCCAGGAGCCTTTGAAAAAAAGGAACCCCAGGGGGCTGCTTCCTTCAAAAGGAGTGTAATCTATTAGTGTATAGTCACCCCAAACACATAAACATAAAATATAGAAAGCCTCTATACACGGTATAAGGGTATACGGGTTAATATATCACCTAATAAAAGTGTTTATATACATTAGAAAGTGTATACAAATAATTGACTATTAAAGTGCCAAGTGCAACTTATAATTCCGTGATATGACAAAAAGTGCTACGTGCAATAAAACGCATAAAAATATTTTAAAGCACACAAAATAAACAAACAAAGTGCTGAGTGCATCCAGTAGACAAAAGAACTAAAATATGCGTATCATTTAGCTAAGTGAACACAATTCAGTGACAATATCACATATGCATGTAAAGTAATTCCGTGCTTCTAACGTGCATCAAAACAAATGGATCTTCCTCCACATAGGTGATTCCACACGTAAGTGTACACACTGGGTAATTACCTGCCCGCTATATAAGGTATAGCGTATATGCAGCCTCCTTGCAAGTGTACTAGGTGGAAGAGGGGGAGGAGGGGGGCCTCAGGGAATCACTCTTAGATCTCTATCCATAAAACTCCATCCAGGAACTCCAATATAGCTCAAAAGGCCAATATGAAGGCAACCATAGTGTAGCAAGTTTTATAAAAGGTCACTCTTTTATTTAAGATTAAAAATACTCACAGACGAATGAGGTAAATAAGACAGTATTCTCAGCAAACTGATTCAAACAGACCGCTCTACTGCGAGCGTCACTTCCGGTCTCTGTATCCTACGCGTTACGTCACTTCCGGTGACTTCAACTGACTTCCCAGTTGAAGTCACCGGAAGTGATGTAACACGTAGGATACGGACACCGGAATTAACGCTCGCAGTAGAGCGGTCTGTTTGAATCAGATGGAGTTTTATGGATAGAGATCTGAGAGTGATTCCCTGAGGTCCCCCTCCTCCCCCTCTTCCACCTGGTACACTTGCAAGGAGGCTGCATATACGCTATACCTTATATAGCGGGGAGGTAATTACCCAGTGTGTACAAAGGCTCCTGGAAGCGCAACACCAATCTATCTTTAACTTTGATCGGTGGGTATTCCCACCGTTAGAATACTGCCCTTCATCCACCCACTTATAATGATGGGCATACATGCCCCATTTTAAAAAAAAAGGTGGGTGGTGAAATCCCCTCCTACAACACTGGAGTCACTGATTTACGTATGATGGGAGCAAAAGCTGTTGCTGTCAAGATAAATAAATCAGTGCTGCAGCTGATTGGCATTCTTGCTAAGGAAATGATGGTTAACAATAAAACAAGGTAACATTACAGTATAACAGTAAGGCATACCATACCTGCAAACGCCATCTGTGCCTAAAAAATATATGCTGAAGCATGGGAGAAATCCACCCCTAATGTTAGGAGCAAATCGCTCCTCTACCCCTGGCCCCATGCTTTGGGATAAATGCTATTTTTTTTTACCTGTGATGGTAAAATCCCCTCCTACAGCGATGGAGTCACGGCTTTATGTATCGTGGGAGCAAACGCTGTTGCTGTCAGAATAAATAACCCGTGCTGCAGCTAAATGGCATACCTGTTAAGCAAATGATGGTTAACAATAAAACAAAGTAACATTACAGTAAAATTGTAAGACATACCGTAGCAAAACAAATACAATAAAACATAGTAAAAGTAAAACATTACAGTTCTAAAATACAGTAACAACAGAGAGAGAGACCAATGGATATAGAACAATAGTGAGTGAACAATAGAACAGATAGTAGAGAGTAGGGATGAGCTTCGAGTTCGAGTCGAACTCATGTTCGACTCGAAAATCGCCTGTTCGCCTGTTTAGCGAACAGTGAACAATTTGGGCTGTTCGCGGCAAATTCGAAAAGCCGGGAACACCCTTTACAAGTCTATGGGAGAAATCTAAAGTGCTAATTTTAAAGGGTAATATGCAGGTTACTGTCCTAAAAAGTGTTTGGGGACCTGGGTCCTGCCCCAGGGGACATGGATCAATGCAAAAAAAAGTTTCAAAAACGGCCGTTTTTTCAGGAGCAGTGATTTTAATAATGATTAAAGTGAAACAATAAAAGTGTAATATTCCTTTAAATGTGGTACCTGGGGGGTGTCTGTAGTATGCCTGTGAAGGGGCGCATGTTTCTGGTGCTTAGAACTGTCCCTGCACAAAGTGTCATATGTGCAGGAAAAACAGTCTTTTAAAATCACTTGCGGCTATATTGTCGGCTCCCGTAATACAGAGAACACTCAATGAGTGTTCTCTGTATTAGCCGACAATTCATTCATTCATTGATAAAAAAAATAAAAAAAAGCGTGGGGGTTCCCCTAAATTCAATTACCAGGCCCTTCAGTCTGATATGGATATAAAGGGGAACCCCGTGTCAAATTAAAAAAAAAAATTGACGTGGGGGTCCCCCTAAATATCCATACCAGACCCTTCAGGTCTGGTATGGATATTAAGGGGAACCCCGCATCAAATAAAAAAAAATTGATGTGGGGGTACCCCTAAAAATACATACCAGACCCTTTATCCGAGCACGCAACCTGGCCGGCCGCAGGAAAAGAGGGGGGGACGAGAGAGCGCCCCCCCTCCCTCCTGAACCGTACCAGGCCACATGCCCATAACATTGGGAGGATGCTTTGGGGGTCTGTGACCCCTCAGAGCACCATGTCCCCATGTTGGGGACAAGGGCCTCATCCCCTCAACCCTGAGCGGTGGTTGTGGGGGTCTGCGGGCGGGGGGCTTATCAGAATCTGGAAGTCCCCTTTAACAAGGGGACCCCCAGATCCCGCCCCCCCCCCCTGTTTGAAATGGTAAGGGTACCCCTACCACTTCACAAAGAAAGTGTAAAAATGGTTAAATAAGACAAACACACTTTTTTTATTTTTAATAAAGGAATTTTTCAAAAGTGTTTGTCTTATCTAACCATTTTTACACTTTCTTTGTGAAATGGTAGGGGTACTTTTGTACCCCCTTACCATTTCAAACAGGGGGGGGCGGGATCTGGGGGTCCCCTTGTTAAAGGGGGCTTCCAGATTCTGATAAGCCCCCCGCCCGCAGACCCCCACAACCACCGCTCAGGGTTGTGGGGATGAGGCCCTTGTCCCCATCAACATGGGGACATGGTGCTTTGAGGGGTCACAGACCCCCAAAGCATCCTCCCAATGTTGAGGGCATGTGGCCTGGTATGGTTCAGGAGGGAGAGGGGGGCCGCTCTCTTGTCCCACCCTCTTTTCCTGCGGCCGGCCAGGTTGCGTGCTCGGATAAAGGGTCTGGTATGGATTTTTAGGGGGACCCCCACGTCAATTTTTTTTTTTCATTTGACACGGGGTTCCCCTTAATATCCATAGCAGACCTGAAGGGCCTGGTAATTGAATTTAGGGGAACCTCCACGCTTTTTTTTTTTTTATCAATGAATGAATGAATTGTCGGCTAATACAGAGAGCACTCATTGAGTGTTCTCTGTATTACAGGGAGCCGACAATATAGCCGCAAGTGATTTTAAAAGACTGTTTTTCCTGCACAAATGACACTTTGTGCAGGGACAGTTCTAAGCACGGGAAACATGCGCCGTACCACATTTAAAGGAATATTACACTTTTATTGTTTCACTTTAATCATTATTAAAATCACTGCTCCTGAAAAAACTGCAGTTTTTGAAACTTTTTTTTGCATTGATCCATGTCCCCTGGGGCAGGACCCAGGTCCCCAAACATTTTTTAGGACAGTAACTTGCATATTAGCCTTTAAAATTAGCACTTTAGATTGTGAACGTTCGAGTCCCATAGACTTGAATAGGGTTCTAAAGTTCACACGAATTTTAGGTCTGTTCGCAGGTTCTGGTACGAACAGAACCGGGGGGTGTTCGGGTCATCCCTAGTAGAGAGCAAACATAAGAGAGAAAACAATAGAGAGAGAGAGAGAGAGAGAGAAGAAAAGTAAAACCACAACTATTTTTGGCTTTTTAATTTGTTTTGTGTTTGTGTGTGTGTGTGTGTGTGTGTGTGTTTTTTTTTTTCACTTATAAAAAAAATGTAAACTGTAACATGTGATGGCCATCTCATCTTTCAAGACCCAGTGTATCCTAGGACTGTGCAGTGCTGTACCCTATGTTAATACTCCTAATAGTGTGTGGTAGCGTTTGAAACAGTCACTGATGCAGAGACCAGGTCAGGACAGGAGGGACAATAAAAGCAGTTGTCACACCAAAATCCACGTTTACTGCGGACACGACATCTTCTTTGGGATGTTCTTTGGGCAGGGGTAACAGGGAGGACATGCAGAAAATGCCTCTCATGCAGCCAGCTCACTGCATTCATGTTCGGATGGGGGGGCATAGCGCCGCCTGGAAACAGAAGGGCTGTGATGATCTCTTCCTGGAATTTTAGGAAGGATCCAGTTCATCCTGAAGCTTTGTGTAGCACAAAAGCGTTCAGCAGAGCCAATTAAAATAAGTATACAGACACCTTTTTGTACCAGCGTCTGGCCTTACGGTCAATTAGGTACAACACCAACAACTGGTCGTTGAGATCCAAGCCTCCCATGTTAAGGTTGTATTCATGGGCACAGAGGGGTTTCTCCACAATACCAGTCTCTGTAGGAATTTGGACTGTCGTATCTACGTGAAGTGAGGACAGAATGAGAACATTCCCTGAATCCCTCCACTTCACTGCTAACAAATTATTACACTTCAAGCAGGTTCTCTCCCCCTGTCTTAGTCAGGATTCTACAAGCCATTGGGGGATGCTCTGGCGATTAGATCACATGGTGCCACCTGTGCCAATTCCACAATCAAAAAGGTGACTAAAAAGTGGCAGGCTTGTGTAAAAATTGTCCACGTACAAGTGGTACCCCTTTCAAAAAAAAAAAAGGATGACTCCAAGTCCCACACAATCTTACCAGCGCTCCCTATGTAGTCTGTGCAGTTCTCCGGCTCTATGTGACTAACTTTTCCCTCGTGAACAATAAAAATATATGTATAGACTGTTGCCCTGTCAGAGAGCTTATACATCTTGACCCCATATCTGGCACGCTTGCTGGGAAGATACTGTTTGATAGACAAGCGGCCATAAAACTTAATCAGAGGCTCATCAACACAGACAACTTGATCGGGAGTAAACAAGGCTGCAAATTGTTGGTTGAAATGGTTTACGAGGGGCTGAATTTTGTAGAGCTGATCAAATCCAGGGTCACTCCTAGGATGACAGAGTTCATTATCATTGAAGTGCATGAACCGCAACATGTGCTCGTATCGTTTCCTGGTCATGGAGGCAGAGAACACCGACACATGGTGAATTGGGTTAGTGGACCAATTTGACCGCAACTCACTCTTTTTAGTTATGCCCATGAGGAGGGATAGGCCCAGGAAGGTCTTAAATTTGGAATATGTAACAGGTTTCCAATCTCTGGCAAGTGTCAATTGGGGATTAGCTGCAATGAATTGACCTGCATACAAATTGCTTTGGTCCACAATAGATATATAGAGATCTTCCATGATAATAAAAATCAAGTTACATAAAATCCACCTGAATTCCAGGTTGGCCAGTGAATGGGGGAAGTACGGGTGCTGCACAAGTGGTGGACTTCCAATTTGGATTGGCAAATGCAGCAGGCAGGCACTATGGGATGGGCTCGACGGTCCTGTGTTTGTCTTCTTGGTGGCTGCGGAACACTACTCGTGCTAGCCACCTCACCAGCTTGAACTGCACTTATGGGACTTGCCATCACCAAGTTTTACTGCAGTGCTTGATGTACGACCAGGATGTACTAGGCCGCCAGTGCTTGCCAGTTCACCAGAAGGATGAGCAGCACTAGTACTGGATCTCTTTTCCATACAAGAGTCCTGCGGTTCTTGCACCTCAACGACAGCAGAAGAGCGGGGTTGGATACACCTGACCTTGGCAGGGGCCACTACTCCGTGGTCAGAGCTATCTGTCAGGGTGCCGCTGCTGTCTACCGGTTCGTATTCTGAGCCTGAATCTGACAGATGGTTGACTTCCTCTTTACCCGTCATGCTCAGAAAGGCATGTGTAGGCCTCTTCACTACTATACCTTCGATTAGACATTTTGGTCTCTAAATTTACTGGTACAGTAGTGAGACTCACAGGAGCTCCTGACTGTCAGCCACTGCTTCAAGTGCTACAAAAAACTGTTAGCATTCGCAGGGATCAGGCCTGTCCCTGCGAATGCTGCAGTTATGTGTTTAGTGTTTTTATAAGTGACAGTGATCGACTGATACTGCACTTGGGTGGACTGGGCTGGGCAGAGGGGCTAAACACAGGTGCTAGCAGGTATCTGGGCTGATCCCGCTAACACTGCCTTTTTGGGAACCCTAAACTGCTGGGGAAGCTAGTATAGATCTGATAAGTTCAGATATTGATCCGTTCAGACTCTATGCTACTAAGGGAGGTGTATGGTGCATGCGTGGGTGTTAGCACTATTGGCACTAATCTGATGCTGCCTGGGATGATGCAGACCCTATCTGACACTAAAACCTAACTGATATCACCCTCCGGGTGATCAGGGGGTTAAACCTTTATCTAGGTAATATACGGCGGGTGCCCTGGCGCTATAAAAAAAAACTAGCTAACCAGCGTCACCCGTAACACTAATATGGTGATCATTTGTGACAGGGGTTGATCAAGGGGTTAAACCTTATTGGGGGGTTAGGGGGATCCCTAGACCTATCTGGGCCTACCACTAAGTACCCTAACATTGATTTTCATCCCTAATGACACCAGTACAGTGATCAAAAAATATGAACACTGCACTGGGTGACACAGTGACAGGGGGTGAAGGGGTTAACTGGGGGGCAATTGGGGGGTGATCGGGGGTGACAAGTGTACCTACGTGTACTCGTGTCAGTTTAGTGTTGATGCACTTACTCTGAGATGTCTTCTCTTCTCTCTCTGGAACGAAAAGACTTCCACCAGGAGAGATGACATCACTTCCCCTGCTGTGTTTACACTTACACAGGCAGGGGAAAGATTTCATTTGCCAGGAACGATCTCTAGGTTCAGGCCTGAAATCATTGGCCTGGGCCTGGGCCTGGAGACTGATCGGCTCTGAAGCTAATTTGATCAACGTGGCTGAATATAGGACATGTGCACCCCCCAGGTGGCTGCGTGCCCGACGTATAGCTACGATGCTTCACCATGCCAGGCCAACCTGCCACAGTATAACTGCGCCAGCTGGACCGGAACTGGTTAAAGAAAAACAAAACGAAGTACCACAGAACAGTACACGTTCCAGAGTATGTGCACCATAAATATAAAAAAAGAGTAAAATGGTTCGAAGTACCATAACACATACCACCATCTCTCACTCAAAAAGGTCATGGTCTCCACAACATTATCTAACATCATTTTATATAGACAAAATCTGATCTGGTGCCAGCATTATGTAAAACAAATTATACCTAAAAGTAATAGGCATTTCAGAATCAATTCCAAAGGACAGATTCCTGGGGTATCAAGCCACTGGGGCCACAAATTTGCCAGAGCATCCTCTGTGCTGGAAAATATATTCCCTCTAGTCTATGCATATCACCCATTTGCGCAATCCACTCCCTCAGCGAGGGTGGTTTAGCATCCTTCCAATGCCTAAGTATTAACTTATGGGCCTGGAATAGAGCTTTACCTATGGCTTGTTTGAGTACAGGCAGTCCCCGAGTTATGAACGGGTTAGGAACTGCCAATTTGTTCTTAAGTCGGATTTGTTTGTAAGTCGGAAGTGCATGCTCAGAGCGGCAGAGACGTCGTTTTCCAATGTTTTCAGATGTTCTGTCAAATAGCCACACATGCGCAAACGTAGTTTTCCGATGTTTTTTAATGTGCCCGTCGTCAAAAAGTGGTTGCGCATGAGCAGAACATCACGCAACCTCCCGTTCCTAAGTAGGAGTCGTTCACAAGTTGTAGGTTCCTAACTCGGGGACCTCCTGTATGTCCTCGATGGGAAGGTCATCTAAAATCCCCAAAGTGCAGAGTTTAGGGCCCATCGGAATGGTTACCTAAACATACTCTATTTATAGTGTTAAGCACTCCAGACCAATAGAGATGTAATTTTGGAAATCTCCACAGAAGGTGGATTAGGTCACTATGATCTCTAGAGTATCTAGTGCATATTGGGTCCTCCCTTAGTCCTATTTTAAATAGTGTTGCAGGTGTTATGTGAACCCTTATTGTGAGTCAAGCGTTTAGAGACCCTGGAAGAGCATGTTGGTACTGTCAACATGTTGGTACCGCCTATAAGACCTCCTCTCACTGTTCCTCAGTGTAAAACTGAATTAATTTTAAGAATTACTTTTATTGGAACACCAAAAAGCAGTATGGTAAACATTGTAAAGTTTGGCTAAAAGGTAGTATGACCAAAAATGCTGTGCAGAAGGGCTTCTTACTTCTTCTGTCTCCAGGTTACACAGATAATCTAGTTACACCCCTGCTGTGACTAAATGTATGGCTGGCTGCTAATGTAGGACTTCTGTGTACCATTCCTAATCTTACACCGAATAGGTATTGCTTGAGTCTCTTTGGTCTACAAATATTTTCTGATGGGTATCCACTAAGCGTTTTGATTTTACATCCAGTGGCTATTTTTTCTTTCTCAAAATTGCTGTTTGACTTTATAGCTCATCTGCCACTAAAATATTATTTGTGATTTTGTGACAGAGCTAATTAAAGCGTGAGTTCTGTGTTTGCCTCAGTAAAATGGTAATGTGACTTAAAAGTATTTATTTGAAGGTACCTTCATTAGCACTCAGTCATCTTTCTCCGAAGTTCACAAGTGTTGCAGTTTTCCATCCCACATTAAAACCGACATTGGTCACATTCTAAAATGAACAGGCTTGCATGTATTTCACATTCATAAAGCATTAATATATAAAGATATACTAATGTCTTATCTCATAAATTGGCATGCCAAGTCTGTAACTTCAAACACTTCAGTGACACTGGATAAGGGGGATCTATGGCTTGTTTAGTACAATAATGTTCTGACGAACACACTTCTTGTGCACACAGTAATAGGTGAAGAAGAGAGGTCTTGCTATCCTTTGTTAAGTCAAAAAAAATTCTCTTGTGGTTTTGAGGTAAGGTGGAAGTTGGAAGCCACATACCTTTGTGGTAGGACATGTTTCAACCGGCGCCCAGTAGTCTCACTATACAGGATATGACCTTGGTCTCTTTTTTATTATTCATGCTTTATGCTTTCTTTGCTTTTCTTTAAGTTTATTTATATCATAGGTCTGTTATAAAGTACTTTTTCTGGTATAGACAAAATAATTAGGATAATCAATTTAATATACAAAAACAATCATATTTGTTTATATGGCTCTATGAGAGTGTTGTGTTTATCAAACAGATGGTACCACAATATCACAGAATGGTTGCAGGCATATAATTGCAATACTTCAGGAAGCAAAATACAAATACACATAACAATATATTATTATTTTCATACAGGATTTATATAGCGCCAATAATTCGCGCAGCGCTTCACAACATAAAGGGAGACAATACACCAACAGTACAATTCAATACAAGAGGGTTAGAAGGGCCCTGCTCCTGCATATACAGTATATGAATAAAATATCTATGAAGATGCTCTTTAAAATAAACCTATGTGATATAAAAAAAGATGAAACCTAACTTAGCTACTGCATAGCAGACACTATAAGGACTTCAATGAAGCCCAAAGAAAAACCTGGTACTTAAGGTATGGGGCATACATTAACAACCTCCCCACATGTCTCCCACAATTAAGTTTGGTGTTTGTGTGGCCAATAGCCAAGTCGGAGCACTGTCACCTTTAAGTAGGGGAAGAGTACCTTGCCTTATGCAAATACTGACTTTCAGAAAGTTGTAATTTACATTTTATTTTCAAAAGGCTTTTGCAGCAAATGTGAAGTTATGAAGGTAAAGGCAGGCACTATATGCACCCACTATGTTAATTTGCATTCTCTATACCTATTACAGGTTCCCTTTAAGATGTCCATAATGTATGGCTGCATTTATCATGGTCCTAATGCATGGGGGTACCAACAGAACTGCAACAAAACATTTATTCAGAAAGATTTGCACCTCCTAATTGCTTATTAATCCTACTAATTGATAAAGGGCTGAAAATGTTTTTCTTTTCTTTTTAAATTTTTCAACTCCGCAATACTTCAGAGAATGGTACTGCAAATGGAAATCAAAAGATTCTCTACAGCTTGTGAATTACAGAGCCTTCCGTAAGTTTGTCCATAGTAAATAAAGATAAACCTTACATTAACCACTTGCCGCACCGCATAGTCCTGGACTGTAAGTGGTTATACTATGATGATGCCTGCAGCTGCAAGCATCATCTTGGGTTATGTTTTTTTTTAGAGCTGACAGAGCACGTTCATGTAAAAAGCAATGATTGCAGCTAAATAGCCACTGGATTGCTTGTACAAGCGTCGTGAATGATCTCCCCTTCCCGCTGCTTCCCAGGCTCTCTGTCCCACCAGGGAACCAGGGACTGCAGCCATTGCTTTCGCCGGATGACCATAGAGCTGATTGCGGATTGGAACATCCCTAATCATCTCTATGGTCTAAGAGACTAGAAGCAATGAGCATTTCTTCCCTTTCAATTTCGCCGGCTGTAAACAAATCATTAATGGTTTGAAAAAAACATTGGATCATACCGATCTTGGTATAATCCAAAGCTTTTAAGGGCAGAAAAGAAATCTGGAGTCTGATGGACCCCAGGTGTTGAGACATGGGAGTGCCTAGGCACACTCATTACCAGAAAGTGAACCACTATTTATCAGCATGAATCCCAAACATTTTTAGGGTACTGCATAGGCACAATTGTTATTTCTAGATGTTACCTATAACAAATCTTCATTTGCTAAGTTAAGTTCCACTTTAACTTTTCATTTTCCAAATCGGTTTACTTGCTTAGAGCTGTCTAAGAAAGCTTTTCTAATGTACTGCCATGTTTGGCCTGCTGAACCTTTTGGTTGCTTTGTCTATGATCACAGCTGTAACAGGCATGTGCATCCATAGAACTTTTTTCAGGGGGAGGGCATCATTTTAAGGTCACCCATGCAATATAAAAAGATGTGCAAAGATAATGGTATGCTGGGCCTGAGTAATTTCCAATCCAAGTGACGCTGAATTATCTCTGATATAACACATATATCTTTCCAGTGGAAATATATATGTGATATATCAGAGATAATTCAGCTTCACTTTGTATTGGAAGTTACTCAGGCCAGGCGTACCACCAGTCCATGCCCATATACATATAGCCTAGAGCAGTGATGGTGAACCTTGGCACACCAGATGTTTTAGAACTTTGTTTCTCATGAAGCTCAACTACACTGCAGAGTGCTTGGGCATCATGGGGAATGTAGTTCCAAAACATCTGGGTTGCCAAGGTTTGCCATCACTGGCCTAGAGAATGTACATCTTTTTATATTGCAAAGTATTGCAATACATCTGTTGTGGCCATATTTTGATCTTGATGAAACTGCCTATACAAAGTGAATAAGATGAATTATCTCTTAATATACAAAGACATATCTTTCCAGTAATAGCTGTCCAACTGTCCAGCAATATATAAAACAAAATGCTCCTTCTAACTGCTGTTACCTGTGGTTCTTTTTCTGTTGCTTGCAACTGTATATGTCACTCACTTCAGGTTAGAATTTCCTGTGATGATGAGTAGGCACTGACAGCGTATCACTCAGCGGCTCGACCACTGACTGCACTGAGTGGGTGGCACTGGCCGGTTCTACAGAACGCTTATACAGGCAGGCAGCCAATCACTGAAGAGGAGCTGCAGAATGACCAAGCATCTCATGCGATGATCAGGCTAGGGGTGAGGGAATGACATCAGATGTGTCAGGACAGAGAGCAGCGGCCATGGCGGACGTTGCAGCTGGCAACTGCAACACCTTCTTGACGATTCCAGGGGGGGCAATTTCCCTCCCTTGCCCCTACCTGCGGATGCCTATGGTAACAGGTGTTTCTACCTCACTGTTGCATGTCTCTTTATGATCTCCCTCAGCCTGAGATTCTGTGCATTCTCACTAAGCTGATTGTTTACTTTGATAATAAATGTTGCATTGTGGGAGGCAGAGGGAGACTCACATACCCAGAAGTACTGGGTACTACCTGGGCAGCCTGGTAGCAGATGTGGTTGTCAGGAGAGGACAGGGAAAGTGACTGCCTAACGAATCTGTTAATTTGCTTAGTGTGCCTTAACCTCTCACAATTGTTAACCAGTTTATTTATTACATAAGACTGTACTTTTAGGATGTTTTTGTATGCAATGTATTTACTTTACATCATTCACTTGCCAATGATTTAAATAATAGCTTGAGTAAGTGACCTTCCTCAAGTATTGCTGAAGTACAAACAGGTCATTAGGAAAAGATCACTCTTAAATAAACACATTGTGGACTTGAAACAGAATGGAAGACACATGACAGTAAAAGCTGGGCAGAACACGCACGCAGTCTAAAGGATACTGAGCTTTCATCATAGCTTTACAAACCACAAAGAAATACCTCATGGTTATGTTTCTTTCTCTCACTGTCATCCGTCTATTAACAAAGCACGTAAACGAAATTCTTTTAAATGTGCTTGTGGTTTCTTCTTTGTGTCAGGATGGCTGCAACTAAAAATGACCAACAAAAACATCCATGTTCTTTAACAGAGGTCCTACTTTAACCAACTGCACCTAAATGCCAATTTTTGATCTCCAGCATTGTGGCATACCCAGGTCTAATACTTTAGCATCGCATTAGCAGATTACATTTCTTTCTCTGTCTTCCCATCCTTTTTGTTTTTAGAAATATGAATATAACTATATATAAAATGGACTGCAGTGAAACATTTTGTCTTCTTAACCTGCATTGTTAAAAAACGTGTTAAAGCAAAAACTAAAAGTCAAACCTAATCTTGTAAAGTGCTGCTGGCACGTCACTTTAGGTTTTCCACTGTATACACTGCAATCCCTCTATTCCGATACCCTGGTAAGCACATTTTGACAAACTACTATGGTTAGTAGGGATGATCCGAACACCACCCCCCCGGTTTGGTTCACACCAAACATGCGAACAGACAAAAAATTTGTGCAAACATGCAAACACCATTAAAGTCTATGGGGCATGGACGTGAAAATTCAAATGTTCATTTTAAAGGCTTACATGCAAGTTATTGCCATAAAAAGTGTATAGGGACTTCAATGCAAAAAACAGTTTTTAAAATGGCTGTTTTTTCAGGAGCAGTGATTTTAATAATGCTTAAAGTGAAACAATAAAAATAAAATATTTATTTAAATATCATGCCTGGTGGGTCCCCTTAGTCAGCCTGTAATGTAGTGCATCTTTCCCATGTTTATAACAGTACAGCAGCAAAATTACATTTCTAAAGGAACAAAATGTCATTTAAAATTGCTTTTGGTTGTAATCCCGGCAATATACATAAAAAAATCATTGAAAAAAACAGTGTGAATTCCCCCCCCCTCCCCCCCAGTCCATACCAGGCCGTTCGGGCCGTGGGGGTCTGTGTGCAAGGGGCTTATCTGAATCCAGAGGCTCCCTTTAACAATTGGGCCTCCAGATCCCGCCCCCCCATGTGAATGGGTATTGGTACAGTGTAAAAATGACAGGAGACAGTTTTTGACAATTCCTTTAGTTTGAAAAAAAATTGTTCTGCAATGTAAATCCATCATCAATCACGACGCTGATGATCCGTAAAAAAAACAAAACTGGAAAAACTCTACCTCCATGGGAGACCTGAAGGGCCTGGTATGGATTTTGGGTTAGTGCCCCCACGCCATTTTTATTTTATTTTGGCGCAAGGTTTCCCTTAAGATCCATACCAGACCTGAAGGGCCCATTAACCACTTCAATACACTGTCTAGTCTACACTTAATGCAGAGTATATATATTACACACACATATATCTATATCTAGCTATTTATATACCTATATATATATATACATATATATATATATATATATATATATATATATATATATATATATATATATATATATATATATATATAGAGAGAGAGAGAGAGAGAGAGAGAGAGATTAAACATACAGCGTGCACTGACTGAATATAGAGTATACACTGAATATATAGTCTAAACTAAATGCAGAGTATATATATATATATATATTTGTAGTCAGAGTCTTCACTCGGAAATATGATAACCCTAACTACCAAGACCTGTGGCCTGGCTGGTCAGTATGCCTAAAAGAGGGCATAACCTGAATGAATATGTATGAAATGTAAGTGAAATTATGAAAGTATGGGGAAACGGGTGGGTGGGAACCCAGAAATGAGCCGACGAAGGCTCTGATGGAGGAGGAGGGATTTAAAGTCCTCATACTCCTCCTACAAATTCAGGCTAGCCTGCGGCCAGCCTTCCAACTTGTAGTCAGAGTCTTCACTCAGAAATACGATAAACCTAACTACCAAGACCTGAGATGTGCCTTGGCCTGGCTGGTCAGTATGCCTAAAAGAGGGCAAAAAGAGACACAAAATAGGTGTGATGTGAAAGCTACAAAGAAGGGCCAGCAACAACCATTAGTCCAGAAAATGCGAATGCCCGGTTGACTAGAGAAAAGTGGGTTTACGTATGTAGCTGCTAAAAGGGAGGATCTCCAGCGCCCCATGAACCTGAAGGGACCTACCAAAGTTGCCTCCGAACCAGATGAATATTCTGAAAGGGCGTTTAGGATTCGAGCCTGGTTTGGCAAGTTTGGCAAGTAACCAGAACATGAGAACGAACTGTTTGTAGTGAGAGGATGGAGAAAGAGCAGACCCAAGGAATGTGCAGAGAAGGGCAACTACTTTAATCTGACACCATGACTGTGGTACAGAAATAAAACCACAAACCCCTGGCTTAACCATCTATTCAAATGAAGGGGAAGTTGTAAGCGTGGTAAGAAAGAACTGCCTAGAGCACTAACTGGGAACTGCACCAAGGGAAGGAGACAGGAAGTCTGAACACCTGGCCGGTAACTGGTAGCCGTGCCAAGAGAACATCCCAGATTTCCCTTCCTTGATGGCTTAGAGAGGGTGAGCTGCAAAAAATGGACAGACTGACAGGAGTTTGTAGGTCCTGAAAAGCTGGTCACCTGATAGATACTTCATGGAATTGGTGGATGAGGCCAAATTGCTGATGCAATAAGTAGCGAAAGCCAGAGACATGAACCTATGAAACCTTCCCACCCTTGGTAGAAGCCCTCGGAATAAACTGGATAAGAACCATTGGCCAGATCGATTACCTGAGGCCAAGCTTGCCCCCAGTTCTGCATGCCACTGTAAAGAAATTCCATCACCTGCAGGCGTACTGAGAAGAGCAGGAGCCACAACTGACGCCTCTGCGCAAGCCAAGTGGGCTAAGATCCCCTCCATCCTGTCTAACAATGTTGTATGGACGAGAGAGCGCATGAAGTACCGCATGAATCTGGGTTGAAGAATCATGCATAGAAACATGTGCTGTGCTGGCAGATGGAAGAGGTTGGGATGAAGTTGGGATTAACTACCTAAAAGTACTGCCCCTCCCCCCCAGCTGAGGCCAGGAAAGGGGTACACCAGTGATAAAACTAAGCTATGAGTTTGGTATGATCCCACCCCTTGATGATGGGGTGCTATCATGCACTTAAACCCCTATGCAGTGGTGGAGGAATGAATGTGAAAAGGCAGCTTCCGAAACGAACGACATACCCTGATCTAAGGAAACACAAACTAGAGAAATGAGAACAGACAACCAACACATGAATCAACAACACCCCTACGTACCTGACAAGTATGAGGATGTGGGTTCAGAAATGACAAGACCAACAGCGTGTGAATGTGAACCTAATGATGCCACAACCCTAGTGTATGTAATGAGCGAGCCCGAGCAACCTGCAGCGCCAAGACAGGTAATTAAAAACTAACACTCAGTGCTGAGACACCCACAGACCATGGTGGGTAGTAGTAAAGGTGTAATGGTGAACGTGCACGTATGACGTATGGTATACGGGCGAGAAGATTGTGGGAAGACAATCAAACTTCAGCCCTTATGGGACCGTAGACGTGACAGACCCTGGATGTGAGCCCTAGTTACCAGAAATGCTACGGCCGGAATGCTACGAACAACATGTAACAACAGAACAACAGAGACGGGTAGCAAAACAAACCCTCAGGGCTAGTGTACCCAGACCGTGGTGGGTAGACATACAAGTGTAATGAAATGAGCGTTCATCGTATGACGTATGTTATACGGGTGAGAAGATTGTGGGACGACAACCAATTGAAACGAAACCTCAGCCCGTATGGATCCGTAGACGTGACAGATCCTAGATGTGAGCCTTAGCTAACAGAAATGCTACGACAGGGAAATGCTACAAATGAGAAGCCACTAAATGGAAATTGCTATGACCAGAAAAACTATGACAGAAATGCTACGAATGAAAAACAAATGATGACAGAAGTGTTACGACAGAAAAAAGCTTATGAACATGAACAAGCTACGACAGAGAAAATGCATACGACAGAGAAAATGCTTACCACAAGGAAAATGCTTACCACAGGGAAAATGCTTACCATGCTTACCACAGGGAAAATGCTTACCACAGGGAAAATACTGCTACCGGAAAATGCTACGAATGAAATGCTGCGACAGAAAAATGCTACGAATGAAAGCTGCGACAGGAAAATGCAAAGAGCAAAATGCTGCAAAAGGAAAAAGCTACAAATCAAATGCTAATGACCGGAAAATGCTAACGACAGGAAAAGCTATGAATGAAATGCTGCGACAGGAAAATGCTGCGATTGAAACACTGCGACAGGAAAAACACTACGACAGGAAAACGCCAACGACAGGAAAAGCTGCAAATGAAATGCTGCGACAGGAAAATGTTACTAATAAAATGCTGTGACAGGAAAATGCTGCGAATGAAACGCTATGTCAGGAAAACGCTACGAACGAAATGCTGTATACGGGAAAACGCTGCGTCAGGAGTGTTATACTGTTTCAGTCAGAGAAGGTCACTGTTCATACCTATGATAATCTTTTGACTTATCTATCCAACACTGGGTTGGATGGACTATAAGCTATTTGCAATGAACAGTAAGATTATCTTTTATAAAATAATGCACACATCTAATTTAAAATAGTATGGGTGTATGGCATAGCAAGGCAACCAAGCTTTCGTTTTAAAGTTTTTTTTTAGTTCAAAATGGTGCAGCAACTACACAGCTTCAGAGAATATGCTATACTGAATCTGGAGGAATATATCAGTATCTGAAATATAGTTCCATGCTAGGAAGGAAAGGTTTTTAAACAAGCAGGTTAAATTCCACTATATAGCCAAAGGTTTGTGGACACCTCAATATCACACCTAGTATATGGCCACCCCTCCAAAATTATTGAGTTCAGGTCTTTTAAGTGAAGAACACTGTTAATGTTAAAGCAGTCAAACACAGCTGTGCGCTTCCTACCTTGAAGCTACAGCGTGAGTAAGGCCCCTGTGCACAAATCCATAAAGACATGGTTTGGTGTGGAATAACTTGAGTTGGTCTCCACAGAGCCCTGACCTTAATCCTGTTGAACACTTTTGAGATGAATTGGAACACCAACTGCCAGATAGGACTTCTCATCCAACATGTGTAACTGGTTATACAAAAAATACTCTTTTGACCTATTAGACTTAATGTGATTGTAGCCGTATTAGTGCAATTGTGACAGAGAAAATTGAGTACTGTCAGTGATACTTTTTTTATTTGCACTAACATACAATTTTTCAGGACAAGCTTTCGGGTATGTCCCTTATTAGACACAAATCCCCACATACACACTAGAAAATCTAGTAAAAACCAATGTCATGGCTACTAAACAGAGGAATGCTTTTCATAGAATATCAAATATACAGTCTTGCAACTTGAGTAATATACAAATACATATACTGTATACAGGTTGGTTAGTTCTTCTAATGTGTTTGTGGCTGCAAGTCTGTTGTAGGGACATTGGATTGTAGGCTTCTTTAGTCTTATAAGCAAATCTGAACTTTGGGACTTAAGTGCACATTAAAATAAAACAGAGAAATAAAGTTACTGAAACATTACTAAAAGATAAATGGCCACTGAAATTATGTAAAATTGCAATGTAATTATGTAAAATATTGTCAATATTTAACATGGGTGAAATATGTAAGCTTCAGGAACAATACAATGCTGTGCTTTGCTATAATGTAGGTAAGGGTTCGCTGATGGTTGGTGATTGAGAAAGAGCTAAATATGCTCACTCTTATCCTCTGTACAAAGTGGTGGGTAAAGAAGGGAAGGTAAGTATGTGCAAATGGTGGAGCTGACATTAAAGTTAACCTATGGCCTGCAAAGCTTAGGTTAACTTTAAGGCTTTCTTTTACATCCTGGTACGCTTTAATACATCAGTCCACCTCACCATGTAGCTGTCATACTGCTGTTTTAGGAACGCTTAAACCACACTTGTAGCAGTATCAGTATCTAGGTTGGCACTTACATTACATAGCAGACACTTCTTGTAGACCATTTCTTGTGTGGTAGACAGTGAGGACCAGCTAAGGATTTATTGCACAGATAGATGTTTCAATTTCTCTAGAAGAAGACAACAGAAGTCCTGCCTGCTCAATGTTATCAGCATTGGAAAGGATTGCATTGGGATGTGTTTACATTTGTAATAATGTGTATTTACTTTGTGAGCTCGAAGCTGGCAGTGGCAAGTCTGACCTTGAATGAGATCTCTGAATGTCCAGGTTGCTAGTTTAATTAACTTAATGTTTATAGTGTTAATTATATTTCTATATACAGTTGCGCTTGCATATGATAATGTGATTAGCCTCACCTGAGTGTGTAGTGTATAAAAAGCCTGTATTTTTGTTCAATAAAGAGTTCCAGTATCACGTACCAGGTACTGGAGGCCAATGGAGAGAGGGCTTCTTTGTAGCTAAGTTCCGGACTCCCCTAATGGTGAGACAGGAGGAGTCGGGCACAAAGTAGCACAGGTCGCCTGTGAAGTTACTTGCAGAAAGCTCAGGAATGCTGCTGATGTGATGAACAGAGACTGCTGGCCAGTGGCACCTGTGAGGTGATACAGGTCTGTAAAGTCACCGAGATAATAGAATAGACAACACAAGCCGAGATCAGAACCAGGTTTAAAGCAGAGCAGATAAAGTCAGGTGGAAGCTGGCTCAAACACAAGAAGCAGGCAGAGGGTATCTGTGAGACAAGCCGGGGTCAGGGACAGGAGATAGGCAGACAAGCTGGGAACAAGCCGGGCCAGAAACTAGGGAACACAGGAGCCAAGAATCACAGGAACACAGGTAACAAGTTGAGATCAGTCAGCAACTTCAAACACTGATTCACTTCCTTATAAAGGCCAATGTGATGTGCTGCTGGGGAACGCTTGGACCTAGAGCCCTTCACCTGTTGTTGGTGTTCTGATAGATGCTGTGTCCTAAAGACCTTCTCCTGCTTTCAGCGCCCTGACAGTGCCTCCCCCTGATGGGCAACCTCCGGATGCCCATCTGTGCAATTTTCTCTGGGTATTTGGCCCGAAATTCTCAGAGGAATCTGGGGGCATGTACATTGGCTTCAGGTTCCCAGGAGCTTTCTTCGGGGGGATATCCTTTCCACTTGATTAAGTATTGGATCTGCCTACCTCCTTTTCTGCAATCTAGAATAGCTTCCACCTCGTATTCTGTTTCCCCTTTAACAGTTACCGATGGTGGAGGTGGTTCTACTCTACCTGGAAAAGGATCCGGGGTGGCTGGCTTGAGGAGAGAGGCATGAACGACTGGGTGAATTTTGTATGAATTGGGCAGAGATAACTCGAAGGCCACTGGATTTATTACACGCTTAATGGGAAAAGGGCCAATATATCTCTGCCCCAACTTCATTGAAGAGCATGGTAACTTCCGGTTGGCTGTTGATAGATATACTTCATCACCAACTTTGAGGGAGAGAGTCCCTCTTTGTTTCCTGTCAAAGAACCTTTTATAGTTGGACCGAGCCTTTTGTATACATTGTTGGAGGAATTGGTCATTCAGATGTATGAAAGCAAGTCTGTCCCGTACAGCAGGCATTGCTGATTCGGGTATAGTCTCTGGTATACCGGAAGGGTGGAATCCATAGCTGACCCAGAACGGGGACTGATTGGTAGCAGAGTGTAGTGAGTTGTTATAGGCGAACTCTGCCAGTGGAAGCAGAGAAGCCCAATTGTCTTAGGAAAAGGCTGAGAAGCAACGTAGGTACTGCTCCAAGGTTTGATTTGTACGCTTGGTTTGCATGTTACTCTGGGGGTGGTAGGCCAAAGAAAGGCATAGTTCTACACTCAGGGCTTTACAAAGAGCCCTCCAGAATCTGGAGGTAAACTGTATTCCTTGATCTGAGACAATGTTGTTGGGCAGACCATGGAGTCTCTCTCTGATGAACATGTGAGCTGTCTCTGTAGCTGAAGGTGTGCCTACCATGGCTAAGAAATGGGCCATCTTTGACAGGCGATCCACCACCACCAGGATGTTAGTGAATCCTTTAGAGGGCAGAAGATCAACAATAAAGTCCATGGAGATTGTGACAGACCTAGCTGGGACAGAGGCTTTTGGGGGGGGCTGAATGCCATCCTCTTGCCTTGCGATTATGGGCCCTGGCATTTGGGGGAATGGTGCTCTTTGTGAGCTGTATGCCTGGGGACCCCTGAGGTGGTTTTACTTGGATTCAGATCCATGCCCCCCCCCCCCCAAGACACACAGATTCTGGATATGTATATGCATTATTAGCAATAGACTGAATCACGCTGTTGGGACCCAAACTGTTAGATGCTAATGTCATGAACTCCAGCCACCTGTCTGTTGTGTAAATGAGTCTAGTCTGGCTTGTAAGAGTATTCCACAAATTGTTGTTTGTGCTAATTAACCCTGTGTTCATGTTTATGGTAATGTGTATTGAATAGTGAGTCAGTGAGCCGTAAAGTCTTACCCTGAAAAGTCTTATCTCTCAGTCAACTAGTCTGGGTCAATGATTAAATCATTAGCTCATGCTAATTAAGTTTGGTTTTAGTCATCCTGCTGTATATATTTGTGTGAGATCTCAAATAAAAGGCTATTCCTGATGTACTCCAAGACTGGTGTTGTCTAGTTCTTGGGGGTTCCAATAGCCAGATCCATTGGACTTGTGTTTCAGGACTTAGGAAGCGGTATACTGACGGAAGCACTCAAGCGGAGTGTGTGGGAATAGGTTCCGTCACAGAGATCATCTCCCATGGACAGTTTAAGGATCTCAATAATCCCCAGGTCTTAGTCTTGTCACCTTTGCTGCAAAGGCAGACAGTGCAGGTTCTAACATAGGCTCTGCAGTCTTGATCAAGGTTGGGCCACCAGAAGGACCATTGGATGAGCTCACTAGTTTTACGGGCTTCAAAGTGGCCAGCCAATTGGTGGTCATGGAATGTTTTGAGAACTGGAAGCCTTGCCTCCTGGGGTATGAAGACCTTATCTTGATGCCAGAGTAATAATTCTCCTTAGAGAAGCATGCTCTGTTTAAGGGCAAGATGCAGAGGCCTGTTCAATAGTCGATCTCAAGCTAGGCAGAATAAACAAAAAGTTCTGGGCAGAGAGAATGGTGCTTGTGGGAGTAGGTTCAGCAGATTCAGGGAAAATCCAGGATAGGGCGTCAGCCTTCCCATTCTTAGATCCGGGTCTATATGTCAAATGGAAGTTAAATCTTGAGAAAAACAAGGCCCATCTGGCCTGCCAGGGCCTTAGGTGCTTAGCGGATCTCAAATATTTGAAGTCCTTATGGTCAGTAAAGATCATGACTGGGTTAGTAGCGCCTTCCAACAAATATCTCCACTCTTCAAATGCTACTTTAATTGCCAGGAGTTCTCTGTTGCCTACATCATAATTATTTTCGGCTTGGCTTCATTTTTTGGAACAGAAGGATACTGCTTGCCACAAGGCCTTTGGGCCCAGACTCTGGGAGAGGACAGCTCCTGTAGCTATTTCGGAAGCATCAACTTTAAGAACGAAAGGAAGTGCTGGGTCCGGGTGTTGCAATACTGGAGTGGAGGTAAACAAGATCTTCAGATGTTCTTAAAACCAACCTGGGCTTCCTAGTTCCAGAGTTATTGGGTAGATAATACTCAAGAAGCCTTGATAAGGAAAAACCAACAAATCTTTAGACTCCCTTTTTATCAGATTGTGCAGGCCATTCAAGTATTTCTGAAACCTTTTGGGGGTCCATTGAAATCCCCAGTGGAGATTATGAGCCCTAATAACTGGATGGACTGCTTCTCGAATTCACACTTTTCTGCTTTAGCATACAAGTTAGGACTTCACAGGGTGTTTAGTACTTTCTTGACATGCTCCCGATGGAGTTCAAGTGAGGCTGAGCAGATCAAAATGTCATCCAGGTAAACGATCAGAAACAGGTCAAGGTACTCTCTGAAGATATCGTTCAGGAGGTGTTGGAACGTTGCAGGGGCATTACATAGCCTAAAGGGCATCACGAGGTACTCAAAATGACCAAAGCAGGTTCGGAAAGCCATCTTCCATTCGTCCTCCACTCTAATGCAGATCAGGTTGTAGGCCTCTCCCAAGTCTAGCATAGTCAACACTTGGGCTGCTCGGAACCTCTGGAACAACTCTGGAATGAGGGGGAGAGGGTACCTGTTCTTGACAGTGATCTTGTTGAGCTCCCTGTAGTCAATACACGGCCAGAGGGAGTGGTCCTTCTTCTCAATGAAGAAAATGCCTGCTCCTGCGGGTGAGGAGGAGGGATGAATGAAACCCTTGGCCAGGTTCCCATCAATGTATTGCCTGAGAGCTTCCAACTCAACCTCAGATCATGGGAAGATGCACCCAAAAGGAATCTCTGCTCCAGGAAGCAACTTGATGGTGCAGTCGTAGGGCAGGTGTGGAGGCAGGGTATCAGTTTTCTTCTTGTCGAAGACATCAAGGAAGTCATGGTAAGCTGAGGGAACGAGCTGACTGGTATCTGTTGAAGGTTGAATGGTTAGGCATGCAGGGGGGTCAACTTGTATGGGAATGCCACAGTGTTGGTGATAGTAGCTGGAGGAAAAAGTGACCTGTCCTTTTGACCAGTTGATTGATGGGTTGTGGGCCTGCAGCCAAGGTATCCCCAGGAGGACTGGAAAAATGGGAGATCTGCTAATATCAAAGTGGAGGAGTTCCTGATGACCAGTGTCTGAGGTTGCAAGAATGGGGACAGTCTCTTGAGTAACAGGCCCTGAGCTAGGTGGAGTGCCATCAACGAGGTGTATGTCCAGTCTTTTTTTCTTAAAAAGGAGAGTAATATGTAAGTCTTTTGCAAGGTTAATATCTAAGAAGCAGTTGCATGCTCCTGAGTCAACAATTGCCCATAATTTGACCTCCTTTCCAGCCACCTGCAAAGAGATAGGAAAAATTATGTGAGTAGACACAGTCCCGGATAGCTGGAGGTATGAGGGATATAGGTGCCTGGACCTACATGGCCGGAGGAGACAGTTATGTAGGAAGTGGCCTGCAGCTCCACAATAGATGCATAGGTTGTTTAGGCGTCTACGTTACCTTTCTTCAGGGCTCAAAGAGGGTCAGAGTAGACCTATCTGCATAGGCTCTACATCGGATGTATTGGAGGTTGGAGGACTGGAGCCGGGACTGCTGGGGCTGGGACTTTGGGTAGTACCCAAGTTGGCCTAAAGTTCTGGGATCGCTCGGAGTGCCGCTCCTGCTATCCAACTGAATAGAAGCTTGTAGCTTGTATTAGAAGTGTAGCGGGAGCCTCAGACCTGGCTAGCTCATCCTTGAGGGTTTTGGACAGGTATAGGCAGAATTGGAATCTTAGGGTTGCATCATTCCATCCTATATCAGCTGCCCACCTACGGAACTCTCCTACGTAGTCTTCCACTGCTCATCTGCCTTACACAAGGGAAAGAAGAGCTGATTCGGCAGTGGTGGTTTTCTGCGGGTCATCATATAACACCGTCATGGCTTCAAAGATTGTGGTGCTGAGTTTACCACCTCATCCCTCTTTTCAAACAGGTTATGAGCCCAGGATTGTGGTTCATCAGATAGGAGGGAGATGATGAACCCCACTCGGACAGTTTCTAGTGCGAAAGTCCTAGGTTGCAGGGCGAAGTAAAGTTCGCAGGCATTTTTGAAGGTCCTGAACCTTCATCTGTCCCCGAAGAAGTTTTTGGAATGGGGACTCTGGGTTCTGGGAGAAGCAATAACACAGCAGGTGGAGCAGCAGCAGCTGAACTGGAGGGTGCTGTTGCAGAGGCAGAGCTTGTGGCTGGGTCGGGTTCGGCGAGCGCCATTGAAGTAGTGAAGCAGGCAGAGGGTATCCGTGAGACGAGCCAGAGTCAGGGACTGGAGATAGGCAGTTAGGTCAGGAACAAGCTGGGTCAGAAACTAGGGAACACAGGAGCATGGAATCACAGGAGCACAGGTAACAAGCTGAGATCAGTCAGCAACTTCAAACACTGATTAATTTCCTTATAAAGGTCCATGTGATGTGCTGCTGGGGACGCTGGATCCTAGAGACCTTCACCTGTTGTGTCCTGACAGATGCTGGGTTCTAAAGACCTTCTCCTACTGTCAGCGCCCTCACATCCAGTTTTACAGTTGAGCTAGTCTCGTCTAGTTCTTGGTTGCAATATGCAGCTATAATATCTGATATCTATGTTCAGACTGGAGTAAGCAATATACTGACGGAAGCACTCAAGTGGAGTGTGGGACGGTTCCGTCAAAATTGCAATCCCTTAACAATGCAAGCAGAAATAAACAGAATGAAGAACTTTCCAGATGAACACTTAACACACAAAAATACAATAAACAATAATATAGATACATTTATAGTTTGATTTTGCTTTATTCCAGAAAATGTAAAATAACCACAGACATTGAATGTTTGACATGCAGTCTCTGCAGTTTTTTTGAAGAGTTATAGTTGATGCAGTGAAGCCCTGGTGGAATGCTTGCATAAGTTTTATAATGAAAAAACGATGGCCCCAACTCCTAATGCTTTAGGCTTCATTTGCACAGAGAATCCTTAAAAGACTGGTCTTCTCAGACTCTTCTTTAAGTCATGGAGTATATTTATACAAGAAAGAAAACAAATGTTTTTGTAGAAGTGTTAAGTTTGTCTTAGATACTTAAACCATAAGGTTAAATGAAAAAGGCTCTGAAAATAATGAAAGGTCTGTTCTTAAGACTGATGTAAAGGAAAACCTCCTACGTAGGTAGTACCACAAATGCTCCTGAGAAATTTAAAACATATTGTGCATGAGCAGTTTATGGAGATACAGAACATGTCTGTGTGTTGCTAATTATTTAGGCCTTTACATCTTGTGTGGTGATAAGCCTAACAGAACCGACTTTTATATGTATGTTATTGGCTCCAGTTAGGTTTCTCTTTACCTAAGTGTTTCCACTTGCTTGTTTTTTAAGAAGGAAAACCACGTCGTTTTAAGACTCTAAAGAGACATGCAATACTACATTTATAGTCAGGCTGACATATTCTGCACAAGACCTGATAGACGCTGTCTAGAAAAAGTGTTTTCCCCATCACACGTTCCAGCAAAATTAGATGGCAAAAGGCTGTGTTTGCTGAAACTTCTTCAAAAATGTTTATATACAAAACACTAATGAATTTGATTTGAAATAAACCACTCCTTTACGCTTAAACTCAACATTAGGTGAACTACAAATAAATCATAAAAATGAAAATATTGTTGCAGTTCAGTAACACTTTTGCCTTTATATCTGGTATTGCTTCTTTGCTTGCTTCTGTTAGCACACTTTTCTTGCTGTCAGTTTAAATCCTATGTGTAAATTTTGAATTAACTGTAAACCCTTCTGGCAGTGGTGGTAAGGGTTATGACCACACACTTTTTTCTTACTGACAGCTCTTGAAATATGATGCACCTAGAAAGAGATCTGGAACAGATGTAAAGGGGCAAGGTTCGGCATTAAAATATGTACATTTTTTAGCAAAGGATTTGTAAGAGAATTCGTGTTAAAAATGTACTGTTTCTTTTAAGACACATTGTACTTGAAACTAATAAAGAATCCTAGTTTTCGGAGAATGCTAATAATGTGCATATGCTTAAATGATAATGATTGGGATTAATTATGGGAGGTCCCTTTCATGAGGCTGGTATCAGATTATCAGCCAGAGACTAATTTGTACTCTATGAATTGTCACATTTAGTAAACCTGACCCCAGCCAAACTTGTTAAAATATTGAGGATCAGTCCTCTCTGATTACTCTCAAATGCAAGCTAATTTTATACATATCTTACCCAGTACTGGAGGACTATATTCAGGCTCTCACTGGTATACCCGTAAAACTCCTCTATAGGTCTTTGCCTCCTAAGTTTGGTGTATACTCTTGTCAGGGCTGGCTTAGCCCTTCCTCCTCTGGGCTGGCTGCTCAGCTGTCGGCTGATTGCCAGCTCTCTTCTCTCTCTTCAGTTACCAGCTGTTTCCGATACTGCCTATATATAAGTCTTCCAGATAATTTCTCCTTTGCCTTCACGTTTGGTCACATCTCTAGGAACCATCTCCTGCTGTTGTTTCAAGACTGGCTTGCTAACATCCCTCCTGGCGTCCATCCTGCTTGCAGTTGCTCTCCGTGGCTCTATGATGTCTGGACTGGCTGATTGCCCGATATGGCTTATGAACTTTGGACTGGCTGACTACCCGATCTGGCTACTGGACTCTGGCTTGCTTGACTATGCTTTTTCATATTTATCTTTTTATTTTTTATTAATAAACAAGTGTGATTAGATTGTACTTCTGTCTCTGTCTGTTTCATGGTTCCTGACAGTACGTGAAGGCCATGAATTCAGAAGATACAGTCAATCCACTTGTTGGTAATATTTTTTCCAGATTGGATGAGCAAGATCACCACATGGATCAGTTTGCCTTGGCGTTAAAAACGCTTCTGAAAAGCACGGCTCACCTGGAATCCCCCACGGTGGCTGCTCCGGTACAACCCGTGCCGCAGGCCGTCCCTGCTGCTGCGCCAGTCTCTGTGCAGGCACCCGCCTCAAGTATTACCTCTATAAGAGGTATGTCTAGTTCTGCTCCGCTTCCCCAGCGATTTGGGGGCGATCCAGTTCAATGCAGAGGGTTTCTCGATCAGGTTGATATATACTTCGAAATGCTGCCCCAGGCGTTTCCACGGACAGAAGCAAAGTAGGTTTCGTGATATCTTTGCTTTCTGAGAGAGCCTTGGCCTGGGCTAACCCTCTATGGGAGACGCAAAAACCTGTTGTCTTGAATTACCCTCAGTTTGTGGCCTCCTTTAAAAAGGGTTTTTGACATTCCCGCACGCTCCGCTTCTGCTGCCAAGTGCCTCATGTCCATCAAACAGAGTACGAGAACTGTTGCCGACTACGCCATTGAATTCCATACTCTGGCAGCAGAGGTTGCTTGGAACAATGAGGTCCTCGTGGCTGCTTTTTCTCATGGTCTTTCGGATTCCATCAAGGATGAGATAGCAGCCTGAGATATACCCACTGAGCTGGAGAGCTTGATCTCGTTTGCCATCCTCATTGACTCCAGACTCAGAGAAAGACTTTCTCTTAAGGAGCGCTTGCGGAAGCCTCCTGTACGTTTGCCTCCGAGCTTTGTAGTCCCACCCATGCCTCCCTCACCTCCCATGCCTCCTGGTACCGAGTTGGTCAGTGAAAATGAACCCATGCACCTGGGCTTCACACATCTCTCTGCGGATGAGAGAGCCTTTAGGAGGAGGGAGAGATTATGCCTTTATTGTGGCCAGGTAGGTCACTTTTTGAAGTCTTGTCCTACCTGTCCAGGGAACGCCCGAACCTTGGGGTCCTGTCATGGACAGACCTTAGGTGGCGTTGTTTCATCCCCAGTTATCCAGATGGATAAGCCCCTGGTTTTGGTCACTCTTTCTTGGGCGGAGTCGTTCATCGAGACACAGGCTCTAATCGACTCTGGGGCTGCAGGCCTGATCATTGATGCTGCATTTGTTTCGCAGCACTCGATTCCGCTGCAGCTGCGTGACACTCCACTTGCCATTGAGGCTCTTGACGGGAGACCTCTACAGCCTGCCAATGTGACTCATGAGACGGTTCTGTTGTCCATGGCCTTAGGGGCTCTTCACCATGAGATAATCCAATTCCAAGTTATTTCCTCACCCAGATTTCCGCTGGTTATTGGTTATCCTTGGTTACAGAGGTACAATCCCTCTTTTGATTGGCTACGTGCTGAGGTTCTCTCCTGGTCACCACAATGCAGTGAGACATGCTTCCTGAAGGTATCCAAGGTCCTGTGCACCGCTTCACTCCCCTCCCAGCCGGAGGAGTACCGTGATTTTGGCGATGTCTTTGATAAAGGTCAAGCCGGTAGTTTGCCTCCACACCGCCATTATGATTGCGCAATTGACCTTCAACCTTCAACATGGTCTTGGAGGATAAGGCCATGGAGGAGTATGTTGCTGAAGCACTTTCTCGAGGTTTCATCCGCAAATCCTCGTCTCCTGCTGGTGCTGGTTTCTTCTTTGTGAAAAAGAAGAGCGAACTGGGACCTTGTATAGATTATAGGGGTCTCAATTATGTGTCATGATTAAGAATGCCTACCCGATTCCATTGATTACTGAGTTATTTGACCGCCTCAAGGAAGCAACGGTTTTCACGAAGCTTGACCTGAGAGGGGCACACAATCTTGTGCGCATTAAGGAGGGCGACGAGTGGAAAAGTGCGTTTAATACCAGAACAGGCCATTATGAGTACTTGGTAATGCCTTTTGGCCTTTGTAACGCCCCGGCAGTTTTCCAGAAATGTATTAACAATGTCCTCCGAGATTTGTTGCAGTTGTGTGTGGTGGTCTATCTCGATGATATACTCATATTTTCCAAGTCCCTGGAGAGCCACCACACAGATGTCTGTCGTGTTCTTCAGAAACTAAGAGAGAACAATCGCTATTGTAAACTTCAGAAGTGCGAGTTCCATCATGAACAGGTTACATTCCTGGGCTATGTCATTTCCACTGCTGGTTTTTCAATGGACCCAGAGAAACTTTTAGCAGTCCTACAGTGGCCTCGACCCATGGGTTTACGTCCTCTGCAGAGTTTCCTGGGCTTTGCCAATTACTATCGGAAGTTTATTCGTAACTTCTCGTCTCTGGTCAAGCCTCTGACTGATATGACCAGAAAGAACGGTAAGCCACAGAGTTGATCTTCGGAGTCCATTAAGGCCTTTGAGACTCTCAAGGCTGCCTTTGTTTCTGCTCCTGATCCTATGTTGCCTTTTATCCTAGAAGTTGATGCTTCTGAGACTGGAGTTGGCGCCCTTCTGTCTCAACGTCCTAACTCTGAGAGCACTATGAATCCGTGTGGCCACTTTTGCAAGAAATTGTCACCTGCTGAGTGCAATTATGAGATTGGTGACAGAGAGCTGTTGGAGATCATTTTGGCCCTGAAAGAATGGAGACATCTCCTTGAAGGTACCACTGTGCCCGTTCTTATTCTTACTGACCATAAGAATCTTACATTCTTGTCTGAGGCTAAGCGATTCTCTCCCAGAAGGGCGCGATGGGCTCTTTTCTTGTCGAGCTTTAATTACATTGTCTCATTCTTACCCGGTACTAAGAATGTAAGGGTGGATGCCTTGTCACAACAATTTTCCTCCACTTCCAAGTCGGAGTCGGTTCCGGTTCCTATGACCCCTCCTGATCGTATCTTAGCTACGGTTCGCACCAGTCTTACTAGATTCTTGCTGCTCAGGTCCATGCTCCTCCTGATAAACCTTGTGACCGCTGCTTTGTCCCAGAGAGTCTCCATACTGCAGTACTCCAGACTTATCATTCTCCCAAGGCAGGTGGCCACCCTGGGAAGAATAAACTCATTTGGGCCATCTCCCAACAATTCTGGTGGCCTAGTCTATGGGCTGATGTTACTGCTTTCGTAGCTGCCTGTCCCGTGTGTGCTCAGAGTAAGACTCCACGACACCTTTCAGTGGGCCTCCTACAACCCATACCCAATGGAGAGAGGCTCTGGACTCACCTGTCTATTGATTTCATTGTGGAGTTGCCCAACTCCCAAGGCAACACTGTTATCCTTATGATGGTGGACCGGTTCTCAAAGATGTGTCATTGTATTCTACTTAAGAAGTTGTCCACATCTAAGGAACTGGCTTCCATTTTTTGTCTCCCAGTTCTGGCGAGCCTTTTGTGCACAGTTGGGAATCCAGCTAGCATTCTCTTCTGCGTATCACCCGCAGTCTAATGGGGCCGCAGAACGAGCCAATCAGTCCTTGGAGCAATTCCTACGTTGCTATATTTCTGACCATCATAACAACTGGTCTGATCTATTACCTTGGGCAGAGTTTGCTCACAACAGTGCCTTGAATTCTGCCTCCCGATAGTCTCCATTTATAGCGAATTATGGTTTCCAACCTTCCATGTTGCCTGACTCGTTTGTTCCGCAGAGTATTCCTGCATTAGAGGAGCATCTCTGTGGTCTTTGTTCCACTTGGGTACAAGTTCAGGAGGCTTTGCGTCATGCTAATGATAGGTACAGACTCCATGCTGACGGCAGATGCCTGCCAGCGCCTTCCTACCAGTTTGGGGACAAGGTCTGGATGTCATCTCACAACCTCTGGCTTCGTGTTCCCTCACTGAAGTTTGCACCTTGGTTTATTGGGCCTTTCCGTATCCTTCACAGGATTAACCCAGTAGCTTACGCGTTGGAACTTCCTCCTAGTATGCGCATCTCTAATGTGTTTCATGTCTCCTTATTGAAACCGTTGGTCTGTAACCGATTTACCACCTCGGTGCCACGTCCTCACCCTATTCAGGTTGAGAACCATGAGGAGTATGAGGTACAATCCATTGTTAACTCCCGTAGGTTCCGTGGGCGCATACAGCACCTGGTGCATTGGAAGGGTTACGGTCCGGAGGAACGCTCCTGGGTTTCATCCTCTGACGTACATGCCCCTGTCCTCCTCCACGAGTTCCATAGACGATTTCCCCTCAAACCCGGTGGCCCTCCGAGGGAGAGGGGTCATTGAGGGGAGGGTACTGACTACCCGATCTGGCTACTGGACTCTGGCTTGCTTGACTACGCTTTTTCCTATTTATCTTTTTATTTTTATTAATAATCAAGTGTGATTAGATTGTACTTCTGTCTCTGTATGTTTCATGGTTCCTGACAACTCTATAGCCCACAATAGCTACTCCATAGCAATAGCAACCCAAACATGCTTCAGCCATACTTCTCTTTTGAATATGCTGTAATTCTTGTACACATTTACCACCCTATGTATCATTCTGTATTAGCTGGATCCTGACTTCTGTTTGCTTATTTCTGCTTTGGACGCTCACACCGGACTTCTTCAGATGCAAGGAAGAGCATCAGATTTATACTGGACTCTTTTGATGGATCGATGCCCCGACTCTCCTGGGACAAACCATTTTGCTACTGGTCATTGTTTTTTTTTTTTTTTGACTGGATGAGGAGAGTACTGTACTAGTTACAGGCCTGCATGAATAGTAGGAGTGAAGTGTATTTCCCTGCTGGTGTTTAGAAGTGGGGGTGCCAACGTCAAGTGTCACTTATCCATAATCAATAGAAGAAGTTTGAAACTCTGCTCCCCGAACCAATGGTGTGACTGTATGTGACAGCCTCAGCCAGCACTGCTCCATGCCCTCTGACACATTTCACCCGCTCTCTGAGGCTTAGTCATAGTGGATGGATCAGGTCGGGTGAGCAGCGTTTCAAACCTCTTCTATCAACAGTACTTCACAGGTGGTCAACTTGTTTGACTTGTTTAATGCTGTTCATACTTTGTGAATCTAAAGCCTTAATAAAAAGAGTAATGTAACAAAAAATGACATATGCAAATGTAGATTTATAGCTGTAGCTCATGTCAAAAGGAAATATTTTGTGTTTACTTTGAAAAAAAGAAACTTAAACCCTGGCTTCACCCCACATCATCCAACTTGTGTTCCATGTTGTAGATGTAGATAAAGAATGGATCTCTAAGATCTATAAGTTAGAAAGAAGCATCTAACATGTGCAGTGTGCGCAGCTCAACTTAGCAGATGATAACGGGGGGAAACTGGATGTGGCTAAAATATTTTTTTGGGGGGTTGTGTGCTTTTATGAAGTAAATAAAACATTTTTTCTATTATAAAGTATGGTTTAAAATTAGCTATAATTTTATACTGTCAGGGCTTCTAGGTGAAAGGAACCTTCAGAAAATACTAGGGGTCTAATTATCATGGGTTTTACTGAAGATTCATACAACTTTCACCCAAAACACCTACTTTTTCTAAGTTTTATGTGAAAATGGGTGAATCCTGTGTGAAAGTTGTGTAAATGTGTGGTGAAAACATTGAAAATAGATTCCTATGTCTGTTTAAGGTGTTGGGGGGAGGCTAGTTGGTTCAATACCCTTCGGTTTGTGTATGCTTTCTGATACTTGGACTTATGTAATATGAAGAATTGTCTGATATTTCAGGTTGTGTCAAGAGGTCAGACATCACCTATAACCCAACAGATTGCATGTTCCCTGCTTCCTACAACTTACAATTGAACTGTAATATCTAGTGTCTAATATACACTGCTAAAAAAAAAATTAAAGGAACACTTTGAAAACACATCAGATCTTAACGGGGGGGGGGGGGGGGATATTATGCTGGAATGAAAGGATAATAAAAGAAGGTATTCCTGCGCCACCTCAGAGAATTATAGCTAACATACTGCTGCACACACCGAGGGAAATATCTGAACCAGAAAAGAATGAAAGGATAAAAGGTAGTGGTGCGCTGTACAGAAAAATACTCAAATCAGATCACACAAAAAATATGGCAACCAGTGACAGTAGCTTCACTGATACTGGGCAGAAATATCAAGCAACATAATAAGGCAAGTGTGTACTCACCATAAAATAAAATAAATGAAGTGCTTATCAAAAAAAAAAAATATTATTAAAAATGCATTAAACAAATGTCCATAAAAGTGGTGTATACCAAAATGACAAACTGAAGTGCCAAAATAAGTGCTAGCAATAGTAAACCTACGTGCTGTAAAGAATAATAAAGTGCTGGTGGAATCACAAAAAAGCGTAACAAATAAAAATAAATAATAAAAAACAAAACACAAAATAAAAGATATATGTATCAAGAAGAAATGAGAATGAGTAAGGGCCGGTTCACACAGCGAGGCGTCTCCGACTTACCTCGCCGCGACCTGCGGGGAGCTCAGCGGCGACTTGCAGAGGACTTCTGTATAGAAGTCAATGCAAGTCGCCCCCGAAGTCGCCCCGAAGTAGTACAGGAACCTTTTTTCTGAGTCGGAGCGACTCGAGTCGCTCCTCTCAGAACGGTTCCATAGTACTGAATGGGGGCGACTTGCGGGAGCGAGGCGAGGCGAGCCGTGTCGCCTCGCCTCGCCTCGCTGTGTGAACCGGCCCTAAGTGAGGGAGTGAGTCACTTTTAAGAGGGCTTATTGAGGGGGCGTGGCTAAGCGGCTGATGTAGGAGGACGTGCATGCCTTGAGCTCCGCCGGCCATCCGTGCTTACATCCTTACAGTCTGATCTGAAAAGCTATTTTTGGAGCCCTTACCTCCTGCCACGCTAGGAGAAGCATCCCGGACCACCGCGACATATCTTGGGACCCCCGCTGTGATGTCCAGACGCCATACCGGAGGGAAGGGGCTGACGGACCCCCCAGGCCAAGATGGCGCTGGCGCTCGGCGTGCAGCCAGAGACCAGTACAAGGAAGCGGCACAAAAGCTCCTCTTTGGTGGTAAATCGTACAAAGATGCCCTGGCTGGCCAGCCCTCACCTCAAGCTACCCCTGGAAGTTCTCCTGAGGCAGATGACACAGTCCCCTTGGAGGATGATGATGGATTGTCCGCAGCATGGCGCACAGTGAGTACACCTAGAGACAGTGATAGGCCTGAGACACAGACCATCCCCTCTCCAGTACCAGAGGGAGAGCCTACGCTAAGGGACATATTTGCTGCTGTTACCTCCTGTAATCATTCTATTGCAGCCCTCTCAGAGGACATCAAAGGGGTTAAGGCTGAAATAACTTTTGTCCGCCATGACATGCAAAAGCTAAGGGAGAGGACAGCTGCCTTTGAAGGCAGGCTGAGCACAGTAGAAGATGATCTGGCCCCCATGCAAAGGGATCTGAAATATAATTGGCATCTTACCGAACAGCACGCTATGCGACTTGATGAGATGGAAAATCGCATGAGACGCAATAATATTCGCGCTCTGGGGATTCCGGAACGTGTTGAGGGTAAAAACCCGGTTGACTTTATTGAAAACTGGTTAATTGCCCCCTTTGGTAAGGACTCCTTAACGCGCCCACCGGGTACCGTCTCGCCCCCTACCTCCGGGCAACCGCCCCAGGCCCTTCTTGTTTAAACTCCTCAACTATAGAGACAGGGACACCATTCTCTCTAAAGTGCGGGGGTTGTCAGACAAAATGGAGATTGAGAACTCCAGGATTTCGCTATTTCCAGACTTTTCAGCAGAGCTTCAGAAAAAGCGTGCAACATTTCTTGAGGTTAAGCGACGCCTTCGGGACCTTAACGTTCAATATGGTATGCTATATCCGGCCCGGCTCAGGGTTACGGCTCTGGGCTCTACGCACTTTTTTGATCACCCTGTGGCGGCGGCACAGTGGCTTGACCAGGAGCACAACGCACTCAAAGCCGCCAAGCTTCAAAGATCTCCTCCACGATAATGACACCTTCAGACAAGATGACTGGACTTACATTTCTTCAGGCCCGGCGGAAGGCAAAGGTTTATGGCTCCATTACAGACCCACCAGAGCTACATGATGCCTGCACATGTGAAACCCTGTTTGCCATCTAGAAGAGTCTTCTATGGGTGTTTCCATGGCCTTCCCCCCACCCCAGAGTTCCGGATGGGGGCTATTAGACTGCTGCTTCTCCCGTTTGGGAGCCCAGCGGGCCTCGATACAGAAGATACCACAGTTTTTTGCTGTTTAACTGTTTCTCTTTTCTTTTTCCTTTTACTTAATTTTTTCTCTCTCAGGACCACAATGGACACGGACTATATCCCAGCATATCTGCACCCGTCTGGGCGACTTTTCCTCGGTACTGCTGCTCATGAAGGACTTTTTTCTCCCCCTTTTTGGGGCATCTCAGGTGATGCGACTTATCAGTCGCTTGTTGTTGTTATATATGTGTTAAATGCATCTTTCCACCCTAGTTGCTTACGAATGTTAATAAGGTCACTCCTATCTACACTTATGTTTTGTATTCCTGATGGCAAAGGTTAGATTTCTCTCTTGGAATGTCAGAGGGCTGGGCAGCCCGGTAAAAAGGCTGGCGGTGTTAAAACACCTCAAAGATATGAAGGCTGGAATTGTGAGTCTGCAGGAGACACATTTTGCTCCTGATGGTACGCATAGCCTTGGGCATAGACTGTATACCCAGCAATTCCACTCTACATACTCTGCTTATGCAAGGGGAGTGAGTATCCTAATTAGACAACATACCCAATTCTCTTGCTCCCAACAGGTTATTGACCCAGGGGGGAGGTACATCTTTTTGCTGTGTAAAATTGCTACTGTACATTGCATTATCGCCAACGTATATATCCCACCTCCGTATTCAGCTGAGATCCTCAGGCGCCTCTCTGGGTTTATGGCACAGTTCCCTAGCATACCCCTACTGGCGATGAGCGATTTTAATAACTATGTCAATGGCATGTGGGATAAGATTCCAACGCCTCCTTTGGTTCCCCCCCGCCCTAATGGTGATACTCCCTTTGCTGCCCTATTAGCTGAACTTGGGTTGGTGGATGTCTGGCGGAGAACCCACCCCCACACCCGATTGTACTCCTGTTGCTCTCCAGCGTTTGGGAGCTTGTCTAGAATAGACTTGGGACTGGGGAACTCCGCCCTTCTCCCCCTAATTAGTGACTCTGGGTATGGGGATAGACACATATCCGACCACTCCTCTTTGTGGATTGAGATGTCCCTATCTACTGACCTCGCACCTAGTTGGAAGCTTAACCCCTTTTGGCTTACACTCTTTCTGCAGCCTGACCCCATAGCGAGTACCCTTAAACTCTTCCTGCAGGACAATTTAGACTCGGCCTCTATAGATGTAGTCTGGGATGCAGCTAAGGCCTTCCTTAGAGGGCAATTTATCACTACTATAAATGGTATAAAACAGAATACTAAAGCTTGGGAAATGGAGGTCGGTAGGGCACTCAGAGAGTCAGAGCAGGCCTATATTGCCAACCCCTCAGAGGACACAAAGAGAACTTGGTTGGGGGCGCAGTCTATGTCCAGACAGGTGGCTCTGCAACTGGCAGAAAATAAACGATTTTTTCTACAACAAACACACTTTGAGGAAGGGGAATCGACAGGTCATATGCTGGCTCTGCTGGCAAAGGCTCAGGGTTCTACACCTATGGTTCACTCGCTGTGCGATTCGCAGGGGGTGACCCACTCAGACGCCCCTGGGATCTTACAGATATTTCGGTCCTTTTATGCAGACTTGTACTCATCCAAAGTGCAGCCCGGTGACGGGGAGATTGTGAGCTTCCTGGACGGATGTGATATCCCATGCTTGTCTGCGTCGGATGGGGAGCTGTTGAATGCCCCCATAACAGAGGATGAATTGGCCTCTGCACTGGAACACTCCCATAATAATAAAGCTCCGGGGGCAGATGGCCTCCCATCCGAGGTATACAAGCGTTACGCTGGTGTTCTACTGCCCACTCTCTTGAAAGTGTTTAACAATGCCCTAGAGACAGGGGTTCTGCCTGCTTCTATGAACGAAGCAATCATAATTGTACTCCTAAAACCGGGTAAGGTAGCGACATCACCGGACGCATACAGGCCCATCTCCTTGCTCACGACGGACGTTAAACTATTGGCTCAGGTCTTGGCAACGAGATTGTCCCTGGTAATACATAAACTGATCCATAGGGATCAATCAGGGTTTATTCCCACACCTTTCGACTGCCCTAAATATTCGCCGTTTATTTCTAAACCTACAGGTCCCTGTGGATAACCCCGGTAATCAGGCCGTCCTCTCGCTGGACGCAGCTAAGGCCTTCGATAGTGTTGAATGGCCTTATCTGTGGAAAGTGATGGAAAGGATGGGGTTGGGCAGTACATTTATTAGCTGGGTCCAACTATTATATGCTAGATAGGCTAGAATTAGAGCTAATGCGGAACTCTCCGAACCATTCATGCTGTATAGAGGCACGAGACAGGGGTGCCCTTTGTCGCCCCTGCTCTTTGCCATGGCGCTCGAACCACTGGCAGCAAGAATGAGGTCGGCTCCGGACATTGTTGGATTCTGCAGGCCCACTGGGACGGATGTGGTATCACTATACGCGGATGACACACTTATTTACCTGGGGGACACACAGGGTTCCCTAACAGCAACTATGCACTTGATTAACCTATTTGGTACATTATCCGGTTTCACGATAAACTGGGACAAGTCTGTATTAATGCCCTTATCCCCTTTAACGGCACCTCTACCCCCATGCGCAAACATGATACAGACGGTTGCGTCCTTTAAATACCTGGGGGTACAGGTATCCCCCAAGGTGACGAACTACGCCAATCTGAATCTTCTACCGCTATTACTTAAGTTCAGGGAGAAATGTAAAACTTGGTGCAAACTACCGCTATCGGTAGTGGGAAGGGTGAATCTCATCAAAATGGTATGGGCTCCGCAATTGCTCTACGTTTGTCATAACTCGCCGACCTGGATTCCGAAACGTTGGTTCGATAAAATTGACTCTCAGTTTAGGGAATTAATATGGTGTAGGAAGACGGCCAGGCTTAGTTTACTTACCCTGCAATATAAAAAGGACGAGGGGGGGTTGGCACTACCACATGCTAGATTGTATTTCTTGGCTTCGCAGCTTCAACACTTGGGTGGTTGGGGGTCGGATGATCCTGGACCCGATACGTAGGATACTTGATGACACTGTCGCCCCGGACACAGCATTGTCCAGGTTGGAAGCAGGCTTCCCTCATATGGACAGGAGTTCCCTAACTATTATATTACTGACTACCCTATGGTCCCATGTTAAACGACTGCTACAAATACGTGGCTTCCTTGGTCTCACCCCTAATTGGCGGAACGCTAACTATGGCGAGCTTTTTTTTTTACTTTCAAAATTTTTTATTGTAGAATAATACAATAACAAATATTGATAACAATCCATACAAATGCGATACAAAAAGTTGACAGGTCAAAGAAAAATAAGATAAACAGAGAGTGCCTAGATAAGTTGAGAAACATGTGTTACCAACATAGGCAAGATACAGAAAAAGAAGGGCTACGAGTCTGGGGCCCAGTTGCTGTATACTATACATTCCTTATCGCTAGGTCCGGGGGCATCTCGTCCCCTCTCAACACCCCAATGGGCTGTGTCGAGTGGGGGCGCCACGCCAGATAAAACAGGGTAAGGTAAGGTTAAGTGGGAGTGCGATTTAGTCCCAATACGGTAGTAAAAAGGATCAAGAGGAAGGGAAGGGAAGAGAAACAGGTAAGATATAGGAAGAGATTGATGAAGATGCTTGAATCGAAAAACCTGAGCTGCAGGATCATCAGAGCTAACTTACAAATACTGTATATAAAAAAATAGTACACTGAACCAGTGACTTTCGCTGCCGGCTCTGCTTGGTCTGGGGATGATGGATTACTAGTTAGACAAGCTTAATACATTTTGGGTGTGATAACCAGGAAGACCATTGTTTGTAGAATCTAGATTCTGTCATGTGAACTCTGGAGAAAAGAAATTCCATGTGACAATGAACATTAAGTGTGTTAATAAGCTCAGTTAGGGTTGGAGGGAGGGGGTTTTTCCACGCACGAGCTATAAGCAGGCGTGCTGAGATTAGGACGTGGTGTACCACTGGTAGACAGGAGGAAGGCCAATATTGGGAGTCCAGACCAAAGAGAGCCATTCGCGAAGTCAGCTGTTGGGGGGAGCTGGTTAAGGTCTGAACCAGAGCGGAAACTTGTAGCCAAAAGGGTCCAATAACCGGGCAGCTCCACCAGATATGAAATAAGTCCCCGGTGGAGTTGCAATTTCTCCAGCACTGTGGAGAATGAGTGGGGAAGATGGTCGCTAACTTTTGCGGAGTGTAGTACCACCTATGAAACAGTTTCATGACCGCTTCCCAATGTGTGATGTTTTTGGAGATGACTAGAGGGGTGCGAAGAACTCTATGTATGGCGAGCTTTTTAAGCTCAAGGGATTTGGTAACTGGAGAAGGAGCGGCCTCCGGTACCTCTCGCAGCTGTATAGTGTCCGGATGCTGAAGTCCTTCATGGAAATACAGGCTGAGTTTGGCATACCGCGTAGGGACTTTTTTAAATACTTACAGTTACGACATGCGCTACAGGCGCAAGCCCGCAGTATGCAGCTTTGCCTGACGGATCATGCTGTAGTACATGGGATATTCATGCAGACTGAACGAAAGGGTATGATATCTAGGGGGTATGACATGCTTCTTGATGCAATGCAAGACCCGGCACATCTCCCATGTCGGCAGAAGTGGGAGGCGGACCTGGGGCCTATGGACGCGGAGACCTGGAACCTTTGCTTGTCCTCCGCTCCGTTGGTGTCGGTATCGGCCTCCCATAAACTCTCCCATCTATATCTATTGCATAGGGTTTATAGGACGCCAGTTAAACTGCACAGCTGGGGTGTTAGGGGATCCCCCCTTTGCCCAAAATGTATGCGGGACCATGGGGATCTCCTGCATATGTTCTGGAGGTGCCCAAAACTAAAAAGGTATTGGGATGAGATCCTTGACACTATCTCTTCTGTATTCTCTGTTGGTATTCCGCGGTGTCCATTGGTCTGCCTGTTGGGGGCCCTAGACGAAGAATCATTAACGCCTTCGGCTCATACTGCCATTATTCGGTTATTATATGTAGCCAGGAAATTAATAGCACGATTGTGGATAACACACAGGGTTCCCACCAGGCAGCAATGGACGGACCAAGTGAACCAGATGCTGATCAGGGAAAAAATAACATACCAACACAGAAACGCACCGCACAAATTTAATGCTATGTGGAAGGGATGGCTCGAGGTTCCGGGGCTAGCCCCCCACCAACTTATACAGGACAGACTTTTACAGGGCTGAATGTGGGTCCAGGGGCATGTGCATGGAGGTACATAGACAATCTTGATCTCTTCATGGGGCTAATTCTATGTCTTTCCCTCACCCGGCATTTATGAGGGGTAAGAGGAGGGACCAGCAGGACTGGGTAGAGGTATGCTGGATGTTGTGCCTAACATTGTACTTATATAGCTGTCCCAAAATGCAATATGGTCTCAGAGAGAATGCCACTTTTGTTTATATTCTTGGTTTATTTTTCTTATTTTTCAGTTTTAATGACATTTCCTATGTCTCAGCGGTCTACAAACCGGGTCAATTTGTACTTTGTATTTCCAGTATTCCTTTAGACGTAAAAACCAATACTGCTGTACGACTGTATTTTTTGTCTATGTTTGGTTTGTACCATATATGTTTTGCAATAAAAACGTATTTGATTTAAAAAAAAAAGAGGGCTTATTGAAATGTGAGAAAAAAAATAAATGAAATAGGAAATAAAGATAAAAAAAAGAGGTAATAGACGAAGTGGCACAAAATAAAAGATATATGTATCAAGAAGAAATGAGAACAAGTAAAAGAGGGAGTCACTCTTCAGGGGGCTTACTGGAATACGAAAAAAAATAATAAATAGGTGAGAGGTTAAAAGTCACTGATAAAACAATTAAGATCGAATTCAATGTTGAGGCCTCATGGCGTGAGAGTGTCTAAAGTAAAAATCCACTTGGACTCGAGCTGGCTCAGAGTCCTTACTTTATGTCCCCCATGCCAGTGTTTCACATATGGCTCTAGTCCCCAAAAATTCAGTTGTGTTGGGTCCTTGTTGTGGTGGGTGGCGAAGTGTTTTGATACACTGTGTTTGTCAAAGCCCTTCAGTATATTCTGCACATGTTCTTTTATGCGAACCCTTAATGGTCTCTTAGTATGGCCTATATATTTGAGCCCACAACTACACTCCAGGGCATATACTGCTCCCACTGTATTGCAACAGACAAATTCTTTAATTTCGTAGGTGTTTCCAGTACTCGTTGAAGTGAAATCCTTCTTCTTTTTATTTGGGCATTTGGTTTTTGTACATGCATAACAACGTTTACAAGGGTAGAAGCCTTTGCCCATGAAGAATGTCAATCCTCTACCAGGGGGATCTGGGATACTTTTTACAATTTTGTCCCTCATGGTGGGTGCTATTCTATACACAAATTTGGGGCAGATGGGGAGAATATCATTGAGGCGTATGTCAGCCCATAGTATATTCCAATGGAGCTTAATGATTCTCTCAATCTGTTTATGTTGTACATTGGCACCATATCTCGCATATTTTGGCATATTTGTAAACATTCTCTCCTCCCATTGTGCCATAAAAAGGTCCCCACTGGGAAACATACCCATATACCATGTATCCAAATGAAATATCTTGTGAAATGTCTTGACTTTTGCCTTAAAAAAAGCTACTTTTGGTTCAATCGCAAATATTAACATCAGAAAACAGGAGTAGCCATGGGAGCAAAATTTGCTCCCAGTGTGACAGGCCTTTTATGGCACAATGGGAGGAGGAGAGAGTGTTTACAAATATGCCAGGAGAGTTATTTATTTACAGAAGATACATCGACGATGTCATTATGCTATGGAAAGGGGAACAAATGAAGCTTATTGGCTTCCTTGAGGATCTAAATAGAAATGACAGGATTATTAAACTGTCATGGGAGATTAGTGACAAGACAATTACATTCCTAGACCTGCAAAAGAAAATGGAAGACTCTCATCCAAAACACATTTTAAGAACATAGACCATAAAAGTTATTTGCCATTAGAGAGTTGCCACCACAAAAATTGGCTATACAATGTACCAAAAGGCCAGTTAATGCGCCTTACACGTAATTGTACACAGAAGGAACAGTTCTGCACTCAAGCTGAGAACATGAAGCAGAGGTTCATAGAAAAAGGCTATAACAAGGACCACATTGACAAAAAAATAGCTGAAGTAGCAGAAATGAACTGGAAAGATCTGATTAAAGATAAATCAAATAACAAGACCTTGCAAGATATGGTACCAATCATTCTAGACTATAGCGTACAACATAAGCAGATTGAGAGACTCATTAAGTGACATTGGAATATACTATGGGCTGACATACGCCTCAATGATATTCTCCCCATCTGCCCCAAATTCGTGTACAGAAGAGCACCCACCATCAGGGACAAAATTGTAAAAAGTATCCCAGATCCCCCTGGTAGAGGATTGACATTCTTCACGGGCAAAGGCTTCTACCCTTGTAAATGATGTTATGCATGTGCAAAAACCAAATGCTCAAATAAAAAAAAGAAGGATTTCACTTCAACGAGTACTGGAAACACCTACGAAATTAAAGAATTTGTCTGTTGCAATACAGTGGGAGCGGTATAGTTGTGGGCTCCAGTTGTGTAGTTGTGGGCTCCAATATATAGGCCGTACTAAGAGATCATTAAGGGTTAGCATAAAAGAACATGTGCAGAATATACTGAAGGGCTTTGACAAACACAGTGTATCAAAACACTTCGCCACCCATCACAACAAGGACCCAACACAACAAAAAATTTGGGGAATAGAGCCATATGTGAAACACTGGCGTCGGGGACATAAAATAAGGTCAGCTCGAGTCCAAGTGAATTTTTACTTTAGACACTCTCACGCCATGAGGCCTCAACATTGCATTCGATCTCAATTGTTTTATCAGTGACTTTTAACCTCTCACCTATTTATTATTTTTTCTCGTATTCCAATAAGCTCTCTGAAGAGTGACTCCCTCTCTTACTTGTTCTCATTTCTTCTTGAAACATATATTGTTTATTTTGTGGCACTTCGTCTATTACCTATTTTTTTATCTTAATTTCCTATTTGATTTTTTTTTTTCTTGCCTTTCATTTTTGTTGAGCTGTGTGTTTACCTAGAGTTCAGATTTAATGATGTGAATACCCGCTGACCTCCTGGTAGCTGGGTCACATGACAGAGTTAGGGGGAAGCAGATTTAATTGCTTGCAAGATGCATTTTTTTAAGCATTTGGTAATTCTGACATACACCTTATTGGTTCACATAAAGAGTGATTTTAGTAACAGGCCCTCAAAAGGTTTATAAAAAATGATTCATGTCCTCCCTCATTTCCGGCACCAATTAATTCATAAATCAGACTTTGCACAGAACAATAGAAAAAGTTGTAACATAACTGTATGCACAGACAGATGCTATTTACTCAAAGCTAGTTGTCCAACCACTTTGTTTATCAGAGAGGGAAAGGAATTGCAACTCATATAAACGGCATACTTTGATTATTAGAAAACAACCTCAAAAATCCCTAATTTGCCAGATAATTAGGCTCTATTGGACACACTCTTATCTAGGCATAGATAGATTAATTTGTAGCACACAAAAAAATAAAAAAATCTGGGATATAATTTATTTATTCCTTTGTACCACTGAATAGATATTTCTTTAATCTATGTCATTACTTTTACAGATGGTCTCTTCTTCAGTTCACAGTAAATAAAAGACAAACTTGCAATAAGACAACCACTAAATTCTCTTTGATAATTCAACATGAGATTCGTGATAACACTGTCTGATGACGCTAAGGGAAGTCTGTAATGACTAAAAAAGAATCAAAGGCATTTTTTGACAGCTAGTTACCAAATATTTGGACATCCTGCCTTATAAACCGGTTTGTTTTCTTACTTTTTAGGAAACCAGCCAATCAGTTTAGATCATTTACTGCTCTGTTTCTTTTCAAATCTGTTCTAACTAGCAATTTTAATCTTATTATCAAATAAACCTACATGATCAGAAGGTCCTGATTGAGGAACATGCTTGATTTCCAGAGATCATAGAATACTGTACAATATTACAATATATAGTGGATCTGTTACGTAGAACTGTGTTTGCCAAATAGATAAGTGGCTGTAATTGATTTGAAAGTCTCACTGTCATCCAAATTGTTCAAGTGCAGGTTGGGAAATGAATGCTACAATTTGATTTGTTATAAAACAAAAAGCACAATGTGACAATGTAAAGTTGAAAACAATGAACATGCCTTACAACTGCTAAAGCCAAAAATGGCTTCCAGGGGTTTTGCAGAAAGTTTTCCCACTCTTCTTTGGCACATGCATCTAGTTCAGAAGTATTCTAAGCCCCTGTACAGTCTGAGATTTCCACAACCAAATCCGTCGGATTTTTCCCGTCGGATTTTGTCCGTCGAATCTTGTCCGAAACTGTTGCATACACACGGTCGGACAAAGTTGGCGAAAAATCCGATCTTTCAGAACGTGATGACGTAATTTCGTTACGATGGGACTACATTCAGGCTAGTAGCCAATAGCTTTGATGTAGGAATTTGATCTGAGCATGCGTGGCACTTGGTCCGATCAAAATTCTCTACACATGATCGGAGTATGTGCGATCGGCCCAGTTGGTCGGGAAATATTTCCAACATTTTGGAAAATTGGGTCCGACGGATATTCCGACGGAATCAGTCCGATGCATACCACACATAGTCGGATTATCCGACGACACGGTCCGATAGGACACATTCCGACGGATTCTCCGACCGTGTGTACAAGGGCTAAGGCTGCCTAGCATGCATGGTAAGGTTGAAACTTACCCACATATTTTCAATAATATGCAAGTCTAAAGACTACAACTCCATTCTAAAACGTAAAGTATACATCAGGACAAAATGAAAAAAATCACCTTTACATTAAATTTTTGCATTACATGCGCTTTTCCCCTTGTTTATCCCCGTAAAGACCCTACATGTAAAAAACGCATTCAGTTCCTACATATTGTTGCAGACTGACAACACACAGCATTTTTCGTGACTTAGTGTTGTCAGCCTCAGCCCTCCTCAGTTTAGCAAATCCAATTTATCATTTACACAACATTGACAAAATTGCTCTGTAGTCCCAAAATAAGAATAAGGAAGGTTAATTAGACTCCTTTGGATAACACAGGAAATGAGCACAATACAGCTTCAAGTTTTGGACATTTTTTTGCACTTTTAAAATCGATATAATAAAACACTTTTGATGATATATGTGAATTGGGGTTAACGTACACTTTAAAACTGAGAACATTCCACAAAGAACTGGCACTAGAAACTTTCCTTATCAAATTGCAAATTCTTTTATTTCTTCTTCTTTCTTTCTTCTTCCATAAAATAAGAGACAACTAATGCTGAGAAGTGGTAACGTGGCACATTCCCTTTTTGTAACTGTGTGCAATGTAACAATCTTCTTTAAGGTGATCATGACTTATATCCTGATGAATGGTAAACCTATTAAGATCAAGGGATTTTTATATGCATTATTCTTCTTTTGTAGTTTATTCTTTAAATTGCCTATGTGGCTTCTTGTATATTAGTGAAACCCTCCCAGGGGCTTTGGGACTGAGTTTCGGCTCACTAATCTGAAATTCATGGTAATCTAACTAAGCAGGCAGTTGCCTTTAAACATTTCAAAAAGGTAATTTGGTTTTCAAATTAAAATTTTAAGTAATGGACCATGTTCCAATACTGAAAAGGGGGGAGATAGGAAGTAGTTACTTCTTAAGAAAAAAGTTAGATGACTCAATAAAATTTATATCTTAACACCATGTGGTCAAAGGCGCCCCCCGCCACCCTCCACAATGATTATCATGGAAAATTAAGTAGATGTCTAGTTCCACTTTAGTCTGTATCAGTGGCGGCTGATGTTTTTTTTCGGGGGTGGCAAACAACCACCCATCCCCCCTCCCTGAGTGGCACACAACTAACCCGCCGAGTGGCACAGAACTACTCCCCCTCCCCCGAGCGGCACGTCCGGCACTTACACCATGGTGGCGGGCAGCAGGTGGCAGACAGCGTCTAACGGCTTGGCTTGGCTCCAAGTCCTATCCTCCATAGCGGCTTCCAGCTCCTCCCTTCCTCCTCCTAGGTGTCCAATAGAATCGCCTGTCCTTTCGGCCAATCAGGTGACCGGTTATGTCTGACGTTATGTTTTTTTTATTGTAGGGGGCGTGGCCTGACATGTGACGTCACTGATCGTCCTTCCCTATAAAAGGGAAGAAACGATCGGTGACAGCCACACAGGGAAGCACGGGAAGAGGTTTGTTTACACAGACCTCTCCTCATTCTTCAGCTCTGGGACCTGATCGCGGGACACCAACGACGATCAGGTACGCTGGTCCTGCGGCCATGGTCACAGAGCACAGGACCGGGTCGGGAGCACGCAGCCGGCGGCATGCTCCCGACACACGGCTGGGCCCTTAAAAAGCAACGTACAGGTACGTACTTGGGCCCAGCTGTGCCATTCTGCCGACGTGCATCGGCGTGAGGCAGTCCTTAAGTGGTTAAAAATGAGTTTATTAAGATAAAAAATACCTGCTTACATGAAAGAAGCAGCAAGTGTGCCAAAGAGAGACAAACTTTCAGCGTTTCACGACACCTCACACGTGACTTGCGGTACACAGTATGCTTAGGTCACGCCCTATACGTAACGTTACATCACGTCACTTCCTCAGGGGACCCCTGTCAGCGGTTTCACCCATCGGATAAATTACTACATTTTATTGATGCTCCATCTTACCTACTTTGAGCAATTGGACTATCTTCACTTATGGACTTCACTGTACATATTTAATTAATAGTAATAATAGTTGTATCACTATTGTTTGGATGCACATCGAATGCAATTCATTTCACATTATTGTATTGATATAACATTTTTGTTGATTGATTTCATATATGGAGGTTTCTAGGTTATGCGCAAGATCACTGAAATTTTAATTTTACTTATTGTGTAGTTGTGAACACTATTAGGTTAACTGCATTTCCACTTATTATTTTTTATTTTATTTACTAGTAGTAGCACAGAGGACCACTATACTTATCTACGATATTTAACTGCTTGCCGACCGGCTCACATCAATATATGTCAGCAGAATGGCACTCCTGTGCAAAGACTGTGAATACTTATATACATGTGATTTCTTTTGTTTTTTTATTATTAATACATTTGCAAAGATTTCAAACAAACTTGTTTCACATTGTCATTATGGGGTATTGTTTGTAGAATTTTGAGGAAAATAATTAATTTAAGCCATTTTGGAATAAGGCTGTAACATAACAAAATATGGAAAAAGTGTACTGCTGTGAATACTTTCCAGGTGCACTGTACCGTTTACTGTATACCACAGTTCACAGGCGCTATACTATAATTTTCACACAGACCTATTAATATACACTTATTGGGATTTTTTCTACCAAAAACATGTAGCAGAATATATTTTTGCCTAAATTCATGAAGAAATTAGATTTGATTGGATATGTTTTATACAAGAAAGTAAAAACTATAGTTATTTCTTTTAAAATTTTCAGTCTTTTTGTTTACATTACAAAAAACCCAAAAAAAACCAGTGGTGATCAAATACCACCAAAAGAAAGCTCTATTTGTGTGAAAAAAAATTCAAAAAAAGGAATTTGCATACAGAGTTGCATGACTGTGCAATTGCCAGGTAGCATACTGCTGAATAGCAAAAAATGCCCTGGTCATGAAGGGGGTAAATCCATTCTGAACTGAGGTTGTTAAGCCCTATGTGATGTTACAGAAGCATACAATTGTTACAGACCACATTAGTGACTGCTTATTCTGCCATTACATATTTTGGATGTGTAATTGATTTTTTATGACCCAAAAGACATGTATCATGTGCCACTCAGGCTCACTGAAAGGAGTACTTCTTCTTGATATCCACCATAGAGGACTGAGAATTAAAAAAGTTCCCACATTTAAGGTAGAAGATCTCGACTTCAGGGCACAGTGGACTAGCATATTAGATGAAGCCTCTAAAGGTCTTATGGGACTCTTAGTCAAATTTAAAGAGAAATATATTGAATCCTTAAATCGATTGTAAACCCCGCTTGTTCATTTTTGTAGGTAAAATGAATATCTTCTAAATGTGCATCTTTTAGGAGATATTCAGTTTGTCTGCAGCCAGTGACATCACTGGCGCATGCACTCTTAAGGTCAAGCATACCTTGCCAGAACTTCAGAGCTTTGTGCCGAAACCAAGAGCTCTCCCGCTCGTGCGAATTACATAGCCAATCTCATAGCTGGAGCTTGTAAACCCAGAAAAAAGACAGGGGAAACATGCCAGCCCTCTCAGCAGTGACTTTACGGCTCTGGAGAACCTCGTTCTGAAGTGAGTATTTCATAATGTGCTCGTATGCAATGTAAATTAGCACATTATTCCATTGCCTTGCAGGTTGTTTTTTTTTTTTTTTAACATTCGCGGTTTACAACTACTTTAAGAACAGAGATTAATTCTGTACAAGAACTAGACAGCTTTTGCCACCTACCAGACTTTGAATCAAAAGAAGAACATGTATACCCTGAACACATTGGAGGATGAAATTACACAAACCAAGAGATGAAAATTTTTAAGAGTCAAGTTGGATTATACTTACACAAAGTCAACAATATACAGATGGAGAACCATTAAAGACCATTTAAGAACCATTTAAGAGGAAGAGACCCAGAGGATCATGACATTCCATGCTCAGTACATCATCTGAGACTACAAACACACCTAAGAGGTTCAGTCTCTCTGACACTGAAGGAGAAACCTCTGCCCCCTCAACCTCAACAAACAGCCTTCATGAGAGAAAACAAAAACTCAAGGATACCTTCTCTGATGACAGTAACCCTTGTTTGCCAAAAAAGCTGGGAACTTCGAAGGAAAATGGAGGGGGGAGGGGGTCAAACAATCCACACAAAAGAAAAAAAATAAGGTGCCAAAAACATTAACAATCCAGTTCAACCCATCGCCTTCATACTTCAAATGTCCTGAATTTTTCAAGTTGAACTTTGTCACAAGAAACACTGAATTTCTTATGTCGTGGACTCAACTGTGCACCAACCACCAATTTTGATTTATTTTCCACTTTCGTTGAGGTAAATAATTTTGTCAGCTGACTCACCTTTAAAAAACATTTTTTGAACACTAAGTCAACTTTTTTTTTGCACTTTTGTCTCTCATGCTTCTGGATATTCAGTCATTCATATCAATGATAGAGTTAAACAACCAGATCACTTCATCATCCCCTCCCATTCCAAATCAGATTACTACCCCATACAAATTAGGGGTAAACAATTGGACACTTTTAAAAAATCTGTAGAATATGACCTGTTGTCTCTGGCTCCATTAATCCATCAGTACCTCACCAAAGCACTGTCAAAATCTTAACAAAAGAGAGAGAGAGAGAGAGAGATCTTAAAACCTTTACAAGATGATTCCAATATTACATAGCTAGTCAGTTTGAAAAAGTCCATTCAGTTCAACAATCCCATATACCCAATTCTATACCCACAGTTGATCCAGAGGAAGGCAAAAAACCCCAGCAGAGCATGATCCAATTTGCTAAAGCAGAGGAACAAATTCTTCCTGATCCCCCGAGAGGCAATCAGATTTTCCCCGGATCAACTTTACCTATAAATGTTAGTACCCAGTTATATTATGTACACTTAGGAAATAATCCAGGCCTTTCTTAAAGCAATCTACTGAGCTGCCCAGAATCACCTCTGCCGGGAGTCTATTCCACATTTTCACAGCTCTTACTGTGAGGAAACCTTTCCGCATTTGGAGATTAAATCTCTTTTCCTCTAGACGTAAAGAGTGCCCCTTGTCCTCTTTGTTGACTGTAAAGTGAATAACTCAACACCAAGTTCACTATATGGACCCCTTATATATTTAGTTGTACATGTTGATCATATCCCCCCTTAATCTCTTCTTATTAAGAGTGAATAAATTCAGTTCCTCTAATCTTTCCTCATAGCTGAGCACCTCCATGTCTCTTATCAGTTTGGTTGCCCCTTCTCTACACTTTCTCCAGTTCCCCAATATCCTTTTTGAAAACTGGTACTCAAAACTGAAATCCATATTCCAGATGAGGTCTTACTAATGATTTGAACAGGGGCAAAATGATATCTCTCTCTCTGGAGTTCATACCTCTCTTAATACAAGAAAGGATTTTGCTCGCTTTGGAAACTGCAGCTTGGCATTGCATGCTATTATTGAGCTTATGATCTACCAAAACCCCCAGATCCTTCTCCACTATGGATCCCCCCAGTTGTATTCCCCCTAGAATGTATGATGCCTGCATATTCTTAGCCCCCAAGTGTATAACTTTACATTTCTCAACATTAAACCTCATCTGTCACATAGTCGCCCAATTAGACCGAGCATTGAGGTCAGCTTGTAAATTGGAGACATCCTGTGAGGACGTTATTCCACTGCATAGCTGGTGTCATCTGCAAAGATAGAAATGTTACTTTTGATCCCAGACCCAATATCATTTATAAAGATATTAATAAGTAAGGGTCCCAGCACTGAACCTTGGGGTACACCACTGATAACCTTAGACCATTCAGAGTAAGAATCATTAACCACTACTCTCTGAATTCTGTCTTTTAGCCAGTTTTTTATCCATTTACAAACTGATATTTCCAAACCTGTAGACTTTACCTTACACATGAGCCATGTGTCGGAACTGTATCGAACGCTTTTGCAAAATCCAAGTATGCCACATCCACCGCCACTCCTCTGTCCAAGGTTTTACTTACCTTCTCATAAAAAGAAATCAGGTGTCTGACAACTTCTGTCTTTCATGAATCCATGCTGTCTGTTGCTTAAAATATTTTTTTCCTGCAAGAACTCATCTATGTGGTCTTTTATTAATCTCTCCAGTATCTTCCCAACTATAGAAGTTAAACTAACCGGTCTATAGTTACTTGGTAAAGACTTTGTTCCCTTTTTAAATATAGGCACCACATTGGCCCTGCGCCAACCCAGTGGTACTATTCCTGTCATTAATGAGTCCCTAAAAATTTGATACAATGGCTTTAAAATTACAGAGCTCAATTCTTTTAGGATCCGTGGGTGGATGCCATCAGGTCCAGGTTCTTTATCCACCTTTATTCTGTTCAAATATTTCTGGACCATACCACTTTTGAGCCATTGTGGATTTGAGGCTGTGTCACTACAACCCCCATTATGGACATGAGCTCCCCCATAACCCTTTGTATACATAGAGCTGAAGAAAGTATTTAATAAATTAGCCTTCTCTTTGTCCCCAGTCATCCAGTCTAGATTATTTTGTAAAGGGCCTACATGCTCAGACTTGACCTTTTTACTATTAATATATTTGAAGAATTTTTGGGGGTTTGTCCTACTATCTTTTGCAATCTGTCTTTCATTTAGAATTTTTGCATCTTTGATTTACCTTTTACATATTCTGTTATATACTTTGTAACATTTAAATGACACTAGTGTTCCTTCATTTTTATATTTTTTAAAAGCTCTCTTCTTATAGTTTATAGCTTTTTTAACCACTTAGGGACCACCTCACGCCGATGTAAGTCGGCAGAATGGCACGGCTGGGCACAATCACGTACCTGTATGTGATTCTTTAAGTGCCCAGCAGTGACCCGGTCCTGTGCTCCGTGACCGTGGCCGTGGGACCAGCGGACCCGATCGCCGTTGGTGTCCCGCGATCGGGTCACAGAGCTGAAGAACGAGGAGAGGTCTGTGTAAACAAACCTCTCCCCGTGCTTCCCTGTGTGGCTGTCACGATTGTCTCTTCCCTTTTATAGGGAAGGACGATCAGTGACGTCACATACCAGGCCACGCCCCCTACAATAAAAAAAAATATAACGTCATACATAGCACTACACTGCCTCCTTGTGGTTAACTCCTTCACTGCCAGTGTCATTTACACAGGAATCAATGCATTTAAATAGCATTGATTACTGTATAAATGATAATGGTCCCAAAAATGTGTCAAAAATGTCCGATGTGTCCGCCATAATGTCGCAGTCACAATAAAAATCGCTGATCACCGCCATTATTAGTAAAAAAAAAAAATATTAACAAAAATGCTATAAAACTATCCCCTATTTTATAAACGCTATAACTTTTGCGCAAACCAATCAATAATCGCTAATTGTAATTTTTTTTACCAAAAATATGTAGAAGAATACGTATCAGCCTAAACTGAGGAAAAAAACGTTTTTTTATATATTTTTGGGGGATATTTATTATAGCAAAAAGTAAAAAAATATAGCATTTTTTTCAAAATTGTCGCTCTATTTTTGTTTATAGCGCAAAAAATAAAAACTGCAGAGGTGATAAAATACCACCAAAAGAAAGCTCTATTTGTGGAAAAAAAAGGACGCCAATTTTGTTTGGGAGCCACGTCGCACGACCGCACAATTGTCAGCTAAAGCGACGAATTGCCGAATCGCAAAAATGGGCTTGGTCCTTTGGCTGCAAATTGGTCCGGGGCTTAATTGGTTAACTTTGGCCATGAGCCACATAGATATTATTTTTAGCCTTTTAAACTTATTGCCCATGGGAATATACTTTGCAGTGAGTTCACAAACAGTCTTTTTGAAGAATTCCCATTTCTGTTCTGTACCCATTGATGCCAATATTCTCTCCCAGTCCTGGAGAGCAGCCCTCATCCTTGGAAAATTTGCTCTCTTGAAATTAAGTGTTTTTATGTTTCCCATATGTGAATCTTGCTTACAGCTAACATCAAATGAAATCATGTTATGGTCACTGCTACCCAGGTTTTCCTTTATCTGAACATTAGTAATACTCTCTGCATGGTTTGAGATTACCAGGTCCAACAGAGCATCACTCCTAGTTGGGTCCTCAATAAACTGGATCATAAAATTGTCCTGTAATAGGTTTATAAATTGTTGCCCTTTAACTGTCCCAGCAGTGCCATCACTTCAGTCAATTTCTGGGTAGTTAAAATCCCCCATTATCATCACTGTTCCAGCCCTTTCAGCCATTTCCATCTGTGCAAGGAGCTGAGTCTCCACCTCCCCATTAACATTGGGTGGTCTATAACAAACTCCAATGATTAACTTTGAACTACACACATCTGTATGCAGTTCCACCCATAATGCTTCAGACTCATCAAACTCTCCATCCACCAGGTCCTCTTTCACACTTGCTTTGAGATCACTTCTCACATACAGACCCCTCCACCTTTCCTTTTTACTCTGTCTTTCCGAAACAGTGCATAGCCAGGAATATTAATAGCCCAGTCATGTGAGGAATGAAGCCAAGTTTCAGCAATACCGATTACATCATAGCTCTCCTGATGCACCAGAGCTTCCAGCTCCCCTATTTTGCTTGGCAGACTTCTGGCATTGGTAAGCAAACATTTTAATGCATTAATATAATTTGACTGGTCACATACTATCCTCTTGGGTGTTCCGAGATTGCAACTAGGACTTGCTACTATACTTATCTTGGGTTTATGTGCTTTGGTTACCCTACCACTAATGCCACTAATGCCCCTAATATTACCCTCTGGAATATGTTCCACGCTGATCTCTATCTCTGGACCCTCCCCCATCGCCTAGTTTAAAAACCCCTCTAACTTTTTGGCCATTCTTATTACCAGCTGATCTATATACTCCTCATTTAGGTGCAGTCCGTCCCTTCTATAGTACCGGTTATCGACTGAGAAGCCATCCCAGTCCTCCAGGAACCCAAACCTCTCCTTACTACACCAGCTCTTCAGCCACTTGTTTACTTCCCTAATGTCCCTCTACCTTTCTGGTGTGGCTCAATGTACCGGTAGTATTCCTGACAATACTACCTTGGAGGTCCTTTTCTGCAATTTAGCTCCCAAGTCCCTAAAATCGTTCTTTAGGACACTCCATCTGCCTCTGACTTTGTAATTGGTGCTAACGTGCATCATGACAGCTGGGTCTTCACCCGGCCCCTCCTAGTAATCTGTCCACCAGATCCGTGATGTGCCAAACCCGAGCGCCCGGTAGACAACATACAGTTCGGTGCTTCGGGTCTTTGTTACAGATTGCCCTCTCTGTCCTTCTAAGAATTGAGTCCCCTACCACCAGAATCTGTCTTTCCTTTGCCTTTCCCCCCCTACTCTCCCTGGAGGAGTTCTGCCCCGGGCAACTAGGCAAATCACTCAGCTCCAGCAGTGCTGGTCCCTGACTGGGATCACCAATGTCACTCAATGGAGCATACTTATTGGGATTCTCCAGCCCTGGATCGACCTCCCTGGCACTTGCCCTTCTACCCTTCCTGACTGTCACCCATCTACTCTTTGCTAGTGCCTGCACCTCTTTGTCTCCACCCAACTCTGTGCTGGCCTCTGCCGGCACCTGCCGTGTACGTTCCTGGCTCTCCTTTAGTGTGGAGGATCCTCTCAGTGCTGACAGTTGCTTCCCCAGATTCAGAACCTGGGCTTCCAGGGAAACAATGTGCTTACATTTTTCACAGCAGTATTCACCCTGGATCAGATGATCAAGCAACGCGTACATGCCACAAGATGTACACCGAGTCGCCTCTCCACACTCACCAGGCATCGTACCTATTAATTTAATGAGGATTAGAGATTATACCCAGTCCAAATTACCTAACAACTAGCTTTCTGACACTAATAAACACTTAACAAGACAGTAAACGGGTACTCAACAAAACAATACATAGGTACTCACAGACAAGCGTGCACCCACAATACACAAGTACTAACAATCCACACACACTACTCAGACAACACTCAGGTACTCACACTACACAGGTACTATGACCCCTGTAACCTCCTGGTTTTAACTCACCACTTAGACCAGTTCCACTTGGACAGAGTTCCAGCAGACTCAAAGATGAACAGGCTCACAATGAGTTTGACAAAAGGTTATATAGGCCTCAAGCACCCATGACCAATTAACCACTCCCCTTAATTGGTATGCTGAAGGAAGCAAGGAAAAAAACAGTTTAAAGGGTGTCAGAAAAAAGGTGTTAAAAAACTACAAGGAAAAGCCCCAAAAATAACCTAAAAATACAAACCAGCAATCACCAGCAGTCAAAAGCAAGACTTGTTCACTTTCCACTCAAGGTTCCCCACTGTTTAGCTTCCAACCAGCAGTTTGGCCTTTAAACCAGCAGTTTGGCTAATTTTTGATATTATAATCAAAAAATTCAGACAAGGAAGGGGCGTTGGTCATACTTGACTCCCAGGGTTATCTTAAGGAGGCAGTAAGACAACTTTTGGATACAGACACTTACAGTTGCATACCTTCAGATCCACCCAGCATTTCAAACAACGCCTAGAATGTATTGATTAAATGAAGCATTATTTATTGGGATCCTGAGTAACTCTGAAGCCAAAAATATGATACCTCCTCCTGTGACACCAATTTTTCACTATTTGCCTAAAACACACAAAAAGGATGTCCTACTTCAGGGCAGGCCCACCTCAGCAAGCATTAACTCCATGGGGGAACCATTGAGGACTTCTATGGTTACATTATTATCACTGTTAGTTCCTAGAATACCCTCTCATTTGCAGGATACAAAACATACCATACAAGTCCTCGACGGTCTTTCCTGGAGTCAAAAATAAAGTGGATTGTGTGTGATGTAAGATCTCTCTATTCCTGCATACCCCATGATTAACCACTTCCCATCCGGCCAATGAATATATACGGCCGGGTGGGAGCCGTCTACTCCTGATAGGCCATTCAGGAACGTCCTTCAGAAGTAGCGGAATCGCGCGCGCGTGCCCGCGCAGCGGCGCGATCCCGATGTGCTCGTGTCACCCGGACACGGCACATCTCAGATCGGCAGGAGGGCTCTGTGATTGGCCCTCCTGATCACATGACGGCCGTGTCCAATCACGGCCGTCATGTGATGTAAACAAACAGCCGGTTGCTAGGCAATCGGCTCTCCTCTCCTCACACGGAAGTCCTCACTGAGGAGAGGAGAGCAGAACGCTGCAGCCGGCTGATGATCAGTGAGTATGAGCTGCTTTTTACAGCTTTTTACTCACTGATCACCAGTCTAGTGTAAACACACAACACACCACACAGTACAAACACAGTCCCCACATATGTCCCCAAAACACACATGTCCCCAAAACATACATGTCCCCAAAACATACCCAATAATAAAAACATGTCCCCCACATATGTCCCACTAAAATTACATGTCTCAATGATTATCTGCACACATATGTACGTGATCACCTGCACACATATGTACATGATCATTTGCGTACATATGTCCCTGATCACACAAACCAATTATTATACACTTAACGGAATTTTTTTTACCAAAAACATGTAGCAGAATACATTTTGGCTTAAATTTATGACAAAATTTGATTTTATTGGATTTCTTTTCAAATAGAAAAAAGAAAATATTGTTTTTTTTCCAAATTTCCGCTTTTTTTGCGCTTATATCGCAAAAAATAAAAAACGGAGTCGTGAATAAATAACACCAAAATAAAGCTCTATTTATGCGAACAAAATGATAACCATTTCATTTGGGTACAGTGTAGCATGACCACGCAATTGTCATTGAAAGCGCTAGAGCGATGAAAGCTGAAAATTGGGCTGGGAAGGAAGGGGGTGAAAGTGCCCTGTATTGTAGTGGTTAAGGACACTCAAACATCACATGGACCTTTATACGGAATACTTCCAAGAACTCAAATGGTTCATTTTGGAAGAAGTCTCCTATTTTTTGCATCATGATTACTTTCTTTTCAATGAAGAGTGGTATTTACAAAAAAAAACAGGGAGCCTCCATGGGATCAAGATTCTTACCTACTTATGGTAACTTGTACATAAGTTGGTGGGAGGAACAACACATTTACAATGCATACAAGCTCCACAGAGATCATGTTATATCATATTTTCATTACATTGATGATCTGATCTTTATCGTTGATTGGAATCTGTCTGCCTCTGCGTTAAACCTAAAGTTTACATTAGAAGAAAATCAAATCGAGAGTCGAGACCAATTATCTTGACCTTACTTCGGTTTCATCCAAGACAAAGTGGTCACTGTGTGTGCTTACGGAAAAGCTACCTCTAAAAATGTTCTCCTACATGCATCTGGTTGCCATCCTTCCCACACTATCAGTGTGATCCCATGGGGATAGTTCATCCGAATCAGACACAACTGTTCCAACCTGATGAACTATGACAAAGAAGCCCTCTCATTGGAACAAGTACTTTGTGAACGAGGCTACCAGAGATCATAGTTTATGCAAGAGCGTCTTCACTCTAGGAATTTGAATAAGACCAGTTTACTCATTAATCAATCCTCCCAACAGACTAGGTCAATTGATTTACTTGTGTTCTCCACACACTACAGTTCTCAGTTTTAGAACATCAAGCGGATCATAGATAGACATCCTGAGTGCTCCCACCACCACATGCAATGGCTGCTCACCTCCTTTATGCGTGCCCTAGGGGTCAAACACGCCTTTGCACTTAGTGCCAATATGCCTTTAAAGGAATCCTCTACGGTCTTTAATCAAATGACACCATCAATGGCTGACAAAGGTCTCATCCACTGTACTCCTTTCATGTTTTTAAGACCAGCGTTGCATATGAAAAAACAACAAGAAAAAATGCCTCCTATAGTGCAGTATCCGAGGGGTTAAATAATATAGCCTTCACCCCAGCTAGATAAACTCACATTTATTAAAACAATAAAAAGCATGGAATATACAATTGAGAACAATCTCACCGATCTTCATCTGATCTCCTCCAGATAAAGCCACGTGAGGGGTGGTGAAACTAGTAGAGGTGGAGCCGGGCGGTGGACTGATCGAGTCTGAGTGAGATTGCTCTCAATTGTATATTCCATGCTTTTTATCGTTTTAATTAATGTGAGTTTATTGCTAGCTGGGGTGGAGGCTATATTATTTAACCCCTCGGATACTGCACTATAGGAGGCACTTTTTCTTGTTGTTTTTTCATATGCAATGCTGGTCTCAGGATAAAGTTTTTGTTACACTAATCATCACTGTGGAGGATTTCTCATTATTGATTATTGGACTTTTTTTGCATTCATTTATTTTTATATTTTTTCACATATTGCATTATCACTGGAAAGTTTGTATAATATTTATTATTGTAGTATCATCATTTTAGCGCTATCCCACTGTAGTTCTATACTGAAGAGGGGTCCCTAGATATCCCTAGATATTTTAATGGAACTGCACAGACCTGTATGCCCAATATAGGAGAGAATTAATTGAAGGATGTTTAACGTGCAATAAAAAGCACTCCGAAATATGTACACAAGGGTGTGTGTCCTTATTAAATAAATTATGTAGTTAAAGATATATCAAATTGTATAATATTGTGAAACTAAACCCACAGGAAAGTGCAAGTGCTGTGCTATGTAATAAACTAAGTGTCTACAATAGCATATATTATATTATAGAACCAGATTGTGAAAAATCACTTGTTCATGAAAACAAGTTAATTATAAAGTGCAGAAAGTGCTCAACCTTAAAAGGACGTAATGTGTGTACTACAAAAATACTCTACAGTACACTATATTCAAACACTACTGTGATTAACATGCAGATGCACGTATATAGCCTCCGTGCCCAAAAAATAAAAAATAAATAAATAAATATATATATATATATATATATATATATATATATATATATATATATATATATATATAAAAATAATAACTAATGGTATTTAGCACCTCAAAAACACTCAGATACCAAGCGAATAACAAAAACAGAAAAAACAGAAAAAAACATGCAGAAATCTCAACCATAGTATAATCAGTCTATATCCAAAATATGATAAAAATAAAAAGTTTTATGTCCATAACATAATCCTTAATGTGCAGAAGAAATCCAACAAAGGTTTATCAAGTGACTTCTGTGCTCGTGGTGTATCCAGGTGACTCGAGTGCTCCCCCCGCAAGGGTCCCTACTCATCGGATCCTCACACCCCTACAGGGGTAATGTGCGCGTAAATCCACTCCCTTAGGCTAGGTTCACACTGGAGCGATGCGCAATTTCCCGCATTGCATGCCTCCCGCCGGCAGTTCACACTGCCCTATGCGGACTGCTGGGAGTGTCAGTGAAATGTTAATGACACCCCCAGATCAGTCCGCATATCGCAGTGCGATCTGCAAACTCGGACAGGAATCGGATCGCATGGTGTGAACACCCATGCGATCCGATTCTGCTGCGGACCAAAAAAAGGGTCCCGTGCGAGTTTGCGGTGGGTGCGATGCAAATTCAGCCATACTATCTGTATGGCTGAACTCGCATCGCACAGAGATCAGATGTGATTTGCACTGCAGTGCGGTGCGAATCACATCCGGGTCTCCCAGCCGCAGTGGTTTGAACCCAGCCTTATAGGTGTACCGGCCCAGCTTCTTTGGCCTCAGGCCCCGCTGTGTACAATTTCAAGGGTCAGGTTCAAGGAATATTCCTCTTTTAACCACTTGCCGACCGCCGCATGACGATGTACGTCGACAGAATGGCACGGGCAGGCATAAGGGCTTACATGTACGTCCTTGCCTGCCCGCGGGTCGGTATTCGTTCGGGAGCGATCCCGGACGAGGGGACGGCCATTCATTCATGGCCACCCCCTCGCGATCGCTCCCGACGAATGAAAATGCTCGGTGACATCACTTCCTCTCCTGTAATGTAAACACAGGCAGAGGAAGTGATGTAATCTCTCCTCGTGTCGGTCTTTTTCGTTCCGGCACCGAGGAGAGAGGATCGTGAGTTGCACCTAACACTACACTAACAGTAGAACACGCCAGGCACACTTTTCACCCCCCTGATCACCCCCCAATCACCCCCCAATCACCCCTGCCCCCCCCAGTCACAGTGACACCAATTGCATATTTTTTTTTTTTTTTGCATTGGTGTCATTTGTGACTGTAATAACTGTTAGGGCAGTTAGGGCTAGCCCCCTTTAGCTCTAGGGTGCCCCCCTAACCCCCCCAATAAAGGTTTAACCCCGTGATCACCCCCCGTTGCCAGTGTCACTAATAAGCGATCGTTTTTCTGATCGCTGTATTAGTTTTTATAGGTTTTATAGGTATTTAGGTTCGCTGCAGCTTTTTATAGCGTCAGGGACCCCCATATACTACCGCATAGCCCCCTGATTGCCCCCCAGTTAACCCTTTCACCAGTGATCACCATATAACTGTTACAGGTGACGCTGGTTGGTTAGTTATTTTTTTTTTGTTTCAGGGCACCCGCCATTTATTACCTAATAAAGGTTTAACCCCCTGATCACCCGGCGGGTGATATAAGTTTGAGGGTCAGATAAGGCCTGCGTCGCCCCAGCGTCAGGTTAGTGCCAGTACCGCTAACACCCACGCGCAAAGCATACACCTCCCTTAGTAATATAGTATCTGATCAGATCTATATTAGCGTTGCCAGCATTTTAGGTTTCCCAAAACGCATTGTTAGCGGGATCAGCCCAGATACCTGCTAGCACCTGCGTTTAGCCCCTCTGCCAAGCCCAGCCCAGCCCACCCAAGTGCAGTATCGATCGATCACTGTCACTTACAAAACACAACACACATAACTGCAGCGTTCGCAGAGTCAGGCTTGATCCCTGCGATCGCTAACAGTTTTTTTTGTAGCGTTTTGAAACAGTCGCTGACAGGCTAGGTGCTTTTTTACCTGTGAGTCTCACTAGTGTACCCCTAAATTTAGAGCCCAAAATGGCAAAGCGAAGGTACACTAGTGAAGAGGCCTACACGTTTCTGAGCATGACAGATAGTGAAGAGGACGTCACTCATCTGTCAGATTCAGGCTCAGAATACGATCCTGTAGAGGACAGCGGCTCCATGACAGATAGCTCTGACGACGGAGATGAGGCCTCTGTTAGGGACAGGTGTGCCCGATCCCGAATGTATTCTGTTGTTGAGGTGCATAAACCGCAGGCCACTCGTATGGAGCAGAGACGTACTAGAGCCGCTCATCCTTCTGGTGAACTGGCAAGCACCAGCGGCCTAGTACACCCTGGACCTACATCCAGCACTGCAGTAACACGTGGTGACGTGGCGAGTCCCATAAGTGCAGTTCAAGCTGGCGAGGTGGCAAGCACAAGTAGTGTCCCGCTGCCACCAAGAAGAAGACAAAGACAGGCCCGTCGTACCCATAGTGCCCTTCCTGCAGAATTCGCCAATCCTATTTGGGTGCCCACCACTTCTGCAGAACCCGTACTTCCCCCATTCACTGGCCAACCTGGCATTAACGTGGAAACAGTTGATTTTACGACACTTGACTTTTACTCACTGTTTTTCACCGAAGATCTCTATAGATCTATTGTGGACCAAACCAATTTGTACGCTGCTCAACACATCGCCACTATTCCCCAGTCCGCCCTTGCCAGACAATGGAAACCAGTTACGGTTTCCGAATTTAAAATCTTTCTGGGCCTCTCCCTCAACATGGGCATAACCAAAAAGAGTGAGTTGCGGTCATATTGGTCCACTGACCCAATTCACCATATGCGCGTGTTCTCTGCTTCCATGTCCAGGGCACGATACGAGCAGATTTTGCGGTTCATGCACTTCAGCGACAATGAACTCTGTCGTCCTCGTGGAGACCCTGAATACGATCGGCTCTACAAAATTCGGCCCCTCATAAACCACTTCAACCAACGTTTTGCAGACTTGTTTACTCCCGATCAAGTTGTCTGCGTTGATGAGTCCCTGATTAAGTTTTTTGGTCGCTTGTCATTCAAACAATACGTCCCCAACAAGCGTTCCAGATACGGGGTCAAGATGTATAAGCTCTGTGACAGGGCCACAGGCTATACACGTAGTTTCATGGTTTATGAGGGTAAAGATAGTCACGTAGAGCCGGAGAACTGCCCTGACTACATAGGAAGCGCTGGCAAGATAGTGTGGGACATGGTGTCACCCTTATTCGGAAAGGGGTACCACTTGTACGTGGACAATTATTACACAAGCGTGCCACTGTTTAGTCACTTGTTTGATCAGCAGATTGGAGCATGTGGCACCGTGCAACCTAATCGCCGGGGCTTTCCCCAGCGGCTTGTAGAGTCCCGTCTTAGGCTGGGGGAGAGAGCCTGCTTGCGCAGTAATAATTTGCTCGCTATGAAGTGGAGGGATAATAAGAATGTTTTCGTTCTTACCTCCCTTCATGCAGACACGACGGTCCAAATTCCTACGGCGACTGGTATTGTGGAGAAACCCCTCTGTGTCCACAAATATAACCTTAACATGGGAGGGGTGGACCTCAATGACCAGTTGTTGGCGCCGTATCTAGTTGCCCGTAAGTCCAGACGCTGGTACAAAAAAGTGTCTGTTTATTTATTCCAATTGGCTATACTGAATGCTTATGTACTACACAAAGCTTCAGGACGGACTGGATCCTTCCTCAAATTCCAGGAGGATATCGTCAGAGCCCTTCTGTATCCAGGCGGTGCTCCACCTCACCTTCCCCTACCAGATGCAGTAAGCTGGCTGCATGAGAGGCATTATTCTTATGTCCTCCCGAGTACCCCTACCCAACGAGCCCCCCAAAGAAAATGTCGTGTCTGCAGAAAGCGCGGATTTAGGCATGACACCCGTTCTTATTGTCCCCCGCTGTCCTGGCAATCCTGGTCTTTGTCAGGGTGAGTGTTTTGAACGCTACCATGAACTAGTTGAGTATTAGCGTAGGGTACAGCATTGCACAGGCTAGGCACACATTCACAGGGTCTCCCAAGATGCCATCACATTTTGAGGGACCCAAACCGACACAACAGAAGTGTTAAAGTTACATAAAAAAGTGTTAAAAAAAAAAAAAGTAAAAAAACCAAAAAACCCAAAAAAATATAAAATAAAAAAACCAAAAATAGTTGTCGTTTTATTGTTCTCTCTCTCTCTCTCTATTCTCTCTCTATTGTTCTGCTCCTTTGTACTGTATTCTATTCTGCAATGTTTTATTGTTAACCATTTTTTGTTTTCAGGTACGCCATTCAGCTGTAGCGTGGATTTATTTATCTTGACAGCAACAGCGTTTGCTCCCACGATACGTAAAGCCACGACTCCAGCGCTGTCGGAGGTGATTTCACCACCACAGTTAAAAAAGAGCATATATGCCGAAGCATGGGGGCATAAGGGGTGGAGGAGCGATTTTGCTCCTAATGCCACGTACATACAGTCAAAATTCCGACGGAGGGCTTGCCCGTGGAAAAGTTTGAATGTATGTACGTGGCATAACTTTTTTGCGGGAGGATGCCCCCATGCTTCGGCATATATATATTTTAGGCACAGATTGTGTTAAATGTGTTATTTTTTGCTATTTTTTTTGTATTTGCTTTGCAGGTATGGTACGTCTTACTGTTATACTGTAATGTTACTTTGTTTTATTGTTAACCATCATTTGCTTAGCAGGTACGCCATTCAGTTGCAGCGCGGATTTATTTATCTTGACAGCAACAGCGTTTGCTCCCATGATACATAAAGCCGCGACTCCAGCACTGTCGGGGGTGATTTCACCACCACAGTTAAAAAAGAGCATATATGCCGAAGCATGGGGGCATAAGGGGTGGAGGAGCGATCTGCTCCTACCTTTTGCGGGAGGATGCCCCCATGCTTCGGCATATATAAATGGTGCATGTATGCCCACCATTAGAAAGTAGGTGGATGAAGGGTGGTATCTAATGGTGGGCATACCCACCGATCAATATTTTTTTTTCGTTCAGCCCACAGGCTGCATGAAAAAAAAATTACAATAAGCTTCTAAATGTTGTGCATAAAATGCCAGAACAGTTCAAAACCTCCCCAAATGACCCCATTTTAGAAAGTAGACACCCCAAGCTATTTGCTGAGAGGCATGTCGAGTCCATGGAATATTTTATATTTTGACAAAAGTTGTGGAAAAAATACATTATTATTTTTTTATTTTTATTTTTTGCACAAAGTTGTCATTAAATGATATATTGCTCAAACATGCCATGGTTATATGTAAAATTACACCCAAAATACATTCTGTTGCTTCTCCTGAGTACGGGGATACCACAAGTGTGAGACCTTTTGGGAGCCTAACCGCGTACGGTACCCCAAAATCCAAGCACCACCTTCAGGATTTCTAAGGGTGTAAATTTTTGATTTCATTCCTCACTGCCTATCACAGTTTCGGAGGCCATGGAATGCCCAGATAGCACAAAATCCCCCCAAGTGACCCTATTTTGGAAAGGAGACACCCCAAGCTATTTGCCGAGAGGTATGGTTAGTATTTTGCAGACCTTCATTTTTGTCACAAAGTTTTGAAAATTGAAAAAAAGAAAAAAAATATACATTATTTTTTTTTTCTTCATTTTCAAAAACAAATGAGAGCTGCAAAATACTCACCATGCCTCTCAGCAAATAGCTTGTGGTGTCTACTTTCCAAAATGGGGTCATTTTGGGGGGTTTTGTGCTATTTTGGCATTTTATGGCCTTCAAAACTGTGATAGGTAGTGAGGTGTGAAATCAAATATTTACACCCTTAGAAATCCTGAAGGCGGTTCTTGGTTTTCGGGGCCCCGTACGCGACTAGGCTCCCAAAAAGTCCCACACATGTGGTATCCCCGTACTCAGGAGAAGCAGCAGAATTTATTTTGGGGTGTCATTTCACATATGCCCCTGGCATGTGTGAGCAATATATAATTTAGTGACAACTTTGTGAAAAAAAAAAAAAAAAAAAAAGTTTGTACTTTTCCCGCAACTTGTGGCAAAATATAAAATATTCCATGGACTCAACATGCCTCTCAGCAAATAGCTTGGGGTGTCTACTTTCTAAAATGGGGTCATTTGTGGGGGTTTTGTGCCATCTTGGCATTTTATGGCCTTCAAAACTGTAATAGGTAGTGAGGCGTGAAATCAAAAATTTACGCCCTTAGAAAGCCTGAAGGCGGTTCTTGGCTTTCGGGGCCCCGTACGCGGCTAGGCTCCCAAAAAATCCCACACATGTGGTATCCCCGTACTCAGGAGAAGCAGCAGAATTTATTTTGGGGTGTCATTTCACATATGCCCATGGCATGTGTGAGCAATATATCATTTAGTGACAACTTTGTGAAAAAAAAAAAAAAGTTTGTAATTTTCCCGCAACTTGTGGCAAAATATAAAATATTCCATGGACTCAACATGCCTCTCAGCAAATAGCTTGGGGTGTCTACTTTCTAAAATGGGGTCATTTGGGGGGGTTTTGTGCCATCTTGGCATTTTATGGCCTTCAAAACTGTAATAGGTAGTGAGGCGTGAAATGAAAAATTTACACCCTTAGAAAGCCTGAAGGCGGTGCTTGGTTTTCGGGGCCCCGTACGCGGCTAGGCTCCCAAAAAATCCCACACATGTGGTATCCCCGTACTCAGGAGAAGCAGCAGAATTTATTTTGGGGTGTCATTTCACATATGCCCATGGCATGTGTGAGCAATATATCATTTAGTGACAACTTTGTGAAAAAAAAAAAAAAAAAAAAAAGTTTGTAATTTTCCCGCAACTTGTGGCAAAATATAAAATATTCCATGGACTCAACATGCCTCTCAGCAAATAGCTTGGGGTGTCTACTTTCTAAAATGGGGTCATTTGGGGGGGTTTTGTGCCATCTTGGCATTTTATGGCCTTCAAAACTGTAATAGGTAGTGAGGCGTGAAATGAAAAATTTACGCCCTTAGAAAGCCTGAAGGCGGTTCTTGGCTTTCGGGGCCCCGTACGCGGCTAGGCTCCCAAAAAATCCCACACATGTGGTATCCCCGTACTCAGGAGAAGCAGCAGAATTTATTTTGGGGTGTCATTTCACATATGCCCATGGCATGTGTGAGCAATATATCATTTAGTGACAACTTTGTGAAAAAAAAAAAAAAGTTTGTAATTTTCCCGCAACTTGTGGCAAAATATAAAATATTCCATGGACTCAACATGCCTCTCAGCAAATAGCTTGGGGTGTCTACTTTCTAAAATGGGGTCATTTGGGGGGGTTTTGTGCCATCTTGGCATTTTATGGCCTTCAAAACTGTAATAGGTAGTGAGGCGTGAAATGAAAAATTTACACCCTTAGAAAGCCTGAAGGCGGTGCTTGGTTTTCGGGGCCCCGTACGCGGCTAGGCTCCCAAAAAATCTCACACATGTGGTATCCCCGTACTCAGGAGAAGCAGCAGAATTTATTTTGGGGTGTCATTTCACATATGCCCATGGCATGTGTGAGCAATATATCATTTAGTGACAACTTTGTGAAAAAAAAAAAAAAAAAAAAAAAGTTTGTAATTTTCCCGCAACTTGTGGCAAAATATAAAATATTCCATGGACTCAACATGCCTCTCAGCAAATAGCTTGGGGTGTCTACTTTCTAAAATGGGGTCATTTGGGGGGGTTTTGTGCCATCTTGGCATTTTATGGCCTTCAAAACTGTAATAGGTAGTGAGGCGTGAAATGAAAAATTTACGCCCTTAGAAAGCCTGAAGGCGGTGCTTGGTTTTCGGGGCCCCGTACGCGGCTAGGCTCCCAAAAAGTCCCACATATGTGGTATCCCCGTACTCAGGAGAAGCAGCAGAATTTATTTTGGGCTGTCATTTCACATATGCCCATAGCATGTGTGAGCAATATATCATTTAGTGACAACTTTGTGAAAAATTTATAAAGTTTGTAATTTTCCCGCAACTTGTGGCAAAATATAAAATATTCCATGGACTCAACATGCCTCTCAGCAAATAGCTTGGGGTGTCTACTTTCTAAAATGGGGTCATTTGTGGGGGTTTTGTGCCATCTTGGCATTTTATGGCCTTCAAAACTGTAATAGGTAGTGAGGAGTAAAATGACATATGTATGCCCTTAGAAATCCTGAAGGCGGTGCTTGGCTTTCGGGGCCCCGTACGCGGCTAGGCTTCCAAAAAGTCGACCACATGTGGTATCCCCGTACTCAGGAGAAGCAGCAGAATGTATTTTGGGGTACAATTCCACATATAACCATGGCATGTGTGAGCAATATATCATTTAGTGACAACTTTGTGTAAAAAAAAAAAAAATTGTTTTTTGTCATTATTCAATCGCTTGCGGCAAAAAAAAAAAATATTCAATGGGCTCAACATGCCTCTTATCAATTTCCTTAGGGTGTCTACTTTCCAAAATGGGGTCATTTGGGGGGGTTTTGTACTGCCCTGCCATTTTACCACCTCAAGAAATGAGATAGGCAGTCATAAACTAAAAGCTGCGTGAATTCCAGAAAATGTACCTTAGTTTGTAGATGTGACAACTTTTGCGCAAACCAATAAATATACAATTATTGACTTTTTTTTTACCAAAGACATGTGGCTGAATACATTTTGGCCTAAATGTATGACTAAAATTGAGTTTATTGGATTTTTCTAATAACAAAAAGTAGAAAATATCATTTTTTTTAAAAAATTTGCGGTCTTTTTACGTTTATATCGCAAAAAATAAAAATCGCAGAGGCAATCAAATACCATCAAAAGAAAGCTCTATTTGTGGGAATAAAAGGACGCAAATTTCGTTTGGGTACAACATTGCATGACCGCGCAATTACCAGTTAAAGCAGCGCAGTGCCAAAGTGTAAAAAGACCTCTGGTCATTTACCAGCAAAATGGTCCGGTCTGAAGGTGGTTAATGGATAGTATCAGTTATCTCCAGTTTTTGTCCTCATAGAAAATAAACAGTAGCTTCCATCATGTAGTAATTAAAAAATCTGTTTTTGTTTATTAAAAATAAAATTTAGCAGAATAAAAAATTAATTTAAAAGAAAAATTAATTAACATTTATTTTTTTGAAAAAGAGAAGGATTTTATTGTGCAAAATGTACCATAAAGTTCTCCATCCAACTCAATGCAAAACTGCGATTTGATGTGCTAACAGCAAGCGTTCCAATATGTATTGGTAAAATGTGCTCATTCACCCCAACTAGAGGAACAAGATATTTTCAGGCTGTACATAGAAAAATTATTTCCAACTTGTAGATCCCCTCTCAGAGGTTTAAGTCTATACATAAAGGAGAATGTTTTCAGCTCTATAGTACAAATCACCTCTCAGTAGTTCAGATCTATACTGGGACCCGGTCAGTGGACGCGCGGCATGCGTTCCAGCTGCACTTCACTCGATCGAGCGTCCCGGAAGTGACGTAGTGTGAGTGGCTCCGTCGTACGTGTTTCGTCATTGACGTCTTCAGCGGCTGTGCCACGCCACTACACACCACGTACTTTATGGACAGAGACCTTCGGCGTAATCCCCACCCATTCTCTCCGGCATCCAATCAGGGAACAAGTTTTTATACATATTTCTCTCCATGCTTCCCCATTGTTTACAATCCAAGGAGGTATTTTTAATTAGAATCCCAGAGAGGAGGGCAGAGCATTGTAACATATATTATATAAAGCAAAAGCACAAAAATCAAGATAAACTAAACACATGTATCATTCTGCTAACCAGGCTTATTATACAAATTAAGATCTTTTGTGTTCAAAAGCACGGAAGCAGAACACTCAGAGCCTTTTATGTGGGTACCTTAATATTTACTTTGAAAGATGTGTTTTGCACCAATATATTATGCAAGCATTATATTCTAAGGTCAGGCGGGTTGTCTGTATAATTTAACCCGTACCCCACACATATCCCACGGAGTTCCATAATTGCGCATGCGTGCAACTACCACCTCTGTATGCATATCTACAAGACCACGGAGGTCCATAGGGAACCATAAAGGCTACATAAACATCTCAGTTAATAGAATGCATGTCCCACATCCCATATGGGTTGCATACACCGGGTGACTTATCCCCACTTAAGTCACCCGGCGCGCACACCATGCATTCAAAAACCCTTAGGCAACTACATTGTTAAGACTCTGTTGCAATACAAATATTATCCAGTAAACATGATTACAAAAAGCATGGTTACAGGAAACTTGAATCCAGAAAACATGGTTACCAAAAAAAATGATTACAAAAAATGGAGGCCCCTGGAATACAACTATTAAGAGCAGGGGCAGCCTCATACACTCAGGGACCCTATGTTTATGCAATCTAGACCTCAGTAAATTTATGTACCTATGCATCTTAAGCATTCCTCTACTTGTTTTAAAAACAAAACAAAAAGGCAGGTAGAGAAAAAAAGGAGAACCAGCAGGTATGTACATTTCATCCTAGCCTCAGCCAGGATATGATACTTTGAACTATAAAGTAAAAAAGGGGGGGGTTATCCCTCTAAAAGAAGATGGTGAATGGTATGTTATATTAGTAAAGTTTCCCATAATCTATACCAGGAATATATGTAGTGGGATGTACAACCCTCCAGAGAAGTTCCCCCTATATTTATAAACCAGCTAGATATTCTAAAGTACCTAAACTGCATCACGGATTGGCTATAAAGCAGTTCAGCTCTATGTCAAGGTTAAGGCCTCTTGGGGCAAGAGTCCCCAACCAGTATATCCAGGCCATTTCATTTTGGGATATCAGTGTGGTTTTATTATCTCCTCTCCAGTTGTCTTTGATGCAATCTATCCCATAAAATATCAAGCCCGAGGGGTCCCTATGATGAAATTTGTCAAAGTGGCGATACAAATTGTGATTCAGGAAACCCTTCTTAATATTATTAATATGTTCCTGTATCCACACAAATAAGGGGCGGGTAGTCCTCCCCACATACTGTAAGTGACATGGGCACTCAATGATGTAGGTTACATGTGTACTCCGACATGTTATCAGTTCCCTTATCTTATATTCTTTATGATCAGTTCTAGCCATAAAGGTTTCTTTTTTTGCGGGGTTGTTTTTTGCTAACCCTGCAAGGAAGACATCTTTGACATCTATAGAAGCCTTTCATATCATCAAAGATTTTTATTGTTTTTGGCGGGTTAATGACATTATGCACTAAAGGTTTTTTTTTTGGTAGGACTTTAGATAACACTCTGTCCTCATGCAAAATAGGCCAATATTTCTTAACTATTTTTTCAAGGTCTTTATCTTGAGTGTTGTATCCTGTAATGAAGGCCATCTCCATTTTATTTCCCTTTTTGCTAGATTTCTTAAACAAAGTTTTTCTATCCATATTGCCTACTTTTCTCTTTAGTTTGACTAGTGGGTCTAATGTGTAGCCTTTTTCCCGGAATTGCTCTATTAAAATATCAGCCTGTAGATGGTCTTCTAATGTATCACAATTTCTACGAAGTCTTAGCATCTTCCCTTTAGGGATGTATCCTTTCCATTTCGGATGGTGGCAGCTCAACATCGCTATGTACCCGTTCCTGTCAGTTGTTTTGAAAAAGGTCCTAGTGTTTAATTCACCCTCTTTCTTGAAAATCTCTAGGTCTATGTATTCAATCCTGTGGTCGTTCCATTTTCCAATGAAGGTGATACCATATCTGTTATTGTCCAGATTATTCAGGAATTGTTCAAAAGTATCTGGTGTTCCATCCCACAGCATGATAAGGTCGTCAATATACCTCCTATAGAATTTCAATTGGGGTATATTTTTCATATACACATATTCTTCCTCCCACATATTCATCATCAGGTTAGCCACACTGGGGGCATAACAAGCCCCCATTGCTACTTCCTTTGTTTGAACATAGTAGCTGTGATCGTAAAAAAAATAATTACATCCCATGGCTAGCTGTAGGCCTTTAATTATGTACTTAATTTGCTCCTGTTTCATATCTGTGTGTTCATAAAGTGCTTTCTCCACGCCCTTAAGACCGTCTTCCTGTGCAATACTAGTATATAGGGAATTTACATCAATAGTAGCCAATAGATAACTACGTGTCCCTGTTACTCCTTGGAGTTCTTCTATAAGCTGGGAGCTGTCGTGTAAGTATGATTTCCTTTTTTGTACTAGAGGTTTCAAAAACTTATATAGGTATTCCCCCAATCGGGAAAATACTGAATTTATTCCACTAATGATTGGCTTCCCAGGAGGATTTATTAGCCTCTTGTGTATTTTGGGTGTGTAACAGATGACCGTGGTTTTTGTGGAATTAGATACCAAATATTCTGCTTCCTCTGCATTTAAAATGACAATTTCTTTGCCTTTATTTACAAACGTTTTTCTTCATATTCTCATTTTGGGTTCCCTCTCAGTTTTTTATAAGTATGTTCTGTTTTAAGCAGGTTCTCCATTTCTTCCTGGTAATCAGTAGTTCACATACTGTTTTTTGCGGAATTTTTTTGCATCATTATTTTGTTCAACCATCGCACAGCTGGTAATTGCCACACTAAGTACATCATTTACTGTACATTGTGTAATATCCAGTATGTAGGCAGAACAACTAGATGACTCAGCAATAAAATAAGAGATAATTTCTCTGATATTAGAACCAACAAAAACATTAACTTACCCAAGCATTTCAATCAATGTCACCATCAAAATGTGCAATCCTTTAAAGTTCATTATGCTGAAAGGGTTGATTGTCCAGCCCGTGGCGGTGACTGATTGTGCCTTCTATGTAGAAAGGAAGTATATTGTTTTTTTAGATTGGACACACCTATCCCCAAAAGTCTAAACTATGAACGGGACATCACCCCTTATTATAAATAGCCTTCCATACAGCTCCTTCTTTTCACCCCCCCTCTATTTTCCCTGGACTTCCGTTAAAAAATTGCACACAATATTCTATTTATTCACTTAGACCTGCTTAATTTTTTATTATATTTTTTTATTTCTGAGTGTATTGTACTTTTCTGGAGATTCTCATAAATATTTTATTTAAAGAGATATACATTAAATATACATTATACTTTAAAATTTTGATTATTTGCTGCGCTAGATTCTTTTTCATTTTAAACAAAGCCTTTTTTATATACCCTCATACATTGATTTTAAACAGCAATATAATAACCATGATTTATATTGGGTCTCGGGAAGAGAGAGTTCTTTGGTAATTTTTGTTGCTTCCAATATTTTTATAAGTCTTTGCAGTCTAATTAGGCTGATTACAAACTCGTTTTGTCTCTCACATAGCTCCATAATAGATCCACACATACCTGACACTCCTTTTTCACTAAACCTGACAACCAATGATGCACAAATATTCCCCCACATGTATGGATTCTCCATCCCCATGACTAGGCTCCGAGGGGCGGAGCAAAATGTGTTGGGGGCGTGGCTTGGTCAGAGTACAAGCTGAGGTTGCTGCTTACCATTGCACTTTTGGATAAGATGGATATGCGATCACAGGGATACCTTTCTTTACACTAGTTGATTTTTTAACTTTATAATGAAATGTCAAAACAGAGTAAACAAAAACACTTCAAAACCACAACCTCACATTTCCCGAACCCCTTCCCTGTTTTCCCAATTATTCACAAATTAATCCAAATATGGACTACAGGTATGTGTTTGGTAGAAATTGGTAAGAATGGGCAGCAAACAGAAAGGGAGAAGGCAAATTTTAGCTTGCAAAAAAATTAATAAAACAAACCCATTTTTTTTTTTCTATCTTAGAGACATTGGGGGTTATTTATGAAAGGCAAATCTGCTTAGCACTGCAAGTGCACTTGGAAGTAAAGTCGCTCTAAATCTAAGGGGTAGATCTGAAATAAGTGGAAGCTCTGCTGATTTTATCATCCAATCATGTCCAAGCTAAAATGCTGTTTTTTATTCTCCTTGCATTTCCCCCTCGGATCTACAGTGACTTTACTTACAAGTGCACTGTCAGTGCACTTTCAAGTGCATTTGCTGTGCAAAGTGGATTTGCCTTTAGTAAATAACCCCCATTACCTTAGTTAGACATTAACCACAATTATTTATGGGCTGGACATCGGTATGTAAAACAGCTTGGCTAGACCCCAGTATAAGAGGGAGATACGAAGGAGGTTTTAGCCTATAACAAGGAAAGGTAATGAGAGAAATTTATTGAACACAATATACAGGGATATCGGAAGTGGTATAGAAATGCGCACACACCCACCAATATCCACACAGGTTGAACTATAATGACTGGAGTCTTTATTCAACCTTACCAACTATGAAACTAGGAGTGTATTATTTCAAGGACAATATTATACAGTGGTTGGACAGTGTGTATTCAATTTGGTTAGGATGCAATGTAACAGGGAAAGACAGGGCAGGTTTTAACGTGAAATAAACATTAGAATATATTATTTCAGAGACACTAGACACAAATATTGCACAGTGGCTGGAGGTTATGTAAGTAGCTTGGTTAGGTTGCAGTGTAAGAAACAGAGACAAGGCAGGCATCATTCAGAAATAAACATTAGAGTGTATTATTTCAAAGACAATAGCAATAAGTATTGTACAGTGGATGAACCATATGTAAGCAGCTTGGTGAGAATGCAATGTAAGAGGGAGAGACAAGCCAGGTTTAATCATGAAATAAACATTAGAGTTTAATTTAAAAGAACATAGCTACAAATATTGTACAGTTGTTGATCAATATATACGCAACTTGGTTATATCCCAGTATAAGAGGAAGATACAAACCTGGTTTTACCTTGCAATACGCATTAGAGTGTATTATCTGAGAGGCAATACCCACAAGTATTGTACAGTGGCTGGACGGTTTGTATGCAACTTGTATGGCAATGTATAAAGGAGAAATAAGGCAGGCTTTATCCTGGAATGAATATTATAGTGTATTATTTCAGAGACAATAAACACAAGTACAGTACAGATGCTGTGGAAACATTGTGTGGCCCCTTTACAATGGGATAACACCAGAATAGGATGCAGATGTGAGGCGCAATGCAGGTTATACTGTGCAACAAACATCACAAATTTTGCAGCTGAACTGCAGCTGCAAAAACATTATGTGCAGTGCATTTACAATGCAGGTGCACTGGAGTAGGCTGCATATTTGAGGCACAATGCTGGCTTTACCCTGCAAGAAACATTACACATTTTGTAACTGATGTCCAGCTGTAAAAAAAAGCATTACAGTATGTGTGTAACCATTACAGTTGAGCGCACTGGAATATGTAGGAAAAGCGGTACCTTTTTTTTGTGGCCAGATGACCTTAACAAATTCGGTCTGTAGCATCAGTGGCAGGGGTTTTGTACTCCAATGCTAATCCAGGACTGGTTCAAATTTGTGAAAGTAAACCAGTGCCAGAGGACAGGCAGATTCACCTCTTTGTAACAAAACCTCCTGCTATGCTGAAGCACTTTTCAAACAGCACACTGGTTGCAGGGCAGTCTAGAAAATTCAGTGCACACTGTAAAAGTTCTGGCCAGTGAACCAGCCTGGTATTACATACCTGGTGCTGGAGGCCAATTGAGAGAGGGCTTGACTCCAGACTCCCCTGAACTTAGAACAGGAGGAGTCAAGCTCAAAGAAGTATGGGTCATTTGGTGGAGTTGCTTGCAGAGATGCTCTGACTAGAGTGTTGTCAGATGAGGTGTCCAGGTACTCATATGAGACACCAAAATAGTGCCTGTAGATGGGCGGGGCACATGGGAAGTAGCAGGATTCAGACAGAGCAGAATTCAGGAGAGAAGATAGTTCAAAGCCAGGGTCAGGTACAGCAAACATGGTCAGGAGGGTAGCCAAGGTCATACACAGAAGAACAGGATAAGACAGTCCGTTTAACAAGCCATGGTCAGATCAGGAGGCAGGTAGAAGGCAGGTCCAGTCAAGTCAGGAACAAGTATCCACAGATGCAAGATAGCACAGGAACAAACACACTGAAGAGCCAAAGATCAACCATCACAGTGAGCAATCACTGGCTTCCTTATAAAAGCCTTGGCACCAGTTGCTGCTGGCCATGTGTCAGAATGCATTTATGCACGTACCTTTGCACCAGCACGCATCAGTGCGTGCCAGCATGTATTAATTTGGCCATGTAATGTACTGATACAAGAATGTCAGGTCTTAGTGAGCATTTGCTGTGGATAGCGTCCTGACACCTGGACACTGAAAAGTTCATGGGGGTCCTTTCTTCTAAAAGTACCTGCATTGGCTCTGGACCCAATGTAGTTGAAGCTCATATGATTGAGGTGTTGTGGTTCTGAAGGCCACCACTGCTCCTCCTTTCAGGGATTAGGGGATGAATTGGTTTTGAGAGAAGATCCTGCCACCATCAGGAAATGCAGGCAAGAGGTTTTCCTCCTCAAAGTGTCACTATCAGAAAACATGAATCAGAAGTTAGACAGAGGTACAGTTATATCTCAGTTGCTCAATAATAGTAAAAAAGGTAAACAGAGTAAACCTAGTCAAAACATAGCCAGGAACTGGAAAGGATAGTCAGACAAGCCAAAACGTCAGGGAGCCGGAGATGAGTGTAGTAGAACAGCAAGCAGGATCTGGAGCCAGAAGGAATGTCAGCCAAGCAAGTCTTTAACTGGAACCCAGGAGAGGATCTCTAGAGATGTGACCAAGGGGAAGGCAGAGATCATCTGGGGTGGAGAGCTTACGTAGGCAGGACTCTGACGAGCAGGATATCATCAACAGATGAGTCACTGTGGAGAGATAGGAGCTGGCAATTAGCTGACAGCTGAGTGGCTAGCTCAGAGAAGGAAGGGCTGAGCCCAGCCCTGACAGTCACATCAGGGATCCAATAGAGTGGGAATCCAATAGTAGTCTCTCTCTTGTGTGCACCTAATACTGGTGTACTTAGACAGGCATTTGAGCATAAAAGAGCTCCTTTGCGACAGATTTCCTGCAGCGGAGAATTTCCTGCAGTGGAGAATGCACATTCCTTTGCATTCATAAAGAAACACTGTCTTCAACAACTTTACCCCACCCACCTACTTCACTTGGGGTTTTGGAAGGGTGAAATGTGCCCTTGAAACCTACCTTATTTCCTTCAGCAACCAAATCCTATTCCTCCTCACCTTCTTTCTCTGTTTCTTGCCTCATGGGGATGGAGGCAGTAGGCAAAGGCTCATGCTGTATTTGAGTAACAAGTCATTCTTTTCCTCCTGCTGCTTTGTCTCCAGTGTCCAGCCTATCAGAGGACAGAGTGTCTGCTCTAAGAGGAACATGAGAAGGATCTTCATGCTAATCATTGCTGGACCACTGTGCCATTTTCACCACAACCTTGTCTTGAACAAAATAGTATGGGGTCAGCCAACTCCCAAGCTGGATCTGGAGAGCTGTCATAATAATCTCTGGCCCAGTGTGGTTCCTGTTTCCCAGGCATAGCTATTGCAAAACACTATGATAACATTTTTCCTGGGAAAACACATAGGTTCTGGGATGCTTGGAGGGCTGTTAGTTCCAAGGTGTGGAAGGATGAGACCAGTTAGATGGAGAAGGTACAGATTACTGGGCAGCTCCAACATTATACAATGTCTTTCATCCTTCTGAGCCACAAGCAAATTGACTCAGTGTGCATTAAGGATATTCAGTGTCCCTGCTTGTGTTTGCTGGACTATGTGTCCATGGTCATGTGGACCCTGCTGATAGCACAGTCCAATGACACAGATACATTATCTTCCACTTGCTAATGGAAAACAGAGGTGGCCTTCTGGGCAAAATAATGGCAGCTGGGTATCTGCCATTGTGGTGTAGTACAGGCTGTACTGTATACATGTTGAAGGGGAATATAAGGAATGGAAGCAGCTGCAAAGCCAGCAGTTTTGTCAAGCTTACATTCATATGGGGTGATTTGGGATCATTTTTTTCCACTCCAGCAGCTAAGGACAAGACATTTGCCTGGTGAAGGACACTGCTAGAGGTTTTGGGGTAGGTAATGGAGACTTATGATGAGGTTCAAGCCTTTTCTTGATGGTTCTTTGCATACCATGCTGGCCCTCTCCTCCCTAGTTAAGTTAACTTGGCGTACCCTAAACCTCAAAATCCTCCTCTGAGACTTTCCTCCCTGGCTGATGTTTTAACAGTGAAAACCTTATAGGGGGAACTGTGGAAAGCACTGAACAGTGAAGAGGAGTGGGGGCCTTTTACTGCTGACGGCTATTATTGAAGTCCTGCTTCCAGTTGAGCATGTGGTGTACAGCTACATGTTTTCTGTTGCATTTGGTAACAAAATTACTGGTAAATTCACCATGGCTAATACATTGCAGACAGAGGCTGCAGACCACTACTGTGTTGTCGGCAGCAAATATGTTCAAGGAGGACAACACTTAAGAGCTCTATGGACTAGCCCAGGGGATAGCAGTGGCCTGCACCTGTGGGGCAATGCCTCTGGATGGAATAGGACAGCTGATCCTGCCCTTAGACAAAATCCTTCCTCTATGCTATTCTGTTTCTCCCTCTCCAAACAGTAGCACCCCAAACAGTAAGGTCCAGCTACATAAACAACCCTGCCTATTGCTGCTCCCATTCTGATGCCCCCTCTCTCGTCAGTCCTAGTGCTCTCTTCATCATGATCAATATCTGTAATTAGGAATTTATGTACATGACCAAGAACAAGCTCCTACATGACTGATAAAATTAGGAAATAATTCAGCCAACTCCCCCATGCCAATTTGTGATGCTATGGCGGGGTTAGCAGAACAGGAAGAGGGGTAAGACATACACTTGTTGCAGACAACCTGTGCCTGGAAGGAGATTTATGTCAGATCCGAACCCAAATTTCACTTCTGTTAGCAGGCGAATGGTTTCGGCCCGAGCATAAGTTCGGGCCAAACTTTGGTTGTTTGGATGTTCTGCGAACACTGAACAATATGCCATGTATCCGAGTATGTAAACAGGTGGCTCAACCCCCTCTGATGCCAGGGGAAGCCATGGGGAAGTCCCTGTGCATCAGAGGGGACGGGGTCACCCGGGTACGTTACCGCGTGGCCCTGCCCTCAGTTATATAAGAACTGTCAAAGGTGCTGAAGTGTCATACGGTGGGAGCCTCCCATGGAGGTGGATCAGTGGCAAGGTTTATTTTGTTTTTTTATCGTGGAGCGATAAAAGAAGATAAATGGACTTCGTGGGACATTTTTATTTTTTATTTTTTAATATAGGACAGTGTCTTGCTTTTTTTTAAACACGTTGACACTTTTTTTGTGAAATGGTATGGGTACAATATACCCGTACCATCTCACACAGGAGGGAGGCCAGGATCTGGGGGTCCCCGTGTTTAAGGGGGCTTCCAGATTCTGATAAGCCCCCTGCCCGCAGACCCCCACAAGCACCAGGCAAGGGTTGTGGGGATGAGGCCCTTGTCCCCATCAACATGCCCCAAAGCACCCTCCACATGTTGAGGGCATGTGGCCTGGTATGGTTCAGGAGAGGGGCTGCACTCTCATCCCCCCTCTTTTCCTGCAGCCTGCAAGGTTGCGTGCTTGGATAAGGGTCTGGTATGGATATTGGGGGGACACCTACACCATATTTTTATTTCGGGGCAGGGTTCCCCTTAAAATTCATACCAGACCTGAAGGCTCTGGTATGGATTTTGGGGGGGACACCTATGCCATTTTAAAAAAGAAATTGGCGCAGTGTTCCCCTATCATTTCCATATCAGACCTGATGGGCCTGGTATGGATTTTAGTGGACCCCCGCAATTTTTTTTTCTAAAGGAAAAAAAGTCATTTAAAACTACTCACGGCTTTAATGATTTGTCGGTCCCGGCAATACACATAAAAGTCATTGAAAAAAATGGCACGGGATTCCCCCACAGGGGAACCCTGAACCAATATTAAAAAAAATGCATAGGGGTCCCCTCAAATTCCATACCAGGCCCTTCAGGTCTGGTATGGATATTAAGGGGAACCCTGCGCTAACATAAAAAAATGGCGTGGGGGCCCCCAAAAATCCATACCAGACCCTTATCCTAGCATACAAACTGGCAGGCCACAGGAAAAGAGGGGGGCAAGAGAGCACCCCCCCTCCTAAACTGTACCAGGCCACATGCCCTCAACATTGGGAGGGTGCTTTGGGGTAGCCCCCCAAAGCACCTTGTCCCCATGTTGATGGGGAGAAGGACCTCATTCCCACAACCCTTGCCTGGTGGTTGTGGGGGTCTGCGGGTGGGGGGCTTATCGGAATCTGGAAGCCCCCTTTAACAAGGGGACCCCCAGATCCCACCCCCTTGTGTGAATTGGTAATGGGGTACAAATTGACCCCTACCATTTCACAAAAAAAGTGTCAAAGATGTTAAAAAAAGACAATAGAGGGTTTCTGACAATTCCTTTATTAATGTCTTCTTCTTTCATCACTTCTTCTTCCATCTTCTTCTGGTCTTCCTTTGGTGTTCTTCTTCTTCCTCCATCTTGTTCTTCCCCCGCAGGTACGAAATTTAAAGGAATATTACACTTTTATTATTTCACATTAAGCAATATTAAAATCACTGCTCCTGAAAAAACAGCCATTTTTAAAACTTTTTTTTCATTGATACATGTCCCCTGGGGCAGGACCCAGGTCCCCAAACATTTTTGTATGACAATAACTTGCATATAAGCCTTTGAAATTAGCACTTTTTATTATTCGTGTTCGTTTCCCATAGACATTAACGGTGTTCGCGTGTTCAAATGAAATTTTGGCCTGTTCGCATGTTCTGGATGCTAACCGAATCAGGGGGTGTTCAGCTCATCCCTACCCAGGCGTACTGAATGTAGAAGTCCTTTCCATCAGTCCTTTAGCAATAGAAATCAATTAGGGGAGAAATATTTCTGTAAAACGACTACAATAAGTCCAGTGCTACAAATACTAAATTAGAATATATATTGTATATGGACAGTGACATCTTAAACAGTATATAAAGTGCAGAAATCCTTTAACCACTTGACCACTGGGCACTTAAACACCCTTAATAACCAGACCAATTTTCAGCTTTTGGTGCTCTCACATTTTGAATGACAATTACTCAGTCATGCAACACTATACCCATATGAAATTTTTGTCCTTTTTTTCACACAAATAGAGCTTTCTTTTGGTGGTATTTAATCACCTCTCGGTTTTTTATTTTTTGTGCTATAAAAGAAAAAAGACAGAAAATTCGGTAAAAAAATGAATTTTTCTTTTCTGTTATAAAATTTAGCAGATTAGTAATTTTTCTTAAATTCCATAAATTTTGGCCAGAATTTATACCACTACATATCTTTGGTAAAAATAAGTACAAATTGGTGGATATTATTTGGTCTTTTTGAAAGTTATAGAGTCCACAAGCTATGGTGCCAATATCTGAAAATTGATCACACCTGAAGTACTGATGGCTTATTTAAATTCTTGAGACGCTAACATGCCGTAAAATTACAAATACCCCCCAAATGACCCCTTTTTGGAAAGAAGACATTCCAAGGTATTTAGTAAGAGGCATGATGAGTTTTTTGAAGTTGTCATTTTTTCCCACAATTCTTTGCAAAATCAAGATTTTTTTCCCCCCTTTTTTTTTCCACAAAATTGTCATTATCCGTTTATTTCTCACACACAGCATATGCATACCACAAATTACACCCCAAAACCCATTCTGCTATTACTCCCGAGTACGGCGATACCACATGTGTGAGATTTTTACATAGTGTGGCCACATACAGAGGCCCAAAATGCAGGGAGCACCATCAGGCATTCTGGAGCACCCAGGACAATTCTGACATTTCTCTCCTACATGTAAAAATCATAATTTATTTGCTATAAAATTACATAGAACCCCAAAACATTATATATTTTTTTTTAGCAAAGACCCTAGAGAATACAATGGTGGTCGTTGCAAATTTTTAGCTCACACGGTATTTGCACAGCAATTTTTCGAACGCGTTTTTTTGGGGGAATAAATAGTTTTGTGCTTAAAAAAAAAACAGTAAAGATAGCCCAATTTTTGCATAAAGTGAAAGATGAAGTTATATCGAACATGTCACTCTTCAAAATTGCACATGCCCGTGGAATGGCGCCAAACGTCGCTACTTAAAAATCGACATAGGCGACGCTTTACATTTTTTTACTGGTTACATGTTTTGAGTTACAGAGGAGGTCTAGGGCTAGAATTATTGTTCTCGCTCTAACGTTCACGGCAATACCTCACATGTGTGGTTTGAACACTGTTTTCATATGTGAGCGGGGCTTATGTATGCGTTCGCTTCTGCATACGAGCACAGGGGTGCTTTAAATTTATTTTTATTTTTTTATTGTTCATTTTACTTTATGTATTTCAGTTTGACATTTTTTTCCCCAAAAATAAATTTTTGATCACTTTTATTCCTATTACAAGGAATGTAAACATCACTTGTAATAGGAATATGGGATGACAGGTCCTCTTTACAGAGAGATCTGGGGGTCAATAAGACCCCACATCTCACCTCTAGGCTGGGAAGCCTGAAATAAAAAAATAAAAAAAAATAAAAAGATTCTGGCTTTGATCGTATTGGCGAGTTGGTAGAAGCAGTGAGGGCGTCTATGGCTGGGTATTTCAGGGTATCACCGAGTATGGCTGGGTATCTCCGAGTATGGCTGGGTATCTCCGTGTATGGCTGAGTATTGCAGGGTATCTCCAAGTATGGCTGGGTATGGCAATTTATGGCAGGGTATTGCAGAGTATTGGCGGGGTATTGCAGAGTATTGGCGGGTATTACAGAGTATTGGTGGGGTATTGCAGAGTATTGGCGGGTATTGCAGAGTATTGGCGGGTATTGCAGAGTATTGGCTGGTATTGCAGAGTATTGGCTAGTATTGCAGAGTATTGGCGGGTATTGGAGAGTATTGGAAGGTATTGGAGAGTATTGGCGGGTATTGCAGAGTATTGGCTAGTATTGCAGAGTATTGGGGGGTATTGCAGAGTATTGGGGGGTATTGCAGAGTATTGGGGAATATTGCAGAGTATTGAGGGGTATTGCAGAGTATTAGCTGATATTACAGAGTATTGTCAGGGTATGGAGGGGTTAAATTCGGTGAGCAGCAGATGCAGCCCACAGCGCTGCTGACACCGATCTCTTTCCCCTCCGCTGTACCGATCGGTACAGAGAGGGGGAGGGAGGAACCGGCGTCATAAAATGACGCCGGTTTGTTTACAAATGATCACTCCGTCATTTGACGGAGCGATCACGTGGTAAACGGCCGCGATGAGCGGCGTTTACCGTGATCCGTGATGCACTGGACCCGGCAGTCACGGATGCTCTCGTGTGTGTGCCCCAGGGGGCGCGCGAGAGCAGAATTCTGGGAGGCCGTTAATTAACGACCTCTCAGAGTTAAACAACTGCCCTGAAGACGTTAATCGGCTATGGCCGGTTGTTAAGTGGTTAAAAAGTGCCCAATGCTGTAAACACAATAATTATCTTCAATAAAGTGACCAGTCACAGAGTATAACATTTTTGGTGACTTTTCTTCCCTGATAGCCACCATCCACTACCTTGCACCTCCACCAGATTATATTGCTGGCACATGAATATACTGGCACAAGCACTTATTGATGTCATTTGCATTCATCAGCCAAGAAGCTGCGCATGGGATGTACTTGGACATTCCAACATGACAATGATCCAAAACACAAGGCCAAGTCGACCTGTCATTGGCTACAACAGAAAAAATTGAAGGTTCTGGAGTGGCCTTCTCATTCTCCTAACCTCAATATCATTGAGCCACTCTGGGGAGATCTCAAACGTGCAGTTCATGCAAGACAGCCCAAGAACTTACAGTTACTGGAGGCTTTTTGCCAAGAGGAATTTTCAGCTTTTTTTTATATAAAAAGGTTTTATTGGTTTAAACAAAACACATATAATCAAACAAACATTGGTCTTACATAGTAGCATTGGAAACCCAGAGGGGACTATATGTCCTACACGAGTAGCAGGCATATAACTAACAGTATGATTGTTGTATAGCACCACTGGGTCTTGGGTCGCCGGGTACTATCATTAACCTTTATGTACATTGGCATTCCAACATCCTAACATAATGCGCACAGTTGGTACTCGTGCATGAACAATTTGAAGCAGGGACACCTAAGGGACTTCCGAAGCAGAGGAGGGATCTGCCAACCATTTGGGTCAGATTTTGCCATACTTGTTGGGACAGCCTCTATTGGCATAAGTGTCTTTGTAGAGAGGCAGGCTATTGTTGATTAGTTGTTTCCACAGAGAGAGAGTAGGAGGGGTCGATATGCGCCAGCTGAGGGTTATTGCTTTGCGGGCGTAGAACAGCAAGAGTCCCACAAGCGTGCAACCCGCTGCCATAAGGATTAGTTGCTCAATCAGACCTAATATGCAAGTTGCCATGGTCAGTTGTAGTGGTACTGAGGTAACCTGTCCAATAAAGGCTAGTATCTTTTTCCAGTAACAGGCAATTGCTAGGCAGGTCCAGAAGACATGGGTGAAATCCGCAGGAATCCCACCACATCTCCAGCACCCGGGAGGGGTGTCAGGGTTCATTTTATGTAACCTGTAGGGGGTAAAGTATGCCCGGTGGACGATCTTGAACTGGATCAGGCGATCTCTCAGGGAGACCAGAGATTTAAAGCAGAAGTCCCAAATGTCGTCCCAATGGTCGTTGTCAAGCTCAGGAATGCCACGGGACCATTTATTTCTTAGCATTTCCAGCGCTGGGAAAGGGGCGATGATCAGGTGTGAATACAGTTGAGAGGTGGGTTTTGTTGCTTGGTCTGACCTAAGGAGGTCCTCTAGTGGAGACTGGAGCAGCCGTGGGGGGAGCTGGAGAATTGACCACTGAAGGCATGGGAGAGTTGGTGATATCAGAAAAAATAGGGCTGCGGCACATTAAAATCAGAGTTCAGTACGGAGAACGGAACCAGGGATTGGTTGGAAACAATCTGTGATATCGCTTTTATGTTGAATTTAGTCCAGGCCTCAGGCAATTTGGAGATAGGCTCCAGAGTTGGGTTGCACCAAAGGGGGGCATTGGGTGAAATTGCCCGTTTAGGGTAATGCATGATTTTGAGACCCGCTCCCCATGCCCGCAACATAGTGTGCATGGAGGGCGTCAGTGGATAGGGGCTTGGGGGCCTCGAAAGAGTAAAAATTTGAGGGCCTCAAGGGATCCCAGCACTGCCGTCTCAATCTGGAACGCTGGATTGGAGGTGTCCGGATTGAACCACCAGACAGACGTGACTAGCGGGGCAGCTAGGTAGTATTTATTTAAATCCGGGCACGCCAAGCCACCCTGAGAGATCGGTCGTATCAGCGTGGTCCAGCTGTATCTGGGAGACTGGGGACCCCACAGAAAAGAGGCAAGGAGGTGGTGTAAACGTGTGAAGAAGGATTTGGGTATCCATTGTAGAGAGTGCCAAAAACAGGTATGTGAATTTAGGTAACAGTTTCATTTTGAACAAATTTATGCGTCCCATCAGGGAGAGTGGTAAGGACTCCCATACCTTCAGTTGTTGCCGAGCCTCCTGAACTACCGGGGAAAGGTTTAGGGGCACGTAATCTGAGGCCTGTCTGGAGATCACCACCCCTAGGTATTTGAAGGTTTCGATATCCATTGGAGCTGTAACTCGGGCTGCTGGATCTATGGGAAACAGGAGGGATTTTGTCCAATTGACTCTGAGGCCCGTGACAGAGGAAAAGGAGTTAAGGATCCGCAGGGCTCCCTCAAGTGATGGACCCGCATCATTGAGGAACAGCAGGCGATCATCTGCATAGAGGGCGACCCTCTCCTCCAGCCAGCCAATCCGCTGCCCCCTAACACTAGGGGAGTTGTGGAGGGCCTCCGCCAGCGGCTCCATCGCAATGGCAAATAGAGCCGGGGAGAGAGGGCAGCCCTGTCGCGTACTCTGGACAAATGGAAGGACCGCGACAAGCCCCCCCAGCCTGATGACAGAGGTGGGGTCACGGTAAAGGACCTTAATCCATTCACTGAATACCAGGGGAAATCCCATCCATCGGAGGACCTCCCAGAAAAAAGGCCACTCGACCGCGTCAAAGGCCTTTTCAATATCGAGTGAGGCCACCACCCTGGATCCCACGTTAAGATGCTGTGCGTGTATGTTAGCGTCTTAAGTTTACATCCTTTGTTCTGTTAGCTATGAAGCCAGTTTGGTCAGTCTCGATGATAGTGAGTAGTAGGGGCTGTAGTCTCAGGGTCAACAGCTTGGTGAGGATCTTAAAATCCGTGTTAAGCAGGGCAATAGGCCTGTAGGAGGCACAGGATGTGGGGTCTTTAGGAGCTTTTTGGATAAGGATGATGTGGGCATGGGCCATGGAACCCGGAAGGGCACCATCGGCCAAGCATTGGATGAAAAGTTGAGCTAGTTTGGGAGCCAGTAGATCCCCGTGAGTCCTGTAGAACTCGAGGGGGAGCCCATTCGGGCCCGGAGACCTCCCAGTAGGGAAGGACCCCATCGCCCTCAGTACCTCCTCTGGGGTAATCGGTCTCACAAGGGATTCTCTCTCCTCATCAGAGAGCCATCCCAATGCCAAGGGGTCCAGCCAGGGCGCAAGATCCCGTGGCTGGAAATCCGTGGCAGAACTGAGGTGTAAAGGGAGGTGTAATATTCATGAAATGCCTCCAGTACATCAGGCAAGGAAGAGACCGATTCACCCGAAGGGGACACCAAGCTGGGGATCGCCATCAAGGGTCTGTCATGCTGTGCCATCATTGCCAGGAGGCGACCATTCCGGTCTCCGTGCTCAAAAAAACGTTGCCTATTTCGATAAAGGTCTAGTCTAGTCACTTCGGTGAGGTGGAGGTGTAGCTCGCATTTCACTGCATTAAGGGAGTCGTAATTTGCGATTGAGGGGTCAGCGGCATAGATGTCTGACTGGGACTGCGCTGTGGCTTGGTAACCAGTCACGGGCCAGAATGAGAAGAGCAGGCGGATGATGGGTCTGTGCAGAGCGGACACAGCCCACTCTACTCTATGGGTCCTCTGATCCACCCTGACGGAAGGGGATTGACCCCTTCTGTTTTTTGGAGTTTTTTTGTAAATCAAATTGGAGGTAGGCAGGTGGGCACATCTGTTTACATCTGCACATCTGTTTACATCTGCCGTTTCATAGAGGTGAATGGAGGGTCCGATTGTGTGAAAGGGGCCTGTGTCGACATGTATTTATGGTACATGCAAGATCTTTCCCCCCAATATGTTGTTCGGCCCTTGACTGGGTCCACCTTGGTTCCCGCGGTGGAGATTTCAACAAGATTCTCCTACAGCGGGAGCTGCACTGGTGACCGCGGCCTGCTCCCTCCGGATTCCAGCAATAGAGGAGATGTACTGCCCTCTGGTGAAAGCCTTGAAGGCGCCCCAGGTCACAGTTGTGGAGGAGGACCCTGTATTAAGTTCCCCAAATTTTGTCAAACGTGGTGGAATGATATTTGCTAGGTCCGCATGGGAGATCCAATGGGTCCCCGGCACCAAAGGGATGAGGAACGGGAAGACAGAGAGCGAATTGCAAGAAGTAGGGGGCAGTGGTCTGAGAGACCGCTGGGCAAGTAGGAAGCGTCCAGTATGTCTGTCAGCATGGTCGGGTTGGCAAATACGCTCTAGTCGTGGGATGTTTCCATCTCCACACCTCAGAGACACCCAACACCTCCTGAGTGCAAGTCAGTGGAAGTTTGTTTAGGGGGATGGGCCTGTCCAGGTCCGGGGCTAGAATGGCATTGAAGTCACCCATGAGCAACAATTTGACCGGGCAGTATGGAGTGATTTTCCCCAGGATGGTATATAGGGTGGAGGGGAAGAAAGGGGGAGGGATGTAAACACCTACCACAATGTACCAGACACTCCAGACAGTAAACACTAGTATTACGTATTTGCCCTGGGGGTCAGTGTGAACATGTTCTATTACACAAGGAAAGGATTTGCTGATTAAAATAGTGACCCCTCTGGCATATGTGGAGTAAGAGGCGTGGAAGGCTCTCTGGATCCATGTTTTTTTCAATGCCGGCAGTTTGCTGCCCAGGAGATGTGTTTCCTGCAGAATTATTATATGTGGGGAATGCAATTTAAGGTATTTGAATAGCATCGCTCTCTTAAACTTAGAGTTTAGACCCTGGACATTCCAAGATAGTACACTGTAGGTGGGGGTGTCACGTCCCGCCATTGGGTAGGGGTACAGTGGGGAAAAAGAGGAGAGCAGAGACAGGGGGGTGTGTACATCTCAGGAGCAGCAAATACCCAGGGGACCCAAACCATATAAAAGTGTGACCAATGGAAGACCATAAGAACAAATAAGCAAAAACAATAACAATAACAAAAACAAAACCAATAAACAATACCGGTAGTGACACAGAGGTGTCAAACCTGCCCTTATCTGATGAAATCCTGAAAACTGGGGCACGATCAGATTGGGCCTATACCCAAAACCTACCAACAGTGAACCCTTAACCTAGGTTAATATGGTCACGTCCTGGACAAAAGAACAAGGGGGGAGGGGTGTTTCTCACCGGGACTTAGGCGAGGGAGGGGGGGGGTGGCTCAGTGGGTCCCGGTAGGGTAGTGAGGACTAAGTCTCCTTGGGAGTCACTGGAGCTCCTCAGACAGGAGTAGCTGAACTCATTTCGCTGGCATATAATGTTAAATGTAGGATCAGGATGACGGTGAGGTACAACAGTAGAAAAGGCCATAGGGACCAAAAGCAAGTGGTGCTGAAGGATAACAAGGGGCTCATAGGCAAAGCAGCAAAGGAAAGTAAGTTACTTAGCTGGTCATGGTAAGACATATACACGGTACAGTTCCAGTAGGCATCATGTCTCTAGCGGGTGTCCAACAATGTCGCAGTGGCCTCGGGGGTATCAAAGAACCTGGTGGGGTCGCCATCAGTGATCCGCAGTCTGCTGGGATATAGGAGGCCAAAGCATATTTCCTTTTCCCGAAGGCGACGTCAGACATCAGTGAACGACTTGCGACGCTGCTGTACCTCCTGAGAGAAATCTGTAAAGAAGGATAACTTGGCGTTTTCGTATTTGATTTCCGGCCTGGCTCGTGTCACCGCCAGGATGCGATCCCGGTTTTGGTAGTTCAGCAAGCGTAGTAGGAAGGGACTTGGGGGGCCCCCGGTCTGGGCGGGAGCGGTGGGACCCTGTGGGCTCTTTCCACGACAAAGGTGGGTGGCGTGTCACCTAGATTGAACAAGGTGGACAATAGGTGTTCAGTAAACTCAGCTGGTCTGGGGCCCTCGGCTCGCTCGGGTAGACCAAGTATGCGGATGTTGTTGCGTCTGAGGTGGTTTTTGGTGTCGATGGCCCGTTCTTGGAGTGCCTTCACCTGTAGCTGCAGGGCCTTCACCTCCCTGGAATCCAACCGGACCACATCCTCCACCGTGGAGACCCTATCCTCCACCTCCGATATGTAGGAGCGGAATTTATCCATATCTTGACGGATGAGGCCGACATCCACAGTTAGGAAATCAATCTTGGTAGTTAGGGCTTCTTTGCATCCTGTGATGGCCACCATGATCTCCGCTCCCATGGGGGACGCCGCCGCCCCCGACTCCGCGGCTGTTGAAGTAGTGGATTCTGGATAGAGTCCCGCACTTATTAAGGAACAGCGGGCAGGTATCAGGGCTCAGGAGATAGGCAGGCGGTGCTGTGAAAATCCCCATGCACACGGTCAGGGCCCGCCACAATAAGCAATTCTGGTGGGATTGGGATGGGGGAGGCACTGGGAGAGATAGTCCCGACACCCTGGGGCACAATACCTGAACGTGGAGGATGCCCCAGGCACCACAGGCCGCAGGATGGTGGTGGCAGGGATGTTCGCCTGATTGGCACTTCTGGCCGTCTTCTGGGTCCCCCACACGAGCCAGCCGTCACTCAGAATCTCTGCTGTAGGTGCGGGGGCAGCTGCCTCCTCCCACACGGATGGTGTGAGCACTCTAGCTCAGGGATGCTCGAGGCCCTGCAGGCCACAAGATGGTGGCGGCCCCTGAGAAGGGCCCCGATCGGGTCCCCCGCTGTCTCCTGGTGCTTCATCCCGATGCAGGTACCTCTAGGGGGCGCTGCCGCCGAGGCAGGTGGAGCAGTCACTAGTCCCCCCGCCGATCGCGGAACTTGAGCCCGGGGACGCGCGAGGCTGCACAGGCCTCAAGATGGCGGCGGAGCGGCGTTCTGTGGAGTCGGCCGCAAGCCAGGCAAAGCAATCGACTGGCCGGGCTGTCCAAAATGTATTCGGCCAGCACCTGCAATGACCAGGGGGAGGTCACGGAAGACTGGAGGCCCATCGGGCAATAATAAGGCAGGATGGCGGTGGATTGGTTCCAGGATGAGCGGAGCTCCACAGGTATGCGTCCTACTCCATCGGCATCTGGACACGCCCCCCCAGAATTTTCAGCTTTACCATCTGAGAAGATAAAGAGCTACATCCACAAATACCACAAACGACTTCAAGCTGTCATTGATGTTAAAGGGGGCAATAAACAGTATTAAGAATTGGGGTACGTATACTTTTGATCAGGGTCATTTGGATAGTTTTGGTTGCTATTAAAATTTTAAAATAGTAAACACCATTGATTGATATTAAATGGCTTCAGCCAAACACTAACTATGAGTGAGAAATATTTTTGTGTTATAATTCATATTCTCTGAAAAATGGCCAATCATAGGTTCTGCTAGAGTATGTAAACTTATGAGCACAACTGTACACACTGTATTGTAAAAAAGTGTAAGGCAGATGTAAAGAAATGCTGTAAAGCAGTCTTTTTCAACCAGGGTGCTGCCTAAGGTCGTCAGGAGTACTGTGGCATCCTGGTAGAGAAAGACAAATAAGAGTGAACTCCCAAACCAAAATAATGTCAAGCTCTACATCAGGAGCATACCTAGAATATTTGGCATTCTGGGCGGATCCCATATCTGGCACCCTCCCCCTCCACTTTAAAATGTAAAAACACCCCAGTATGCCCCCTGCATTCCTCTGCATTCTTCAATATATCTTTGTCACTACTGTGTACTCCCTCTCCACAACTGCACATCTGAACCCCTTTACATTACACAGCACCCTGCACCTCTGGACCCCTTTACATTACACAACCCCCTACAACTCTGGACCCCTGCATGTTACACAGACACCCCCCAACAGTTCTGGAACCCCTGCATGTTACAAAGACCCCCTCAACAGTTCTAGACCCCCTTCTGAGTACACGGCCCCCCCAACTGTTCTGGACCCCCTGCTTATCCACTTCCCAACCAGCTCACACTGATGTACGTCGGCAGAATGGCACGGGCAGGCATATTGGCGTACAGGTACGTCCAATCTTAAATGCCACCCTGCCATCGCCCACGTGCTGGTCGGGACCCCCGTGAGTCCGGTCGCGAGTCCCGCGGACTTGATCGCCGCGGGCATACCCACGATCGTCTCACGGGGCAGCTGAACTGGGAGATTCTGTTGTAAACAGCACCTCCCCGTTCTGCCTAGCAACAAGTGATGCTGATCTCTGCTCCATGTGATTGGAGCAGAGATCAGTGTTCACTAAAAGAAAGCCCAGCCCCCAACAGTTAGTAACACACCCCTAGGAACACTTAACCCCTACACTGCCACCCACTGGTTAACCCCTTCACTGCCAGTGCCATTTACACAGGAATCGCTGCATTTGTATAGCAGTGATTGCTGTATAAATGACAATGGTCCCAAAAATGTGTCAAAAATGTCCGATGTGTCCGCCATAATGTTGCAGTCACAATAAAAATCGCTGATCGCCGCCATTACTAGTAAAAAATTATTAATAAAAATGCCATAAAACTATCCCCTGTTTTGTAAACGCTATAACTTTTGCGTAAACCAATCAATAATCGCTTATTGCGATTTTTTTTACCAAAAATATGTAGAAGAATATGTATTGGCCTAAACTGAGGTAAAAAATGTTTTTTATATATTTTTGGGGATATTTATTATAACAAAAAGTAAAAAATAATGTGTTTTTTCAAAATTGTCGCTCTATTTTTGTTTATAGCGCAAAAAATAAAAACCACAACGGTGATCAAATACCACCAAAAGAAAACTCTATTTGTGAGAAAAAAAGGACGTCAATTTTGTTTGTGAGCCACGTCGCATGACCGCCCAATTGTTAGTTAAAGCGACGCAGTGCCGAATCGCAAAAAGTGGTCTGGTCTTTGGCCAGCAAAATGGTCCGAGGCTGAAGTGGTTATAACACAACCCCCCCCACAGTTCTAGACCCTCTACTGGTTACACAGACCTCCCCAACAGTTCTGGAGCCCCTACATGTTACCCAAACCCCCAGCAGTTCTGGACCCCCTGCATGTTACACAGGCCCCCCAACAGTCCTTGACCCCCTGCTGGTTACACAGACCCCCCTAACAATTTTGGACCCCCTGTTGGTTACACAGACCCCCCCAACAGTTCTGGACCCCCTGCTGGTTACACAGAACTCCCTCCCTCAGTACAGACCCTTCTCCTTAGTACAGACCTCTCTACCTCAGAATAGACACCCTCTTTCAGTACAGACCCCCCCTTCAGTACAGATGCCCTTTCAGTACAGACCCCTCCATTCGTTACACCCCCCCACAGTGCAGACCCCCATTCATTACAGACCCCCCTAAAGTACAGACCCTCTTCAGTGCAGACCCCCATTCAGTACAGACCACCCTTCAGTGCAGACCCCCTGCAGTGCAGGCCCCCCCATTCAGGACAGACCCTCCCTACAGTGCAAAGCCCCCATTCAGTACAGATCCCCCATTAGTACAGACCCCCCTGCAGTGCAGTCCCCCATTTAGTACAGGCCACCCATACAGTGCAGACCCCCATTCAGTACAGACCCCCCTACAGTGCAGACCCCTCCATTCAGTAAATACCCCCCTACAGTGCAGACCCCCCCACTTCAGTACAGACCCCCCATTCAGTACAGATTCCCCCTACAGTGCAGACCCCCCATTGAGTACAGACCACCCCATTTAGTACAGACCCCCTAGAGTGCAGACCCCCTAAAGTGCAGATCCCACATTCAGTACAGACCCCCTAGAGTGCAGACCCCCCTACAATATAGACCGCCCCATTCAGTACAGACCCCACTACAGTACAGACTCCCCCATTCAGTACAGCCTCCCCTACAGTACAAACCCCCCATTCAGACCCATAATGTACCTCAGATGGTGATCAGCATGGGATATGCACAGCAGGTCGGGTCCCCTCCTCCTGTGTAGACATAAAGGAGAAGAGAGCAGGTGGATTCACTCTGCTCGGCTGTGTGAGACAGTCGGGAGTGCACAGAGCTGCTCGGACAGCCTGCGGCTGTGAGAGAAGGGGATTGTTCCGGACCCTACCAACGGGTGTCACCCGGGTGTGGCCCGCACCCCCATCCCCCTTACAAAGCCACTGCAGCTTGCCCCTTGTGCGTGCTCTAACCTGTCCTGTCACCACTGCCTAAACCTGCCCTGCTGTCACGGCTTCAGTCACGGGGGTCGCCGATCTGACACCCTCCAGTGTGCAGCACCTGGGGCAGCCCACCCTCCCGCCCCCACTTGGTACGCCACTGCTCTACATTGCACTAAGCAAGCTCAGTAAGGCATTGAATCAAGAGTCAGCAAAGTGAAAGCAGGGAAGGCGAGGTGTTTTCCGGATTGTGTGCTGTGCTCTCTGCCTTCCCCTACAGTGCAGTACCTGGCTTTGTGAGTGAAGGTACTGTACTGCAATTTTTAAAAGGTTGTTTATATGTGTGTGTATGTGTGTGCCTCCCTATTACTGTAAAATCAGAACTGCTTTTTTAGGGCTTGTTCATCCTCTGAAAAGCGATCCATGCTCAGGTCCATTTTCAGAGGCATTTGACCAGAGGTAAAGAGGCAATATGTTGGACTTTCCAATGGAAAATGTGCGATCGAACTGTGTTGTCGGAAATTCCTACTGTGTGTGGGCTCCATCTGACTTTTTCCATCGGAATTTCGAGATCTTGTAATAAAATTTTCCAACAACAAAATCCGATCGTTTAAATTCTGATCGTGTGTAGACAATTCTGACGCACAAAGTGCCATGCATGCTCAGAATAAATTACGAGACGAAAGCTATTGGCTACTGGCCTCTTTATAGTCCCGTCGTACGTGTTGTACGTCACCTCGTTCTGAACGATCAGATTTTCCGACAACTTTGTGCAACCGTGTGTATGCAAGACAAGTTTGAGCCCAAATCCGTCTGAAAAAATCCTACGGATTTTGTCGTCTGAATATCTGACCGTGTGTATAGGGCATTAGACTGGAGTGCCTCAAGCCCAAAAATACTTTTCAAGGGCACATTGACTGAAAATAGGTTGAGAAACACAGTTTGCTTTCAAAAATATATACCAGTATTTTAATTGTTTGTGAACAGAAGAAAAACCAAAATCAAATCAATATCAGCATCAATTCTTACACTTGCACAAAGTCAGGGATTTGTACGATTACAGTCAGGTGTATGATTAACCAATTATACCAAGCAGGAGCTAATTATGAATTTCATGTCAGTTGAAACACAGTCTTTAACTGAGACAGAAACAGCTGTGTGGGGGGCTTAAAAGTGGGTGAAGAACAGCCAAACTCTGCTACTAAGGTGAGGGTGTGGAAGACAGTTTCATGTCACGGGGCATACACCATGGCAAGACTGAGTGCTCGCAAGACACAAGGTAGTTATTCTGCATCAGCAAGGTCTCGCCCAGCCCAAGATTTTAAAGCAGACTGGGGTTTCAAGATGTGCTGTTCAAGCTCTTTTGGAGAAACACAAATAAAGGGGCAACATTGAGGACCGTAAACACAGTGGTCAGCCAAGGAAACTTAATGCAGCAGATGAAAGCGGTCCATCAGTGCCATCAGTACAGAACTAGTGGGACCGAGGTACACCCATCTACTGTCTAGAGAAGTTTGGCTAGAAGTGGTCTTCATGGAAGAATTGCAGCCACAAAAAATACCTCTGACATGGAAACAAGGGTAAGTGACTCAACTATGCAATGCTTTTGCACAGTACTGTATTTATCTTTAGATATGCACTATATTACCAAAAGTATTAGGACATCTGCCTTTACATGCACATGAACTTTAAAGGCATCCCAGTCTTAGTCTGTAGGGTTCAATATTGAGTTGGCCCACCCTTTTCTGCTTTAATAGCTTCAACTCGTCTGGGAAGGCTGTCCACAAGGTTTAGGAGTGTGTCTATAGGAATGTTTGACCATTCTTCCAGAAGCACATTTGTGAGGTCAGGCACTGATGTGGACAAGAAGACCTGGTTCGCAGTTTCTGCTCTAATTTATCCCAAAGGTGTTCTATCGGGTTGAAGTCAGGACTCTATGCAGGCCAGTTCTTTCACCCCAAACTCACTCATCCATATCTTTATGGACTTTGGTTTGTGCACTGATGCACAGTCATGTTGGAACAGGAAAGGACATCCCAAACTGTACTCTTAAAGTTGACTGGACTTAAAATTATATGTAAAGCTAAAACACTTTTATAGAGTAGGGAATGGTTAAAACCCCCATCATTTTTTCCATCCTGTCCTGTACAAGAGATAAGAGATGTCACTTCCCTTCCTGTCATGTAGACACAACAGGAAATCAGAGCAAATAACTTCAAAGTGCAATCAGTCTCCACTTTAAAGTTGTCCCTAGAACAGGTGTCCCCATTAAATGAATTCCCTGCTACTTCTATTCTGGGGGCAACTAAAAATAACACATTTTTCTCTCTACTTTCAAGCCCAGTCACATTGGTCACCAAGACAAATAGAGAGGATGAATCTTTATAATGGGGACACAGACAACAATAAAAACCTAACAAAGTATGTACTTCTGCAACACTCCAAATCCCCCCCAAAAAAAGAAAAACTTAGCCTTTAAATATTCTTTAAGTTGGCTGCTTAAGACAGAAATACATTTTTCCTCCCCACAGTGAGAATTGAATGTCAGCTGTATAGGTGGGATTTTGTTTTGCCTTCTTCTAGATAAACAGCATTGGAATCATTACAGTCTAAACATGATCGATTTTTACTATTACAGTAACAATTTTGTGCATAATCCTCCATACAACTTGAAATAATGAGGCAGCTCACATCAAAGTCACAAGCATAGCAAACACACCCAAAATTAAGTTAGCAGACTGTGCAGGTTACTAGACTAGACATGGCCTGTAAAAGATGACTTACTGTACAACAGGTTTAAACAGTTTAAAATGGGCACAGGGTGTGAACATTTATCTGCACGGCAAAATTAATTAAAAACTGTTTTGGTACGAACGGTCATTCACCTACCCTTCCAAAGCATTACAGTAGGTGTCTCTGTGTGTTCAGTAGTTTAATGAACATGTATTCATCAGATGCCAGGGCAGGAACAGTTGCCAACCTCCTTTTTTGTTTTTTATATTGGCTTCAGCTCGTGTGGAAGAAAATATGACACAAGTATCCAGCTGTTCCAAAATATCATATTTCCCCACAAGTTCATGAAACACTTTTAGTTGTCCTAAAAGTCTACCTAATGGCAATTAAAAGTGCTGCATGAAACATCCATTATGTTTAAGGGCTAGAATAGTGCAATAAACAGCTATACACATTAATAAAAAACAAACACAGAATATATGAAACCATTGAAGATGATATTACGGCTAGCTGGTAAAAAAACAGTTATATATACAGTATATATACTGTATGTACAAATAGGTAAAAAGGGTGGCTTTAATATGACACATAAAGGCAGATGAGGCATGTACCTTAGGAACAGCAAAGGTGATAGGGCTGTAAACAGCCCAATTGCTTCAAGTGTATGCACAGGCACTACCCACATTTTCAATTTCTTTTATTATTCTGAAGACAGCACAAAATGTAACATTTTCTTTTACTTTAACTTTTGGTTAATGGTAAACTGGACCAATAAACACGATAAATCTCCCCAATGGGAACACAGACAGCAACAAAATTGACAGAGGTTTTAACCCCTCTCCACTCTATCTAAAAAAAATAAAATAAAAATAAAAATTAAGTTTTCCTTTTAGTTATATTTTAAAGGAAGTCAAAGAAATCCCCAAAATGAAGACATAGACAGCAGTAGAACGCTTTGCATTGTATTGTCAAATACAATGTGCACAGAGTCCCTTGGAAGCTATATCAAGTAGTTCCAAATGTGGTTTATCCCGTGTGGGCTATTTGAATCATTGCCAACAAATGGCATACATTCATTCTCCAGACAGCTAGCGGTATGTCACTTCTAGTGATGCGACATGGGATGACTCAAATTCCGGTATGCAATTTCTGGTGATGTGGCCCTGGTGAGTTGATCAGACAGAGTTCATATTCTTCCAGCTAGTGTTTTTGGAGCCCCTACTGGTAACTTTGGGTTGGCGAGTGTTTCCACAGGAGTTGCTGCCCATCACTTCTTGAACCACCCTCAAGGCTTTATCACACATCATTGAGTCCCCAAGGATCATGTAAGCTTGCATCAACTCTTGGATGAGGACATGCTTATGGTTTATCTTATGCTTTATGTTTCTAAAAGTTTTTTAATAAGATGGACTATTGGACATACAGTATGATTGTCGTGTTATGGCATGATTGGTGATAATATTATGGATAATAAGATTATAAATTGATACAATTGATGTGACATTCTAATTCTCAACTCCAAATTTCTATCTATATCAATTTATGCCATTTGTGGGTGATGATTCAAATAGCCCACACAGGACCAGCCAGTGAAATACTGTACATCCACATTTAGAACTACTTGATATCTCTTCCCAGGGACTCTATACACTTTGTTTTTGGCAATACTTTGGTTTGAACCTACTTGATTGGTTAACATACAGCAGCAGGAGCATTGGACTTTTTTTTAAAACCTTTACAATATGATACATGTGAAGTATATCAACCCTTGGTCCCATTACTGTTTCAGAATTGGTGTTTTAGGGCTGGACTTTTTGTTTTTTTCTGTTGGTACGCTTTACATTGTGTGTCTACATTGTGAGTTCCCATTGCATTGATTTCCCCTCACCTTCTATTTTGACACTGAGCAAGTAGGCAAGAGATAAGCATAAATCTCCATATTAGAGATACAGACAGTAATAAAGAGCTTCAGAAAATTATGAGAAGTCTGAAAATTTGGCTGCCAGCACTTCTAAAATAAATGTAATAAAAAGACTCCTTCCCAGCAGCTGGACCAGTTACTGAGGAATAGGTGAATATTTCATGTGGCTGGATTTAGATTGGTCATCACATCATATTAAGTGGAAACCTGCAGAATAGAGCTCCCATCTTATCTTGTGAGACTAGCCCTGTAATGAATGATAAAAAGCATATACTTAGAGGCCCAATGCTGTGTTCTCAATTCAGAGGGCATCTTCTACATACTATAGAGCCATGATGGCAAACCTTGGCACCCCAGATGTTTTAGAACTACATTTCCCATGATGCTCCACTACCCTGCAGAATGCATGAGCATCATGGGAAATGTAGTTCCAAAACATCTGGGGTGCCAAGGTTCGACATCACTGCTATAGAGGATCACTACATAACATACCTGTAGGAGTTTTTTTTTATATCTTATCATTTTAGCCACAGATGTAGAAATTAAAGTCCCAGTCTGCTTTGGTGTCTTTTTGACTGTCATGATATTTTGGAACTTGGTGTTAAGGTTGAGGTAGAAACCAAAAAGACCATTTGCTATATTATTGTAACTCTGGACAAAATGGCATCTCTGGTATCACTGGCATTGCTCAGGACTTTGTAACATGACCCATTTTGTACCACTGGAATAACTTGAATAATTAGATTACAACTCCCTTATCCATGATATTACTTAAGAGTTTAGTAAACGACACCTTGGTCATCACTGGTATAAATCAGAAGTTGATTAGATGATACTTCTATCATTACTGATATAAATTGATACTTGAGTAAATGGTACCTCTGATGAAATTGGCATAACTCGGGAGTTGAGTAATTAACATCTCCATTATCACTGGTATACATTGGCAGTTGGGTAGCATGGCTGTTCAGGTAACACAGACTTACCTTTGGCTATTGAAATTTATAACCTTTGATTGTTTCTTTCAACTGATTGCATATAAGCACTGAGGCACCTACAAGGTGTCAGTTTATTTAAGGAAGCCTTTCACATGAGAAAAAAAGGAAGCTGCCTTTGCTGACTTATTAAAATTCCAAATGCCTGGCTCTTGCTTATATACACTGAGCCACTGACGTAGAACAAATATTGTATACTCTCGGATAATAAATTATGGGTTAGGGACTGATGGTGAAATAAACCCAGAAGTTCAATATAACAGTCAGGAAAATGCAATGACAGCCTTAGGCATAAGACAGGTTCCTTTTAAATATGACGCATTTCAGTTTCAGAAAGAAGACATTCAAGATAATATAATAAAGTAATATAAAGGGCAACACACTATAATAGTTAATCAGAGTTAACTTTACTGATGTCAGATTAAATTTTGCTACATTACTATATAAAGGAAACCCAGTTATATCAGTTATTTGGGCCGTGCTCTTTCATTAAACATTCAGGTGTCCAGACAATGCAAGCAGTTCCAGTACATTTGTCTCATTGGAACCGTTACTCGATCTGCACAATATGTCAGATTTTTAAAGGGTACATTTCCTGTGATATCTTTATAATACACGTATTATAAGAAAAATATGCCATTGCTCCACTTCTGAAAAAGTCACAGACCTGGAACAAATATTAAATAAATGAAACTCTTATATACGTTTGAATTTCTAATATCTATACTTGATCCAGGGCAGTGACTCAGAAGGTATTAAAGCCAAGGCATAGGAGATGGTGTTCTGCTTGAGTTGCTCACCCACCAACATGCAGGGACAATGGAAATGTGATATTACTAAGCACTTCACTTTTTTTTGTAGTCTTGCTGTATGAGAAAGAAGGGCAGTGCCTCAACTAAACCCTACTTGCCACTAGAGCCTTCACTAGACACCATGGTATCTGTACAACTGTCAATGCTGGTCTAAGTCACACTAATCAGTCCCAGACACCCAAAGAAGCCATTTTTGCTCACTTTAGCAGAGCACATGTAGAATAGAGGAATGTACCAGCTAGAGAAAGACATTCAGCACTTCAAAGCCTTCTTTCTTGCTGAAAGCTGCTGGTGACACAGGTGTGAAAATTTTCTGCCACCCACACTCAGTTTACACACGCTCAGGCTCCTATGTGTCGGGTCCATTTGGAAGCTGAATGTATTTTCTAGGACACATTTCACATTTTCCAAACCTTTCCAACTTACCAGGATAGAATGTATTATTATTAATTAGCTATATGATTTCAGGGTTGTAACTTGCACAAGTGTCAGAGTTTAATAATCTACAAATCTTAGTTGTAAATATTAACACATCTAAGATTTTCCCAAGTCGATAGTTACATAGATTGGACACTCTATTGCTAGCACCGAAAAAAAAAACCTTTTTATATTAAATCCCTTATGCCTTGGCTATGGCTTTTCCATGGAAAAAAATGAACATTTCTATAACATTTTGTGCATGTGATTTTTGAGGTTTTTTTTTTTTGTTTTTAGCATTGACCAATTCACATACACTATGTCAAAAATATTGTGACAACTGCCTTTACATGCACATGTACTTTAATGGCATCCCAGTCTTAGTCCATAGGGTTCAATATTGAGTTGGCCCACCCTTTGTAGCTATAACTAGTGATGGCCGAACGGTTCGCCCGGCGGTCGTTTCGCGGCGAATTTCCGACTTTCGCCGTCCGCGGGTTCGAACGCCTTTTTCCGTCGTTCGCCCCGGCGGACTTACGTGTTTAATGTATACAAGAACTTTAACCTTTCGTGACACGTTTATCATGTGTTACAGGACAACCAATTGAGACATGACAGCTCATGGACACTTGGACATTCCCCCTAACCTATAAATACACCCGATCCGGTGGCCATTTTACATTCTTTCTTCTGTCACTGTAGGGAAAGGATCCTGTGTGGAGTAGGGACAGAGAAAACGCTAGCTATTTGGTACACAAAAGTTCTTTTCAGGACTGGTATAGGTGTTAGGTCAGCAGCCTGAGTTTCTTTTGTCAGTTTAGATAAAGGGACAGAGCGCTGTATGCTGCTATTTTAGGGACAGCTCAGCCAGATTAGTCTTTCTTCATCATCATCATCATCATCATCATTAGCTGTTACTATCAGGTCCACAAAAGAGCTGTTCCAGCTAATCGTTCCAGCCTACTCTTTTTTGCCAATTTGTATAGGGACAGGCAGGAAGCAGTGTGTCAGGCAGTGAGGATAATTTTAAAGACTTGCTGTTACTATTAGTTCCACAAAGGTTCTTTTCAGGACTGGTATCAGTGGTACGGTAATAGGCTTGTACACGTATAATATTCTTTCTTCCAAATATAGAAAGAATATTATACTTGACTGCTGCCCTTCTGCTGCAGTCTGCTAATCATTCACAACTCACTTGTTCCACAAAAGTTCTTATAAGGACTGGTAACTTGGTCTGTCTAGGGTGCTACGGTACATAGGCTTGGGTGCGGTACAGTCTGCTGTTCTGTAAGGACCGCTATCGGTCCACAATAGATAGGGTTGCCGTGCACTACTGCTGACCGCTGCCCTATACTGCAGCAGTCCTTCAGCGGTATAGGGACTGACGCACAGTCTGCTAAACACTAATACACAACCTGCTTGGTCCACAAAAGTTCTTATAAGGACTGGTAACTTGGTATAGGGTGCTACGGTACATAGGCCTGAGTGCGTTACAGTCTGCTGTTCTGTAAGGACCGCTATCGGTCCACAATACATAGGGTTGACGTGCACTACTGCTGACCGCTGCCCTATACTGCAGCAGTCCTTCAGCGGTATAGGGACTGACGCACAGTCTGCTAAACACTAACACACAACCTGCTTGGTCCACAAAAGTTCTTATAAGGACTGGTAACTTGGTATAGGGTGCTACGGTACATAGGCCTGAGTGCGTTACAGTCTGCTGTTCTGTAAGGACCGCTATCGGTCCACAATACATAGGGTTGCCGTGCACTACTGCTGACCGCTGCCCTATACTGCAGCAGTCCTTCATTGGTATAGGGACTGACGTACAGTCTGCTAATCACTAACACACAACCTGCTTGGTCCACAAAAGTTCTTATAAGGACTGGTAACTTGGTATAGGGTGCTACGGTACATAGGCCTGAGTGCGTTACAGTCTGCTGTTCTGTAAGGACCGCTATCGGTCCACAATACATAGGGTTGCCGTGCACTACTGCTGACCGCTGCCCTATACTGCAGCAGTCCTTCAGCGGTATAGGGACTGACGCACAGTCTGCTAAACACTAACACACAACCTGCTTGGTCCACAAAAGTTCTTATAAGGACTGGTAACTTGGTATAGGGTGCTACGGTACATAGGCCTGAGTGCAGTACAGTCTGCTGTTCTGTAAGGACCGCTATCGGTCCACAATACATAGGGTTGCCGTGCACTACTGCTGACCGCTGCCCTATACTGCAGCAGTCCTTCATTGGTATAGGGACTGACGTACAGTCTGCTAATCACTAACACACAACCTGCTTGGTCCACAAAAGTTCTTATAAGGACTGGTAACTTGGTATAGGGTGCTACGGTACATAGGCCTGAGTGCGTTACAGTCTGCTGTTCTGTAAGGACCGCTATCGGTCCACAATACATAGGGTTGCCGTGCACTACTGCTGACCGCTGCCCTATACTGCAGCAGTCCTTCATTGGTATAGGGACTGACGTACAGTCTGCTAATCACTAACACACAACCTGCTTGGTCCACAAAAGTTCTTATAAGGACTGGTAACTTGGTATAGGGTGCTACGGTACATAGGCCTGAGTGCGTTACAGTCTGCTGTTCTGTAAGGACCGCTATCGGTCCACAATACATAGGGTTGCCGTGCACTACTGCTGACCGCTGCCCTATACTGCAGCAGTCCTTCAGCGGTATAGGGACTGACGCACAGTCTGCTAAACACTAACACACAACCTGCTTGGTCCACAAAAGTTCTTATAAGGACTGGTAACTTGGTATAGGGTGCTACGGTACATAGGCCTGAGTGCAGTACAGTCTGCTGTTCTGTAAGGACCGCTATCGGTCCACAATACATAGGGTTGCCGTGCACTACTGCTGACCGCTGCCCTATACTGCAGCAGTCCTTCAGCGGTATAGGGACTGACACACAGTCTGCTAAACACTAACACACAACCTGCTTGGTCCACAAAAGTTCTTATAAGGACTGGTAACTTGGTATAGGGTGCTACGGTACATAGGCCTGAGTGCGTTACAGTCTGCTGTTCTGTAAGGACCGCTATCGGTCCACAATACATAGGGTTGCCGTGCACTACTGCTGACCGCTGCCCTATACTGCAGCAGTCCTTCAGCGGTATAGGGACTGACGCACAGTCTGCTAAACACTAACACACAACCTGCTTGGTCCACAAAAGTTCTTATAAGGACTGGTAACTTGGTATAGGGTGCTACGGTACATAGGCCTGAGTGCGTTACAGTCTGCTGTTCTGTAAGGACCGCTATCGGTCCACAATACATAGGGTTGCCGTGCACTACTGCTGACCGCTGCCCTATACTGCAGCAGTCCTTCAGCGGTATAGGGACTGACGCACAGTCTGCTAAACACTAACACACAACCTGCTTGGTCCACAAAAGTTCTTATAAGGACTGGTAACTTGGTATAGGGTGCTACGGTACATAGGCCTGAGTGCGTTACAGTCTGCTGTTCTGTAAGGACCGCTATCGGTCCACAATACATAGGGTTGCCGTGCACTACTGCTGACCGCTGCCCTATACTGCAGCAGTCCTTCATTGGTATAGGGACTGACGTACAGTCTGCTAATCACTAACACACAACCTGCTTGGTCCACAAAAGTTCTTATAAGGACTGGTAACTTGGTATAGGGTGCTACGGTACATAGGCCTGAGTGCGTTACAGTCTGCTGTTCTGTAAGGACCGCTATCGGTCCACAATACATAGGGTTGCCGTGCACTACTGCTGACCGCTGCCCTATACTGCAGCAGTCCTTCAGCGGTATAGGGACTGACGCACAGTCTGCTAAACACTAACACACAACCTGCTTGGTCCACAAAAGTTCTTATAAGGACTGGTAACTTGGTATAGGGTGCTACGGTACATAGGCCTGAGTGCAGTACAGTCTGCTGTTCTGTAAGGACCGCTATCGGTCCACAATACATAGGGTTGCCGTGCACTACTGCTGACCGCTGCCCTATACTGCAGCAGTCCTTCAGCGGTATAGGGACTGACGCACAGTCTGCTAAACACTAACACACAACCTGCTTGGTCCACAAAAGTTCTTATAAGGACTGGTAACTTGGTATAGGGTGCTACGGTACATAGGCCTGAGTGCGTTACAGTCTGCTGTTCTGTAAGGACCGCTATCGGTCCACAATACATAGGGTTGCCGTGCACTACTGCTGACCGCTGCCCTATACTGCAGCAGTCCTTCATTGGTATAGGGACTGACGTACAGTCTGCTAATCACTAACACACAACCTGCTTGGTCCACAAAAGTTCTTATAAGGACTGGTAACTTGGTATAGGGTGCTACGGTACATAGGCCTGAGTGCGTTACAGTCTGCTGTTCTGTAAGGACCGCTATCGGTCCACAATACATAGGGTTGCCGTGCACTACTGCTGACCGCTGCCCTATACTGCAGCAGTCCTTCATTGGTATAGGGACTGACGTACAGTCTGCTAATCACTAACACACAACCTGCTTGGTCCACAAAAGTTCTTATAAGGACTGGTAACTTGGTATAGGGTGCTACGGTACATAGGCCTGAGTGCGTTACAGTCTGCTGTTCTGTAAGGACCGCTATCGGTCCACAATACATAGGGTTGCCGTGCACTACTGCTGACCGCTGCCCTATACTGCAGCAGTCCTTCAGCGGTATAGGGACTGACGCACAGTCTGCTAAACACTAACACACAACCTGCTTGGTCCACAAAAGTTCTTATAAGGACTGGTAACTTGGTATAGGGTGCTACGGTACATAGGCCTGAGTGCAGTACAGTCTGCTGTTCTGTAAGGACCGCTATCGGTCCACAATACATAGGGTTGCCGTGCACTACTGCTGACCGCTGCCCTATACTGCAGCAGTCCTTCAGCGGTATAGGGACTGACGCACAGTCTGCTAAACACTAACACACAACCTGCTTGGTCCACAAAAGTTCTTATAAGGACTGGTAACTTGGTATAGGGTGCTACGGTACATAGGCCTGAGTGCGTTACAGTCTGCTGTTCTGTAAGGACCGCTATCGGTCCACAATACATAGGGTTGCCGTGCACTACTGCTGACCGCTGCCCTATACTGCAGCAGTCCTTCATTGGTATAGGGACTGACGTACAGTCTGCTAATCACTAACACACAACCTGCTTGGTCCACAAAAGTTCTTATAAGGACTGGTAACTTGGTATAGGGTGCTACGGTACATAGGCCTGAGTGCGTTACAGTCTGCTGTTCTGTAAGGACCGCTATCGGTCCACAATACATAGGGTTGCCGTGCACTACTGCTGACCGCTGCCCTATACTGCAGCAGTCCTTCATTGGTATAGGGACTGACGTACAGTCTGCTAATCACTAACACACAACCTGCTTGGTCCACAAAAGTTCTTATAAGGACTGGTAACTTGGTATAGGGTGCTACGGTACATAGGCCTGAGTGCGTTACAGTCTGCTGTTCTGTAAGGACCGCTATCGGTCCACAATACATAGGGTTGCCGTGCACTACTGCTGACCGCTGCCCTATACTGCAGCAGTCCTTCAGCGGTATAGGGACTGACGCACAGTCTGCTAAACACTAACACACAACCTGCTTGGTCCACAAAAGTTCTTATAAGGACTGGTAACTTGGTATAGGGTGCTACGGTACATAGGCCTGAGTGCAGTACAGTCTGCTGTTCTGTAAGGACCGCTATCGGTCCACAATACATAGGGTTGCCGTGCACTACTGCTGACCGCTGCCCTATACTGCAGCAGTCCTTCAGCGGTATAGGGACTAAGAGTTTTGTCACAGGGTGATTTAAAAAATGACAGGCAGAGGAAGAGGCAGGCCCTTCCGCAGGGGTGGTAGGGGTAGGGCAGGAGCAACAGCCTTGAGCCAAAGTGGGAAGTTGCAGAAGGTGCGTTCAATTACTTTAAAGGACGCACCAGACTTGGTTGAGTGGCTCACTCAGCCTTATTCTTCTGCACCCTCCTCATCCTCTCGATCTGCACCCTCTTCTTCACTCTCTGCTATGTGCACCCCCAAAGACACTACCACCAACAACACCACCACCACCACATACCTTCCGCTTGAGTGCAAATGGGGGCCTTCATGCTCCAGTGTTTTAATAGGGACCCCCGTATAAAAAGCATGAGGGTCAAGGACCAGTACTGGGTGGCAACGTACTTAGATCCCCGGTACAAACACAAAATGGCGGAAATGTTACCGCCGTCGCAGAGGGCTGTCAGAATGCAGCACTTCCAGGCCTTGCTTCGAGAAATGCTGCATTCTGCTTTTGCGTGCGCTGGCAGAGGAGCAATTCCCACTCCCAGAGAAGGATTTGCGGGTACCAATCCAACAGCGCCTGCAAGAAGAGGCCGGTTTGAAGATGTGTTGGTGACTTCGGATATGAGGTCATTCTTTCAGCCGACCCATCGACAGGTGTCATCCGGATCCAGCATCAGGGAACGCCTAGACCGTCAGGTGTCCGACTACATTGGGTTAACGGCCGATGTGGACGCTCTGAGGAGTGATGAACCCCTAGACTACTGGGTGGGCAGGCTTGACCTCTGGCCAGAGCTTGCCCAATTTGCAATCGAACTGTTGGCTTGCCCCTCATCCAGTGTCCTGTCCGAAAGGACGTTCAGCGCAGCAGGGGGGATTGTGACCGATAAGCGTACTCGCCTAGCTCACGACAGTGTTAACTACCTCACATTTCTAAAAATGAATGAGGCATGGATCTCGGAGGAATTCAACACATGTGATCAGTAGACCATGTATATGTCTATAAACAATTTTTGGAATCAAGCACACAGACCTTCTTAATTCATTTGGCTCACTTCCCTGACCCAAAAAAGCACACCGTACTATATGCCCCTACCCTCCTCTTTGAAGAGGTTGAGCGGTGTCATATTTCTACTGGGGCTGCTTATTATGAGGGGTTCCCACCATCCCTGTGCTGTGCTGACTTCCTCCTGGGTGTTCTTATTATGAGGGGCTCCCACCATCCCTGTGCTGTGCTGACTTCCTCCTGGGGGTTCTTATTATGAGGGGCTCCCACCATCCCTGTGCTGTGCTGACTTCCTCCTGGGGGTTCTTATTATGAGGGGATCACACCATCCCTGTGCTGTGCTGACTTCCTCCTGGGGCTGCTTACGGTGCTGCTGTCAGCGCTGTATGTCACGGAGCTGCTGTCAGCGCTGTATGTCACGGAGCTGCTGTCAGCGCTGTATGTCACGGAGCTGCTGTCAGCGCTGTATGTCACGGAGCTGCTGTCAGCGCTGTATGTCACGGAGCTGCTGTCAGCGCTGTATGTCACGGAGCTGCTGTCAGCGCTGTATGTCACGGAGCTGCTGTCAGCGCTGTATGTCACGGAGCTGCTGTCAGCGCTGTATGTCACGGTGCTGCTGTCAGCGCTGTATGTCACGGAGCTGCTGTCAGCGCTGTATGTCACGGAGCTGCTGTCAGTGCTGTATGTCACGGAGCTGCTGTCAGCGCTGTATGTCACGGAGCTGCTGTCAGCGCTGTATGTCACGGAGCTGCTGTCAGCGCTGTATGTCACGGTGCTGCTGTCAGCGCTGTATGTCACGGAGCTGCTGTCAGCGCTGTATGTCACGGAGCTGCTGTCAGTGCTGTATGTCACGGAGCTGCTGTCAGCGCTGTATGTCACGGAGCTGCTGTCAGCGCTGTATGTCACGGAGCTGCTGTCAGCGCTGTATGTCACGGTGCTGCTGTCAGCGCTGTATGTCACGGAGCTGCTGTCAGCGCTGTATGTCACGGAGCTGCTGTCAGCGCTGTATGTCACGGAGCTGCTGTCAGCGCTGTATGTCACGGAGCTGCTGTCAGCGCTGTATGTCACGGAGCTGCTGTCAGCGCTGTATGTCACGGTGCTGATGTCAGTGCTCTGTATTACGGTGCTGCTGTCAGTGCTCTGTATCTCCTGCACCCTCTTGTTTGCCTACCCTGGTCCCTGACCTTCCCTCTCCTCCATTGCCTTCATTAGCTCCATAGTCCTGAATTGTCAGAACAATTTCCCAAATAAAAAAAAAATGCTTGTAGTTATCGATCCCAAATTCACCTCATACATGTATTATGCTATTGTCCAGGTGGTGGGACTACGTGCTACCCCCTAATAATTACCCCGTGGCCGCAAATTCGACCTAAAGGTTTGCGAAATTCGCCTCCCATTGAAGTCAATGGAGCCCGCGGCGAACGGTCGTTTTCGCGAACGTTTGTGCCCGTTCGCGTTTCGCGTTCGCGAAACGTCCCGTCGGAAGTTCGTCCATCACTAGCTATAACAGCTTCAACTCAAGAGTTGAAGCTGTTATAGCTACAAAGGGTTGGCCAACTATGGATCTAAAACTGGGATGCCATTAAAGTACATGTGTGTGTAAACGCAGTTGTCACAATATTTTTGACATGGTGTATGTGAATTGGTCGATGCTGTCACGTACCTTACAGCGGAGTCAGACTGCTGAGGGTGGCCTCTCGCACGGTTCCGGTCACCACGCCCCTGAAGATGGGAACAGGGAGCGTGAGGACACGAAAGGGTGCAGGTGCCTGCAGATGGAAGTAGAAGACCTTGGAGATGCTGGGTCCTCACGGTAGAAGAGGTGTAGACTGGTTACGTAGGTAGGCACCGGTAGGTCAGCAGGTGTGCAGGAAGCACTACGTGTCTGGAACAGGCAGGATCGGCAACTGGCAGGCAATGCGGTACAATAACAAGAGACAGGTGCGTAATCAGGAACAAGCCGGGGTCTGGTAACGTGCAAGCAAACGAGGTACAGAATCAGGAGACAAGCCAAAGTCGAAAGTCCAAGCCGGGGTCAGAGGTAGTCCAGGAGATAGCAACACGGGGAATCCAAGAGTGGGTATCAGGAACAAGGATCACAGGAGCAAGATCACAGGAGCAAGGTCACAGGAGCAAGGTCTCAGGAGCAAGGTCACAGGAGCAACGATCAGGTCTTGCAGGAACAGCTGAAGACGATCCAGCACTGGTGTCAGGCCAGGACCCTGTTTATATAGAGGGAAGTGAGCCAGGATTGGTGGAAGTGGCCGTCCGTGCGTGAAGACGTACATCCGTTCAGTTTGCGCGGGTGTTTTCGCGTGTTCGGATTGGCGTACATCCACGTGTTCGGTTTAGCATACGTCCGTTCGTCCTGGAATTCGTACGCCTCTGACGGAGACACCGCGCATGGCGCCTGGAACGAACGGGAACTGCTGCTATACGGGGACGGGCATACGTAGGGTGAGTTCCCTGACAGATGCTTAAAAAAAAGCAAGGTCCATAAAGACATGGGTGAGCAAGTCTGGGGTGGAGAAACTTGACCTTTGGGATGAATTCGAGTAGAGACTGCGAGCCAGGCCTTCTTGTTCAACTTCAATTTCCGATCTCACAAATGAGCTTCTAGAAGAATGGTCAAACATTCTCATAGACACATTCCTAAACCTTGTGGACAGCCTTCCCAGAAGAGTTGAAGCTGTTATATCTGTAAAAGGTGGGCCAAAGCAATATTGAACCCTATGGATTAAGACTGGGATACTATTAAAGTTCACATGCGTGTAAAGGCACGTGTCCCAATGACAATACAGGCTCTCCTCACTTAACGACTAGGTTCTGTTCCAATGACCAGGTCGTTAAATGAGGAGCCACAAGTAATCAATATTTTAAGCATTCCTAATGACTGTACTGTATTGTGAAAAAAAAGTCTAAACGCAAAACTACACCTCTATAACATTGTTTTAATTTGCATAAATACAGAACACAAACTAAATTCTGTACAGTACAATATAATGATGTCATCGGGGTGGTGAGGGCTGGTCATAAGTCTGAATGGTCGTTAAACAGGTAATTCGTTAAACAAAGAGTATCTGTATCGTGTATGTAAGTTGGTCAATGCTAAAAATAAAACCCTCAAAAATCACATGCACAAAATGTTTTAGAATTATAAATTTTTTTCCATGGAAAAGCCATAGCCAAGGCGTAAGGGATTAAATGTGTGTCCCAATAATTTTGGCAATTAAGTGTATATTACAGTGCATTTGTAAGCACAGCCACACATAAGTCATAAAACAGCTAGCCAGTGATTACAAGTTAGGACTCACCAGGAAGAGTTCAAGGATGTTACTTTAATAATACAGACATCCAAAGAATTGCTAAAGAAGCCCTGTTTAATGGGTTTCTGTACTATTAGCACTGAAAAGGCAGAGTAAACAGATGAGCTGAATGCAATGTGCAATTGTCTGTGTAGTCCTGTGCCGTGCAGACAGTATACTGTCTAGGCAGATTATACAACAGTGGGAAGTTCATCTAGTTCAGTACAGTCAGCATGAATGTCCATATCCGAAGTGCATGACTAATATGCAAATATCACAATGGATCATTAATAAGTGACCTTCTGAGGCTTGTCCAAAATTTCCACACACTGCTGTGTAAACTAGCCAGTATAATTACTTTGATGATATGGAGATTAATGCATTCTACAGCCATGAGAGATAGGCAGGTGTACCCATTCACAATTTCACCATGTCTTCCCAATGCCCTCTGGTAGGGAATGTGGCCTGTTATTATACCATGTCTTGATAGTGACTAAAACCATGCGGAAAATTTGATGGTTAAGTAAAAAGTAAATCTCTTCGCACATAAGGAAATGACAATCATTTCATCAGAATGGGTGCTGTGCCAACTGTAAAAAAAAAAAAAAAGTCAGACATAATGCACATTACTAATACTTGAATGTGTGCTATTTTCCTTGCTATATTTTAACACACATCATCCATCTTTTGTTCTCGTCTGTTATATAGATTGTATTCTCTTTTTATTACGTGATGCAAATAAATCCTTGTCTCACTCATTTTATCCATGCAGTTTGCAGTTTGTTCCTACATGTCTTTTATATGCTATGCTCTTTTATATTCTCTCTGTGATATCATCCATCTCGCTCTCTATTTTGTCTATCTGGTTCCCTCTGTTTGTCTTCTTGCTTTCCCTACCTTTTTTTTTTTCTGTGAGAGGAATTTCTGATGGAGTGTTTACTTTGGCATTTTGGTGTTACTATGGAAAGATACTTTATGACCAAGTGAAATACACTAGAGCCATTCACGTAGCAGCCAGGCTGTGCTATGCTGGATTTTTATGGTTCGGTTCTGTTTAGAAAATGCTCTAGGAATTTTATCAACTGACTATGGTATGCAATTCTTATAATTGCCATCAGGCGTCAGTGTGAGTGTCACAGAGCAATAATTTACAACCACACAGAATTCTGTGACTTTCCACTTTTTGTGCCAGTTACAGCTGTAGGGAAGGTAAGAAGGTTTAAAAGAGGGATTTAAAACATTTACAGTACAAATAACATTTGCATTATTTATTGCTCAGATAATATTTTCCCTGTTCAATATAATAAAAGTGGCACGCAGAATGGATTTAGCTTTTGCACATCTTTGCCAACAAAATGACATCACGGTATTACAGTATTTCTGCCACCAGCATAGACTAAGTCAGAGGTGCATATGCACTGGCTATGCAAGTCAGTTAAAGAGGACCTGTCGCTTACTTATGCAATTTTGGCTAGTAGAAAAAACAGTGTTCTGAGATGTTCGCTCTTTAGCTGAGAGCTAAATCTAAACCCGTTGATTAAGCAGAGCAATCACTTAAGGTTTTCACATTCTAGTTCAAAGAGATCACTAACACCACATAGTTTCCTGCGTTGTAGGCAGCTGGCCATGTGTATTAACTCTAAAACTATTTTACCTGGGATTCCATGAAGAAAGCTGCAAAATATACACTGTAAGGTTGATGTCAGACGATTACTAATAGAAAACCCAAAATTGTATAGATGAGTGAACCAATCAAAATTTGCTCTGCCTTCAAATGAACCAAAATCTGCTTCATCGTAAAATATTTAGGACTCAAAGAGCTTGAGTTAGATTTTAGGAGGTTATTTAAGGGTTTACTTGGTGGAATAGTTAATGCCTAATATTCTTTGTGTGTTTCCTAACATTCTGCACTATTTTTGGACCTGGAAATATTCTTATATAGGGTTAGGAATCTATCTATCTATCTATCTATCTATCTATCTATCTATCTATCTATCTATCTATCTATCTATCTATCTATATATCTATCTATCTATCTATCCTTGAAAAATAAATCCCCCTTGAAATTTTCCAATTTTTTTCATGTTACAACCAAAGATGTAAATGTATTTTATGTGATAGACCAACACAAAGTGGCACAGTGGAAGGTAAATGATAAATAGTTTTCAAAATATTTTACAAATAAATATCTGCAAAGTGTGTCATGCATATGTATTCAGACCCTTTTACTATGATACCCCTATATAAAATCTAGTGGATTCAAAAGCCTTCAGAAGTCACCTAATTAGTAAATAGTCCACCTGTGTGTAATTTAATCTCAGTATAAATACAGCTGTTATGTGAAGCCCTCAGAGGTTTGTTAGAGAACTTTAGTGAACAAACAGCATAATGAAGGCAAAGGAACACACCAGACAGGTTAATGATAAAGTTGTGGAGAAGTTTAAAGCAGGATGAGGTTATAAAAAAAATCCAAAGCATTGAACATCTCACGGAGCACTGTTCAATCCAGCATCCGAAAATGGAAAGAGCACAACTGCAAACATACTAAGACATGGCCGTCCACCTTAACTGACAGGCCAGACAAGGAGAGCAATAATCTGAAAAGCAGCCAAGAGGCCCATGGTCTCTCTGGAGGAGCTGCAGAGATCCACAGTTCATGTGGGAGAATCTGTCCACAGGACAATTATTAGTCATGCACACCACAAATCTGGCCTTTATAGAAGAGTGGCAAGAAGAAAACCATTGTTGAGAGAAAGCCATAAGAGGTCTCATTTGCAGTTTTCAAGAAGACATGTGGGGGACACAGCAAACATGTGGAAGAAGATGCTCTGGTCAGATGAGACCAAAATTGTACTTTTTGGCCTAAAAGAAAAGCGCTATGTGTGGTGGAAAACGAACATTGCACATCACCCTGGACATACTATCCCCAGTGTGAAACATGGTGGTGGCAGCATCATGTTGTGGGGATGCTTTTCTTCAGCAGGGATAGGGAAGCTGGTCAGAGTTGACGGGAAGATGGATGGAGCCAAATACAGGGAAATTATAGAAGAAACACTGTGTAACTGTGCATTACAGGCCTCCTCTGACCACTGGCAGTGGCATCCAGGACACTGTGTATTACAGGCCATCTCTCAGACCTAGCACTGTGCAGCATTTTAAGCCTACTAAGACCACTGTCTAGAGCACTATACAGTATTACAGGCCTCCTCAGACCACCGTCCAAAGCACTATGCAGCATTACAGGCCTCCTCAGACCACCGTCCAGAGCACTGTGTTGTGCAGCATTACAGGCCTCCTCAGACCACCGTCCAGAGCACTGTGCTGTGCAGCATTACATGACTGCTCAGACCACCGTCCAGAGCACTCTGCAGCATTACAGGCCTCCTCAGACCACTCTCCAGGGCACAATGCAGCATTAGAGGCCTGCTCAGACCACCGTTCAGAGCACTATGCAGCATTACAGGCCTCCTCAGACCACCCCCCAGAGCACTATGCTGCATTGCAGGCCTCCTCAGAACACCGTCCACAGCACTCTGCACCATTACAGGCCCCCTCAGACCACTGTCCAGAGCACTATGCAGCATTGTAGTCCTACTCACACCACCTTCCAGAGCTCTATGCAGCATTAAAGGCCTTCTAAGACCACTGTCCAGAGCCCTATGCAGCATCACAGGCCTCCTCAGACCACCTTCCAGAGCACTGTACTGTGAAGCATTACAGGCCTCCTAAGACCACTGTCCAGAGCATTCTGCAGCATTAGAGGCCACCTCAGACCACTGTAAAGAGCACTATGCAGCAACACAGGCCTCCTCAGACCACCGCCCAGAGCACTGTACTGTGAAGCATTACAGACCTCCTCAGACCACTGCTCAGAGCATTCTCCAGCATTACAGGCCACCTCAGACTACCGTCCAGAGCACTATGCTGTGCAGCATTACAGGCCTCCTCAGACCACTGTTCAGAGCACTGTGCTGTGCAGCAATACAGGTCTCCTCAGACCACCATCCAGAGCATTCTGCAGCATTGCAGGAATCCTCAGACCAACGTTAAAAGCACTATGCGTCATTACAGGCCTCCTCAGATCACCGTCCAGAGCACTGTGCTGTGCAGCATTACAGGCCTCCTCAGACCAACACCCAGAGCACTATGCAGCATTACAGGCCTCCTCAGAACACCGTCCACAGCACTCTGCAGCATCACAGGCCTCCTCAGACCACCGTCCAGAGCACTATGCAGCATTACAGGCCTCCTCAGACCACCGTCCAGAGCACTCTGCAGCATTACAGGCCTCCTCAGACCAATGTCCACAGCACTCTGCAGCATTACAGGCCTCCTCAGAACACTGTCCAGAGCACTATGCAGCATTCAAGGCCTCCTCAGAATACCGTCCAGACCACTGTGCTGTGCAGCATTACAGGCCTCTTCAGGCCACTGTTCAGAGCACTCTGCGGCATTACAGGCCTCCTCAGACCACCATCCAGAGCACTCTGCAGCTTAACAGGCCTCCTCAGACCACTGTCCAGAGCACTATGTAGCATTACAAGCCTCCTTAGAACACCGTCCAGAGCACTATGCAGCATTACAGGCCTTCTCAGACCCCCATCCAGAGCACTATAGGGCCTGCCCTATATACTCTGCAGATATTTGGGCCTTAGGTGTTGGTGGTATTAGAACACTGTAAGCCCTCACAGTTACTCTTGGTGGGCGCTGGAACGGGCCCTGCTGTGGAATATTATATCAAAAATTGTAATTACATGCCTCTGTTGAACAGGGTCAGAAAAATTGGGCCTTTGGTGGTGGTGTGGTGGTGTTGCCACAACACTGTAAGCCCTCACACATACTCTAGTTGAGCGCAGGAACAAGCCCTGCTTCAAAGCAAAAATTGTAATTACACACCCCTGTTGTACAGGGGCAGAAAAATTGGGCTTTAGGCACTGGTACCACAACACTGCAACCCTTCACAGATACTCTAGTTGAGCGCATGAACAAGCCCTGCTTCAAAATATTACAGCAAAAATTGTAATTACACAACCCTGTTAAACAGGGGCATAAAAAATTGGGCCTTAGCCACCGGTGGTGGTGCCCAGAACCAAAAATGTTCTTGCAAGCTATCAACATGAACATTGAGGAGGAATAGGATAGTCACTCAGCATAACAGGATAGTCACTTAGCATCTGCATAGGCAGTCTTGAAGGGATCTCACGTTCATAAAAACAATGATTCAGTTACATCCGCATCAGGTGCTTGGTAGCTGGTGATCCAAGACTGATTCATTTTTATGAAGGTGACCCGATCAACCGAGTCGATGGACAGTTGCACTCTGGGATCAGTTACAAAGCCTCCAGCAGCACTGAATGTGCAATCCGAAAGAACGCTTTATGCGGGACAGGCCAGTAGCTCAATTGTATACTGTGCAAGCTCTAGCCAGTGATCCATCCTCAAGACCCAGTAACCCAGGGATTTTCGGTTGGAAAAGTCTCCAAATCTGATCTTGCCCCTAGGTATTCCTGCATGTAAATCAGACACTGGCGATTGGTTGCTGGAACCAATCAGACCTTGAGGCTGTGGACTAAAAAATAGTTTAAAGCATCTGTCAGATGGCCACCTTCGCCACCGCTCCTTCTGTGACTGACCGAAGCCTCAGCAACACGTTGTCCAGGAATTTGTAACCTCCCATGCTCTGGAAACACATTGCACAAACCTTTCTGCAAGGCCTCCTGAATATGTTTAATCCTCTGCTCCCTCTGCGATGGGTGAATAAGTTCCACAACCCTACCCTTATAATGTGGATCAAGGAGAGTTGTCAGCCTGTATTGATCCCTCTCCTTGATACCACAAATCCGAGGGTCCTTTTGCAGGCTTTGCAGGATCAAGGAGGCCATGCAGTGTAGGTTTGCTGAGGCATTCGGTCCGGAGTCCTCTGGTTCACTAAGGATGACCTGATCCGCAGCCACATCCTCCCAGCCACGTACATGTCCATGGGTTTCTGGGGACTTTAAATGATCCCTTGAAGACTGCTGCTGATACTGAGGGCTAGGCTCCACCTCCATGCTGACACAATCCTCCTCCTCTTCCTGTGTGATTGGCGGGCCTGGAGGATCACTGTCCGGATAAAGGGGGCCTTGAGAGGTAAGGAAGTCCTCCTCTTACTCCCTCTGTTTTGCCTCAAGTGCCCTATCCATTACTCCATGCAGCGTGTGTTCCAACAGGTAGACAAGAGGGACAGTGTCACTGATGCATGCACTGTCACTGCTCACCATCCTCGTGGCCTCCTCAAATGGTGACAGGACAGAGCATGCATCCTTCATCATGAGCCACTGGCATGGGGAAGAAATCCAAGCTCTCCTGACCCTGTCCTGGTGCCAAAGTCACAAAGGTACTCATTGATGGCCCTCTGCTGCGTGTGCAGCCGCTACAGCATGGCCAATGTTGAGTTCCATATGGTGGACATGTCACAGATTAGGCGGTTCTTGGGCAGGTTGTATTCCTTTTGGAAGTCAGCCAGCCAAGCACTGGCATTATATGACCGGCGGAAATGCAGACAGACTTTCCTGGCCTGCCTCAGGAGATCCTGTAAACCCGGGTACCTACACAAGAACTGCTGCACCACCAAATTAAGGATGTGAGCCAAACAGGGAAATTGGTGAAGTTGGAGGGCGGAGAGGAGGTTGTTGCCATTGTTGCAAACCACCATTCCTGCCTGAAGCTGGCGTGGCATCAACCACCTCTGGGCGTGCCCCTTCAGAGCTCACAGAATCTCTGCCCCAGTGTGGCTCCTGTCCCCTAAGCACACCAGCTCAAGCACTGCATGGCATCTTTTTGCCTAAGGGGTTGCGTAGCCCCTTGAACACCTATGGAGGACCACTGATTCCAAGGACAAATCTATAGAGGAAGAGGCCATGGAGGAAGAAGAAGAGGGGGGTGGAGGAGAGAGGTGTGTCAGAATCACCACTAGTAGCATTTTGGAGGTGTGGTGGCAGAACAAGCTCCAACAATATTGCACCCTGTCCTGCATCCTTCCCAGCTGCCAGCAGGGTCACCCAGTGCACTGTGAAAGATAGTTAAAGTCCCTGTCCATGCCTGCTGGACCATGAGTCAGCGGTAATATGCACCTTACCACTGACCAGTCCAGTGAGGCCAAGACATTACCTTCCACATGCCGGTAGAGAGCTGGAATCGCCTTCTGTGAAACCTGCCTGGGAACCTGCCACTGAGGTACCACAGATTCCACAAATTCATAAAAGTGAGCAGAGTCCACCAACTGAAAAGGCAACAATTGGAGTGCTAACAATTTAGCCAAGCTAGCATTCAGCCGCTGGGCATGTGGATGGCTGGGACCGAATTTCTTTCCCAGCTGCCAGCAGGGTCACCCAGTGCACCGTGAAAGATAGGTAAAGTCCCTGTCCATGCCTGCTGGACCATGAGTCAGCGGTAATATGCACCTTACCACTGACCAGTCCAGTGAGGCCAAGACATTTCCTTCCACATGCAGGTAGAGAGCTGGAATCGCCTTCTGTGAAACCTGCCTGGGAACCTGCCACTGAGGTACCACAGATTCCACAAATTCATAAAAGTGAGCAGAGTCCACCAACTGAAAAGGCAACAATTGGAGTGCTAACAATTTAGCCAAGCTAGCATTCAGCCGCTGGGCATGTGGATGGCTGGGACCGAATTTCTTTCCCAGCTGCCAGCAGGGTCACCCAGTGCACCGTGAAAGATAGGTAAAGTCCCTGTCCATGCCTGCTGGACCATGAGTCAACGGTAATATGCACCTTACCACTGACCAGTCCAGTGAGGCCAAGACATTTCCTTCCACATGCAGGTAGAGAGCTGGAATCGCCTTCTGTGAAACCTGCCTGGGAACCTGCCACTGAGGTACCACAGATTCCACAAATTCATAAAAGGGAGCAGAGTCTACCAACTGAAAAGGCAACAATTGGAGTGCTAACAATTTAGCCAAGCTAGCATTCAGCCGCTGGGCATGTGGATGGCTGGGACCGAATTTTTTTCACCAGCTTGGCAACTGGGGTAGGGTAATTTGCCTGCTACAATCGGAAGTAGGTGTAGTGATAGCAGATTGCCCGCAAGATCTTGGCACACCTAATTCTACATTCCTCTCAGTGCAGGTTTCTGAGAAACAGCAATGGTGTGATCTGCTGCACACGTCTCAAAAAAGGCCCACACCAAAGAACTTTTGAAAAAACGCAATCGGCAGCGCCCTGCACATGTGGAGCTCTGTGGTGTGATGCAGTCAGTTGGCTGCCCTTAAGCTGGCCCCTGGAGGGCATCCTGTATCTTTGAAGATGTGCCTCCTTCTCATCCTCCTCCTCCTACTCTCTCCTATCAGGCACCCATGTAGAGTCAGTGACCTCCTCATCCCCTTCCTCCTCGTCACTGAAGCAAACATGGCAGTATACTGCAGCTGGGGGAACAAGACTGCCAGTTTGTTGTCCTTCTTGGGCACCCCCTCACTTTGGGCTCACGTTACTGCCTTCCTCAATCTGGGTACCATCATCGGAGCCTTCAAAACGCTGCGCATCCTCCTGCAGAAGTACCCAACACTGTGGTCGAACAGTTCGGGGGACACCTCAGGGCATGCTGGTGGGACTAGGGAAGGAGTGACTGATAACATTGAGCCAATGGAAGAGGCTGATTTGGCAGCTGCATTGGCCGCCAAAGTACTCTGAGCCTGGGTGACAGAGGATGAGGAGGATGAGGACAGCTTAGTCATCCACTCTACCAACTCTTCTGCATGTTGTGGCTCAACACAGCCAGCTGCCAAAAAAAAAGGACAAGCGTGCCCCATGGCCACGTGCTGAGGATGCACCATGTCTACGACCAGCAATGTTGGCTGTAGACACAGAGCCTGCTTGCCCTCTTTTAGTGGCCTATGAGCATCTGCCTCTCCTTGTTGGCCTTGCAGACATACTGCATTTGATTTATTTGTAATGTATTTGAATGGGTACACCAGGAATGGCCTGCAGTGAGATATAGCTGCACAAAGCTGGGATGTATATATATATACTGATTCTGAATATACTGCATCTAACTAAATCAACTGCCTGCCTGTAGTATATTAGGAACAGAACAACAGGAACGGTCTGCGGTGAGCTCAAGCTGCACAGGATACAGTACTCAATATATACTGCAGCTAACTGAATGAACAGTGAGCCTGTAGTATATTAGGAAGAGAACAACGGGAACGGTCTGCAGTGAGATCTAGCTGCACAGGATACAGTACTCAATATATACTGCAGCTAACTGAATGAACTGCCTGCCTGTAGTATATTAGGAACAGAACAACAGGAACGGTCTGCAGTGAGATCTAGCTAACCTGGATATAGTATACTGAATATACTGCAGCTAACTGAATGAACTGCCTGCCTGTAGTATATTAGGAACAGAACAACAGGAATGGTCTGCAGCAAGATCTAGCTGCACAGGATACAGTACTGTATATACTGCAGCTAACTGAATGAACTGCCTGCCTGAAGTACAATAGAAACAGTACAGCATGAACGGTCTGCAGTGAAATCTAGCTAAACTGGATCAAATGCCTGCCTGAAGTTGATTAGAAATAGTACGGCAGGAACGGTCTGCAGTGAGATCTACCTAACTGAATAAATTGCCTTCTCAAAATAAATGAAATGACACACTCTCTCTCTATCTCTCTATAATGCCAGCAACACACTACACAGGGCTGACCTGCAGATTGCCTTATATAGTCACTGAGCCATAATTGGCCAAAGGCCCCCTGCCTTTGGCCAATTATGGCTCTGTTTGCTTATGGCGCTGTGATTGGCCAAAGTATGCAGGTCATAGTGAATGCTTGGACAAAAATCAGCCAGCAAACCACTGCGATGACACAGTGTATTATGGGCCATGATGCGCTGCTCGAATTTGGTGTGATGGCCCATAATGTTCGATCTTCGACTAATGATCAACCAGCCGATGTTTGAGTCAAACTTACGTTCGATTCGAAACTCAAAGCTCATCTCTATACACCACTAGAAGTGTAGTAGAAAATGTACACACTGTATTAAATACTGTGTATACTGCCTGCACTGTATTAACAATATGGCTCTCTTAGCAGAGGGTGCTGGGATTGGCCAAAGCATGCAGGCTTTGGCCAATCATCATGCAGCAATGCACATTATGGAGTGTTCCGCGGAGCTCAAATTTGCCGTGAATGCCCCATAATCTTCGCTCTTTGTTGAACATCCGATGTTCGGGTCAAACATATGTTTCGACCAGAACATCTAGCTCATCTTTCTCTCTCTCTCTCTCTCTCTCTCTCTCTCTCTCTCTCTCTATATATATATATATATATATATATATATATATATACTAGACTGTATATATATGAATACACTGTGTGAAGTGTATTATATATAATGTACACCACCGAATGAACTGTATATACATGTTAAATCAAAACAGGAGGTTGGGAGGTTTGAATTAGGTGGTTGATTCATGTAGATTGTATCACATTTTTTATTATTGTTAGAATACAAAGTATATAAATATGTAACAATGATATAATTCATGTAAGAAAGTCAATGAGTAAATATTAACACATCTGTGCATATATACAACAATGATGCCGTCATATTTACAGTTGTATACATAATTGACACATAACAGCAATAGAATGGTAAAAAAATTTTTAAAACAATAGCAAGATTGACAGCCTTTGTGGTACAAAAAGTATGACATGTCCAAATATATATCCTAGTAGGGCACATAACTATATCCTTAACCACTTAAGGACTGCCTCACACCGATATACGTCGGCAGAATGGCATGGCTGGGCACAAGCACTTGCAGGTACGTTGCCCTTTAAGAGCCCAGCCATGGGGCGGGTGCACACCACCGGCGGCGCACTCGCAAACCGGTCCTAAGCTCCGTGACCAGCGGCCGCGGGACTTGCGGACCCGATTGCCGCCGGTGTCACAGTGATCAGGTCACAGAGCTGAAGAACGGGGAGAGGTAAGTGTACACAAACCTCTCCCCGTGCTTTCTAGTGAGCCTGTCACTGATCATCTGTTCCCTGTGATAGGGAAAGACGATCAGTGACGACACACGCTAAGCCACGCCCCCTACAGTAAAAAAACACACTCACACTTAACCCCTACACTGCCCCCTAGTGTTAACCCCTTCACTGCCAGTGACATTTTTACAGTAATCAATGCATTTTTAATCGCACTGATCGCTGTATTAATGCCAATGGTCCCAAAAATGTGTCAAAATTGTCCAACGTGTCTGCCATAATGTCGCAGTCACAATAAAAATTGCTGATCGACGCCATTACTATTAAAAAAAAAATATTAATAAAAATACCATAAAACTATCCCCTATGTTGTAGACGCTATAACTTATGCGCAAACCAATCAATAAGCGCTTATTGTAATTTTTTTTACCAAAAATATGTAGAAGAATACGTATCGGCCTAAACAGAGGAAAAAAAAAGGTTTTTTATATATTTTTTGGGGATATTTACTATAGTGTATATATATACTATATATATAAAATACACTGTAACGAACTACACTTTCTAGCCATACCTCACGTCAGCACACAATAAGTTAATGCCTCATCTGGCACCCACATGACCTTTTCATAGCTGAATAAAAGACAGCCCCTCCCCCACTGATGTGCTCTTTTTTTTGGTAGGCTCCAGGACACCTGTGGATTGCAGTGGTAAGTACTTTGTTTGCTGCAAGGATATCCCCCCTACTGCACTGCCCCTCCATGTTCAGCCTCTCATGGAGTTGGAAGACCCTGAATGTTGGATGATAAATCCTTCTGAAACTGGGTATCCCTTGTGCAGGGTTATGGGCAAAATTGCTTAGATAGCACAAATATTTTACGGGTGTGGTATTAGTAAGCTGTACAAAGTCACCATTGGGGTTCTCCTGTCTTGTATGGGCAGCGTGCTCCTCTCCTGGCTTTGTTTTTCAGTCTGAGTGCAGCAGTGGATGAAGTCACAGAGGGCAGGGAGACAGTGGTGGGGGTAGCGACTGCCAGTCACAAAGCAGCAGCTTAAACAGTCTTGGAACCTCCAGACAGTAGAGGTGTAAAGTTCTGACTTAATACTTGTATCTATAACTGGCCTCTGAGTGAAGTCAGTTCTAATCTGTTATTTTACACCATGTTGTATGTCAGTTAGATGTAATGTTTTATCCAAATGGAATGCATATGTTCTAGACTCTGTAATGTCAAATATATTTCATACAAAGTTTTTATTTGAGATTAAAAAAACAGTCCTCTCTCTGCCATCCTGCCAGTTTTCTCTTGTGTGCTAAAGACTTGTTGCTGTTTGCTCCCCTGCTGTGCTGTGCGTTCCCGGGGGTTAGACAGTCTGACTGGTTTGAATGGTGTTTTGCGTGATTTTAGAAGCAGAAGCCCTAAACGCAAACACTCCAGAAAATCTAAGACCCGCCACTGATCATGCCCTGACCAAGACAATATGCATTCCTCACATTCCCACATAGGGTGGCTTTCATGCTCCTCAAACAGCTCTGGTGGCAATGGCTCACATGCGTCTATATCAGCGCAATAGAAAATGCCTGGCCCAGCCCTGTAGCAAACATTGGCCATTAATTGGCATGGATTTCCTCAAATGCCAATGGATAAGGAACAGGCAAGACACAGGCCCAACCATTGTAAACGCATCCAGATATTTCCAAATGTGAAAAAAGAGGAACTTCTTTTCCCATAATGACCGAGTAAAAAGCTCATTGGTGAAGAATGGGAGAGATGTGATAAGAAGACCAATTTACAGTAAAGGTCTCCAAGCTTTATCCAATGAAGCTGGCTGATGCATGCTTAAGCATCGCACTTCCAGGAGTGGATGGGGCCTGCCAGCATCAGGTGAGAAAGTGGCTTTACCTTTTAATACATTTTAGGAATCCCACATGTTGACAAAAATGTACTTAGGGCTGGTTCACACTGCATGCAGCCCAATGCATTTTTATGAGTGTCAAAGTAATTTTAAACAGTGTTTACCATGGCTTCCAATGGCCTATATCACAGCGGTGCTGTGTGTTCCAGTATAGTCAACTAAAAGAGAACAGGTTGCCTTTTTTCTCTATGGAACGTAACTATAACATGGCAAACTCATTGAAAAAGCACCTGAACACCTCAAAAGTGTGCATGCAGAAAAACCTTTTAATCGCAGAAATTGTGGGGAACTGGCCTTCAGACTTGCAGAAAATTTATACTGTGCCAGGTTTTCGCCTGTGGACTAGCGACAGCACTGTGATGTTTAAAGCATTAAGAAATGGCCTTTAATTCAAGTGGAACCTACAGGAGTGGGTATGGTTCAGGAGGACTTGAACCTGGCTGCTGACTTTTGGCCGAGGCTTCAATAGACCTAGTTCTAGGGCTGGCACATTGTCACAGGATGAGAGCTTTGTGGTTGCGCCACTGGAGGGTGAATGTTGCTTCCACACAAGCCCTTTGTAACATTCTCCATAATAGGAGGTTGTTGTTTGGCAAAGCACTGGACGAAGTGAGTGACAGAAGAAATTTCCAGAATGTGGTCACAGTCTAATAAGAGGAAGCAGCCACCTTTTTGCTCAAATCTGTCGATCTTCAGAAGGGTTCAGGAGGCCAAATCTAATAGCCCAGGCTGAAATTTACCAGATCACAATTCATGACTAACAGAGAATCAAGAACTCAATAATTACTACAAGATTACTTATAATGCCACATACACACAACCAGTTTTCCCATCGGAATAAACTCTGAAGGTTTTTCCGATGGAGTTCTGCTGAAACTGTCATGTGTACACACGATCACACCAAAGTCCGATTGTCAAGAACGCGGTGACGTACGGCACGTACGACAGGACTAGAAAGTTCAAGACCCAGTGCGCCACCCTTTGGGCTCCTTTTTTTTTTTTTTTTTTTTTTTTTTTTTTTTTATTGTGGGTTCCTTCTGCTAATCTCGTGTTAGTAGAAGTTTGGTTGGTTATAGACAATTTGTCCTTTTCAGACTTCAGCTTTTTAAGATCGTTTTACTGCTGTTCAGTTTGTGCTTGTGGGATTGTATCTGGTTTTCAGTGCCTGTAGTCAGTTCCTATCTGTTTTTCAGTGCGTTCTGGTCTGCTCGTTACTGATTTTCAGCTCACTCTCCACAGACCTTGATGTTCTTCAGTTCATTCTGACCAGCTGCCCATTTTGAAACCAAGGTGCGGGTACGTACTCATCTTAGAGTTTGTGCTGTGTGGGGGCTTGGTGTTGGGGTTCATACTTTGACCCGAGCCCAGTCCATGAACAGGGCGAGGAGGAGTTCATGAACCAAGAATTGGTTACTCCAGCGTGACCATTTCTCGCACATTCCTTCGCTTCGTGAGATCCAGGAGAAAATTCCTGAAATCATCAGAATTAAAGTCAGGATGAAGGACCCCGTTTTTCACCATATGTTGGCTCACCCCTTATATCAGCAGGCAGGATACCTGCAAGAGACAAGCCATCACTCCGGAGCAGTGGCTAGTTGCCATGTTGCAGTACTGGGCGACTAGGAGAAGTCTGCAGGACCTCCAAGTTCTCCACAGGCATCTCCCCCCAGGCTCTGAGGATCATTATTCCAGAGACCTGTTCTGCCATCATTCAGGTCCTGCAGAAGGACTATATTAAGGTAAGTTTTCTCCTTTAACATCACATTATATGTCTTTAATGTTTGCTAATGTATTGTATTTATTTCATCATTCCCTAATTACCCTAATTTTTATATGCTGTGAATGTCCCCTTTATCCTCGTGCATGCTGGAAGCTTTTAATGCTCCTTTTTTGGCCTACATGCATATTTGCCTTCACTAACCTCCCCAGCATGCTATCCTGGGCCCATATACACCTATAGCCTAGTCCCTTAGAAACATTTTCTTGATTGATGCCACAATTTCCTTCAACTCCACAGGAATGGCAGACTGTGGCCTCCCATTTTGCTGACTGTTGGGACTTTCACAACTGTGGAGAGGCTATAGATAGGAAGTATGTCCACATTGTGCCACCGCCCCATTCAGGGTCTTACTATTATAACTATAAAGGGTTTAATAGTGTAGTGATAATGGCGTTGGTGTCTGCACACTATGAGTTCCTCTATGTGGACGTGGGGAAGAATTGTCAAATGGAGGAGTCTTTGCCCAGACAGAGTTTTACCAGAATCTCCAGACTGGTGGCCTGGCATTGCCACCCAATGCAGATAACATGGAAGGACTCCCCTTTGTCTTTGTTGCAGATGAAGCCTTCGGTCTGGGCGAGCACCTGATGAGGCCATTCCCCAACTGTCAGCTGGCCAGAGCGAGAAGAGTCGTTGAGAATACCTTCGGGATAAGGGCCAGCCGGTTCCGCTTGTTTCTGACGGTAATCCATATGGTGGACTACAAGATCAACCATATCATCCTATGCTGCTGCATACTGCACAATTATTTAAGAAAAAAATTCACTGAATTATCTAGCGTCAGTTGGGCCTGATGCCAGACTTATTACAGACAATTCCCTGACAGGCCTGGATACTGGCCGTACAGGCTTGGCCCCCCAAAGCGCCTGTGAAGTTTGGGAGAAATATGTTAATTATTTTATAGGTAAGGGGCCAATGCAATGCCAGACAATGTCTAATTTTTATTAATAAAAAAAAAAATGATCAGATAAAATCAAGACATTTCTTCATTGCTTGCTTTTCTTTTTGCTGTTTCCTAGGTTCTCCTAGTGCACTTGTAGTGCCAAGTGGATTTTCCTTTAGTAAATAAGCACCTTTGTCACTGTAAACACAAAATTACAAAACTGGTATTGACCATTGAAAGAAACCACACATTTAATCTGTGCACGTTCACATGTGCGTTTAGAAAATGTAAAAAATATATTATTGTTTTATTTTTTTACAAACAGCCATGTTTTAAAACATAACATACAAAACTCTGAAACTTACAAAGTTCAACGTATAAAAACTGAAGACAATATCAGACATTATAGTGTCAAAAATATTTTGATATTGCCTTCATCAGATGAGTTGGTCACCCCTGTAAAGCCAAATTTTGAAGATGCACACAAATTGGGAGTCCAAATGGGTAATGTCAACATGTGCTATCTCCCATCATGGGGGATTAATGGACATGTTTTGGGGTGCAACCCCTTCCTCTCACCTACAAGAGTTACAAGGAAGGGGTTGCACCCACAAAATGTGTACATTGAGATCCACTGATGGCAGATGGCACATGATGTGCATCTTCAAAATTTGACTTTTAAAATGTACAAAAAAAACATTATATTTTTTTGGGGAGTCCAAAAAAAGTAAAACTGTATGTGATTAGCCAAAAATTTAGATTCTCCCCAACACATTTATCATGTTCTTCATTTGCTGTTCCATAATATTCAGTCTATTTTGAATATTGTCGATTTCCCCATTCCACTGCATGATGTTGTGGATGAGCCTTTGGGTGATGGCCCTAGTGAAAGGTTCCGCTTCCTGTTCCACAACCAGCACATCACCTAAAAATTGGTTAAAAAAAACATGTATTTAGAAATATGCAGGCATACATAGATTACCTGAAGCTGGGGTGTCAGACACTCACCTGTTTGGGGTGACCATCTCTTCCCATTTCCTCCACCTCTCCTTCCTCCAGATCCTCGGGGGGAGGGGGGGCTTGGGCTGATTTCCCAATCATGTTGGCGATGTGGGAGGTCCCTGGTGTCCTCTGAGTGGTGTCCTCCAAGTCTTTTCTCCCCTATGAGAATGAAACAAAAGGTATACTTGGCACACAGATATTTGAGTCCAGAAATAGGAATATGAAACATTGCTTGGAAGTGGTGTACAATTGTCTGTTTGGGCAGAGATCCAAGTTGAAGACATAATTAATTCCCTTTTAACCAAGCTGGAATACTTACCTTTTTTTGGCCAAGTTTAACAGTTGGAGACACCCCAATTATCCACTGGAACACCTGTGTGGGTCACCCTAAAAAATGTGCTCTAGGGTCCCACACTAGTGCTCCTGAGTCCAGATGTGTAAGCAACTGCTGAGTGTCCTCTCCTTACATTCCATTGAATCTCGTTTGCAATTCATTCTAGTTTCAAAGACATCTAGACAACAATGTCCTAAACTTATTTTAATAAGACAAATTAGCACGACCAAAATGCAGTTAAAACCCTATACCAGCTAAAAACATTGTATTTATTTGCAAACGAACAATGTTTCCTACGAACGATTACTGTGCCCACGAACATGAAAGTAGCCATTTAAAACTGTATGACAGTGAAGAAAATCACATGGAGCAGCATGCACGTTAATAATCATAATAGGAACACATGACAAGTACTTACTTTTTTGAAGCATCTTCTTTATTCTTCTATACTGATTCGGCTCCCTCAGTTTAAGGTTGGACCAGCGTTTCCTTAATTGGTCTTTGGAGTGTCATACCCCAAAATTCTGCTCCAGAGTCTTCACAACTGTTGTCATGATTCGTCATGTTGCTCCTACTGCGTACCGAAGAGAGAAGGGATGGGAATATTTGTGAAAAAGAACGTCAGGGGTGGGCGACGTGGGCAGAGAATGTTTATGTCCCCAGGCTGTGTACTTCAACAAACTGTGGTTTCTGGACAACCAGACTGAAGCCAGGGAATCTCTTTCGACCCTTCCCTGCAGCCTTCCCTCCACCATTCCCTCAACCCCAGCAGAGGCTGATGAGGAACAACCTGGGCCTTCCATCCTGGAAAAAGTGGATGCGCCCAGCTGGAGCCAAGTATATTATATTTTGACATATTTATTGTCCTAATATTAATGATATTAACTAGATGTTATAATTACAAATCAATGATTTTATCCCAAAAATTATGTATACATATCACTAGACAGTAGTGGCCAAAAATGTTTGGGACCAGCTTGAAAAATGCTGGGTTCAGAATGATAGTCTTTTCTATTTATTAACATTCAATTTGCAAGTCATAAGCTGAAAATTGTGTGTGATTGAAGCAAAAACTACAACTACTGCATGTCCCCTTTTTTTTTTATACTCAGGATGAGCTCAGCCAGGAGGAGGGTCTGGAAAGTGTCAGCCAGGAGGAGGCCGTGCCCAGTAGGAGCCTCAACCAATCCCTTCTGCCTTGCCACCAAAAGGCCCAGGAAGGGGACAATGACGGAGGGGGCAGCATTTGTCTCATTAGGGAAGCCAGCAAATTCCTCAGGATCCACCTCAACACTGAAGAGGCTTATGGCTGCTATCTAGCCACCAGGTTGCTGGAATTGGAGATGGGCCAACTCCTCCTCTGTGAGGGAATTTTTTATGATGCCCTACAGAAGGGGTTTATGGGGCCAGCTGGCTGAGAACAGCCACATATCTGAGCAAGCCTATCTTCCTCCTCCTCCTCCTCCTGCCACAAGTCCACCACCAGAGCCACAGCCACAGGGAAGTCTGCAGGGAAGATAAGAAAGTGATGGCCTGGGTTCAGGCTGGTCTGACAGAAGAAGCAGGCTGTTGTAGTACCACAGCCTGAGGACAGATACATCATCTGCTGCTGGTCTTGATCTCTGGGATTCCTGGACCAGATTGTGCTCCCTATTATATGGACTCCTCAAGCTTATAATTTTCTTTTCCACAGACTTGTTGATGTGTGCCATGGGGACCAAAAGGCTTCGCAAATTACAAAAGTTTGTCCAGCGTTGACTTCCTCTTTATTCTGTTACCCAGAATAAATGGATAGTTTATTTTCACAAAATACTTTCCTATGTGTTTTTATTCAAAAAGGACAGTTTGCTTGTGAGTAGGCAGGTACATTTAAAAAAGGCAATGTCAAATTAACAAGGGACAACAACCTCCTTGAGGTTAATAAAAAAATATAAGATAATCATTTTTATTGTGGTAACTTGACACTCCCAAAAATCAAATTACATGGAGATCACTAGAAAATAATTTTTAAGTAATCGTAAAATCTTGATGAAATAAAAAAATATATAAAAGATGAGTATAAAAAATAATTGTAAACATTATTTATGGAGATCTGGCTTTTTAAAAATAGAATATTATTCATGAGATGGGGATAAATAATCAAGAGATCACTTTGTGAGAACTCTGTGTAAATATGAGCAGCAAAACAACTTCATCCTTCCAGCATTATAATGAAGATAAGAATGCGCTGCATTAAAAGATCACGGAATTAGCAGCATGAGGCATGTGCTAGCTCCAATATGAACACTAGTTCTACCACACTGATCGCTTCCGTCTCATACTTGCTTCAGAGCACGCATCGTTTTTGGTCCGTCGGAACAGCATACAGACAAGCGGTTTTCCTGAATTGGTCGGAAATATTTAGAACATGTTCTATCTCTAGATCCGTCAGAATTTTTGTAAAAAAAAAAAAAAAAAAGTCAGATGAGGCATACACACGATCAGAATATATGATGAAAATCTTCCTTCTGACTTTTTTCTGTCGGACATTCCTCTCATGTGTACGCGGCATAAGAATTCTACTGCATCAAGTCCATGTGCCAGTGCTGGTGCCACTAAAATAACAAATCTGGGTGTATCTCCCCATTCTTTCTAGTACCCAAGGCTTTAGGAGCTTTCCCTACTGTCTGGGTTTGAAAAAATCGAATGGGTACATACACAAGAAATGGTTCAAGATCGAGTCCGTGCAAACAGTCATGGCGATAGTTCAGCATGAGGACCAGTTAGTCAATCAACCTGCCGGACATGTACTTCCATATACCAATCAGTGTGTAACATCAGTGACATCTGAGATTTGCAGTGACTGGCTGTCACTTCCAGTGTTAGGTGTCTGCCATTTTTCAAATTTGGCATGGCACCAAGAAACTTTTTTGAAAGCAGTAGTGGCAGTAATTTATCTTTGAGGGTAAGGCCCTGTCATTACTTGGACAATGTTTTGATTGTCGCAGGTGTAAGCCAGGAGTTGTCAAAGCATCACAACCTTGTACTAGAAATCCTTTTCCAAGTTTAGTCGACTAGTGAACAAACAGGAAAAGCAGTTAACCCCTTCTTAAGCTATGAAGGATCTTGGAGTCGTTTTTTCATACCCAAATGTCAAGAGGTTATGTAGAGTCATGGAGACAGCATTTATGTCAGCAAGGGATTTAATTGTCCCCATTGGGTCATTTTACAGCAGCCATTCCAGTGCTGCCTTGGGCCAGGTGGCTCATGGGGGCCTTTTAATTTTGCCTTCCTCTGTCAATAGAATGGCCTGCCTATGGATCAGAAAGTCTTTGTGTCTGCACAAATTAGCAAAAGCTGGAGTTTTGGACACCTCTTTTGTGGTGTGCCTCTCAGCCCAATACTTCTGACTTTGGTTGCCAGTCTGCCTCCAGTCTGAAGAGTCAAATGCAAGGCCATTGGAGCCTAGTGGAAAGCAGATGCTCTGACTTAAAGGTAAGGCAATTTTTTTTTCTTTCTAGCATTGCAAATCTTTCAGGATCTTTCTCCAAGGGGCCCGAGTAAAGTTGATGATTGACAACAAGACAGCAGTAGCTTACATTGTCCACCAAGGGGGCACCAATTGTCTGTATTTTCCTGTTACTTTTCAAAACATAAACTTTTCGCTGGGCGGAGAGACACTTATAGGTAGTTAAAGGCAGTCTACTTACTGGCAAACCAGGATCCACTAACGGATCAGTTAGGCAAATTATTCTCCAACAATAAGTACCTCAACTAGTATTGGCTCTATGATGCATTCCAGTGGAGAGTCCTCTGAACACACAGCTCCCGATATTTGTAATGAGCTGGAAATTTTAAAGATAGACAACTCCTATCCTCATATTGATTAGTGGTTCCAAATGAATAACTACTGCAGTAGGGAACAGACACAAAAGATACGTTCAGCATCTTTCTAAATAACTGTTCTGCTTTATTATGATGCAATTGAAGGGTTTTATACATATGATGACGTAGGTATGACATTAATATTACAATTGTACGTTTATAGTAACAAGGGGCGTATCATAGTAGGCAGGCTAATTCTAATCAGGACTCAAAAGAATGCATGTACTGAAAACATTATTAGTGCAGTGTGAACAGTGAGGGCAGTGTACAATACATACAAAATACAATACAGTTATATACAGAACTTACAAATTTCTCAGTTTCCTCTTTTGATATTTTAATCACTAACCATATCCGCTATCACCTTTAACCAGGAACCTCCACTGATGGAGGTAGTCCTGGCCAAAGAAGCAGAAACTCCATTGGGAAGAATATAATAGCTGAGCAGCTTTTTCATTACAAAATTAATTCTCATTGTGAAAAACAAATGATTGATAAGACATATATACAGAGTACTGGCTGTACACTCCTGTGGCCAGAATGACATTTTAGCTTAAACACAGACAATTCTACATAAAATGGAAGAGGTACATAAGACAAATATGACTTCAACATGGCTAAACTACTTTTCAAATCACACGTGTGTGTGTGTGTGTGTGTGTGTGTGTGTGTGTGTGTGTGTGTGTGTGTGTGTGTGTGTGTGTATATAGATATAGAGATATATCCCTTACAATTAAAGTATTTGACTAATTAGTAGCCTAGACTGTGATTCCAAGAGGGAAACAAAACAAACAGAGATTTCTTTAATTTAGTAATTTTTGCAGTCTGGTGTGGATCCAGGTGACTTTTCCTTCAAGTTTTGTAAAACTGTACATAAAATAGATGTTGTATTGAGTCTCCAAACATTTCCTTATAAATAAAAAAGGGAGAAAACAAACTGCGCTAAGGTGAAAAAATATGTAAATATGTGAAGTGTGTGAAATAAATGTGAATTTCTTAAATAATAAAAATATTCAGCTGCGGCTTCACTATGTCACATACATGCAGAATAGGTAAACGAAAAATTATAAGCCACGCTTAAACAAAAACAAATACAACCAACTACTCATGCAGTAATATTAAAATACGTACTACACAGGGTATAACAACCCTATATAAATATATATATATATATATATGTAATACAGGGCACATGCGTGTTAATGTAATTCACTACATATAATAAGATTCCATAACATAACCTATAAATACAAAAGATTATATATAAACCATAAACAGCCCGGTACGCTACTTATCACCTCGTGTTTGTGACGGGTTCCAGGAGAACGGGTCTGTCCGTGTGTGTCCGGCCGGTGCCACGGACTTAAGGCGCATTTTCTTTTACACACTTGTAAGTGTATTTTTATATTTTTATCCTTATAATAAAAAGGGTTTTACACTATTTTGAGTTTTATCTTCCTCTATGATTTTGAAGCCCCTGCCTCTGAGTCCCTCTTTTGGACCTTTGAGTCAAGTATTCGGGAGTGAGTTTTCTTCCCAAGATTCTTTGAAGCAGCGAAGCCAGGAGGACATCGAGGAACCTCCTCCCCCTGCGGCTGGAAGTGGTGCACAATTTCATAAAGTTCCGTGTGACCCTCTGTAGTGGGGGGTCATATCTATCTGGTAAGCAGTAAATCTCATCGTATGTTGGTGGTGGACTGAACACGATTCTTCCCATTTTGGATTCTATGAACATTGTGGTTTATTTTTAGAGGATTTCTATTTACAGCTTCACGTCAACCATTTTTGGTGTTTTATACACGGACTTATTGTTTATACACTGGGTGTTTATGGTTTATATATAATCTTTTGTATTTATAGGTTATGTTACAGTAGTGAGATTCTGGATTTGAAACATTAACACGCATGTGCCCTGTATTACGTGTGTGTGTGTGTGTGTGTGTGTGTGTGTGTGTGTGTGTGTGTGTGTGTATGTGTATATATATATATATATATATATATATATATATATATATATATATATATATAGGGTTGCTATACCCTGTGTAGTACGTATTTTAATATTACTGCACGAGTAGTTGGTTGTATTTGTTTTTGTTTAAGCGCGGCTTATGATTTTTCATTTCCTTATAAATGTCTCTTAACCATCCACAAGTCATCTGGCTTTAGTTTTAGATCCTTCCAAACTTTTAGGATCTGGAATTGTGGAGAAAACACATAAATTAATTTGTCAAAAACCTTAAAAGATCAGCAACATTCTCTGTGAGATCCGAATGGAGGACTTCAGCTGCTGAGAAAAAATATAAGCAAGTGAGTAACACACTCCCAAACAAAATCCCATAAGGAGAGAGTCCAACATCCCCTTAGGGGCTTGATAAAATATAAGAAAACGTTCAGGCAAAAGTTTGTTACTCTGCTTTTTCTGCTACATTGTAGACAGTAGAGGGGTGTAAAAATAAAATCTCAAAGCTTCTAGTAAGGACTCTCCTATAAAAATGATTTCCTCTGTTACTCTCTGTAGATTCTGCACTCTGTACTTACAAACTACTTCTGATAACACTTTTTACTGTGGCTTTTGCAGTAGCATTTGCCACTGGACATCCAGAAAACATGTCCATACAGACAAAATGCATACTCATAAGATCCTGACTCATGCATCTGGATATATCTTTTTGTAATCTCTGGAAGGGATGTTCAGCTTTTGGTAACACCTTTGGTAACAGGTAAAACAAGAAATGGTATGTTATAAAAACTGTGGAGAACCCTGACTCTATCCCATGCTCATTTACTAATGCGTCCATAACTGCTTGAGACTGATGACATGGTCCATGTGTCAAGCCGGAGGGAAAGAGAGTGTCAGGCAGACATAAATGATAACCCTTTCCAAAGTTCTGTTTCATAAGTAGTTGCCCCCTGTGGACCACTTGTTCTTCTCCTTCTGGGGTCCTCTAAGTTGAATTATTAATCCCAGCTATACTGGGCCAAAACTAGGGTGGAGTCTGTGAGTTTCACAGACCCAGCAAGTGTCCGTGGCTGTAATGTAGCATCCTTAGTCACCTGGTCTGCTTCCATGTGTGAGTTTTAATGTTAATATGGCTACCTCAGCAAGAACCTGGAAGGCTGAAAACAGCCAATCAAATTACCTTAGCATGCTTGATTAATTTACCTGCCGAAGTAAAAACAAACTTCGTTCCCTTCAAATGGAACCAAAAGCTCTCTATATCTCAAATATCTATATAAATGTATACTCTTTTTATAGTTCACAGGCTTTGCTAAAACATGGAGCTCTGCTTCTTGATCTGGGGAAAAGGATCCAATCACTCTAAATACAGAGTATCCTTCTTGGTGATAAAACTGGATACTCAGTATGGGTATTGCCATCCTCCGTATAAAACCAGGATCAAATCTACTAAAAATGAAATAGCTGGGTCTTTAGGGAGTGTGTCTTGCACTAGGCTCACAGCAGCTGATTCCTACATCATCAATTTAACATATGTGGTTTTTCTTTGGTGGCTGGATTCAAATGTACGCATTTTTCATTGTTTATTTGTACACAAACAAATTCATACTTTGAACCTTTCATTAGACAAATATTTAGCTGTATATTTGCTGCGCAGAATGTGGAACCATTAAAAATGAAATATTTGACCAAAATAACGTTGGTAATTTTGCATAACAGCACCTTTGCATAAAAGCTACATCTCTGATATATCGGGGGTGAACCCTTCATTACTGGGTCTGGCTTGCATAAATATATTACAATGGCTTGTTTTCTATCATGCTGTTTGTGTAAGAACTCCAGTTTCATGTTTTAAAAAGACGACTTTTTCCTGGCAATATTATAATAAATGATAACAATACCCTGCGGTCATGCAGAGATGTCCATAAATCCAAAATATTCTTTTGCTTATACCACTGCACTTACAAGGAAAAGGGGCACATCATTTCAGAATCCAAACATTCTGCTTTGGATTTAAAAAATAAAAACAAAAGGACCAACAATCTGTATGATGGACCAGAAAGCTCTCAGCCACATCAAAAACTATAAAACAACTGGCTGCAGGTGGCATCTATCCTAACATGGTGTGTGGACTTGATGTGATGGGGGACTGTTATATTTAAATTTTATTTATTATTACTCTCACATCATGGACTGCACATCAAGTTATTATCAGACCTTAAGATTTAATTTTTGTAGAAAAACTTCTTATGTATCCCATCCATCTTGGCTTTAAATATTATGGCAGCTGTATGCCAAATAACAATCTCATCTTAATCTTTCCCAAATAACCTGGATTTCATTTCCAACTAAAGGTTGTCTAAACCAATTACAATATATCTATATTATTATTAAGATTGTTAAACTCATATTAGAAATGAATACTCAAATGATAATTTCAATATCGCACACTAATATATATCCACAGAAAAATTTCCTTAAAGGGGGACATATTGCTTAATTTTACTTTCTCTTTTTTAAATGCACTGTTTCTACTATCAAATGATATTCAATTTGTGTAATACGCGGTTAAATGTAACCTTCATTTTACCATGTTTGGGAAAACGGATTTAAAAATAATTGTGATCACATTGTTTATCATTAGATTCATTAACCCGTTATAAATGATTTGTCTAAAAAACTGAAATTGGCACGGTGTCCTTCCAGCTTATCACTGATCTCTCATCTCAGCCACATTCTTTCAGGAAAGTGCAAAGGAGGGGGTCACATCTGCATACATGATACACAGAAGAGATGGAACTAAAGGTTCCAGCATATACACACATACACGAATATGTCTCTAAAATCACTTCAATTTTTCCCATTTGTACACAACACATGCATATCATTCTCTCCCTTTTTTTTTTCTTTTAACTCTTTTTTTTTTTTTTTTTTTTATTTCCCTGCTTAACTTCTGCTTTCTTTATTTTGTTCTGATATACTTTGCATCGCATGTATTGTAATACCATACTTCACATAGTCTAGCTTCTATGATCAGATGGGCAGCCATAGTGCTCATTCCATCTTTCCTCTCTGACAACATATAAAGCATTCTGTTTTAACTCTTATTTCTCTGTTTCTTGACTTTACTAGTTGTAGTGCCTGACCCCAAATTCATCCCACAACTTAACCTCAAAATGTCCCTTTCTGTCTAGTGTTATTTGTCACCCTAGATTCATCCTGATGAATGAGTTTACTCTGCATGATTCTTGGTCCCTGTGGACTTTGGTGGTAACCCATTGTGGATCCCTGTCTACTTTAACCATTAATCTAGGGGCTCTGTATAGGCAGAACCGCACCTTCGGTTCATGTATAGCACTCCTCTTGCACTGGGTATTTTAGAGGGTCTCTTACCCTTCATTCCCTTACTTAATTTAATGCCCATAATGACTGGTCAGTCTTCTCTACGTGTGCCTATACCCTTTGCCTCTAAAAATGTTTATCTAGCAGATGTACTATATATACCTGTGAACAGCACTATTCTACCCTTTCTTATCTATAACACTCCGATTGATAGTAGACAGTGACAACATCACATATAACCACCAATCAATACAGTTAGATAAAGGGGAGTAAAATAGGTACCCTTTGTCCCGAAAATACCTTATCGATCAAGGAAGTCTGATAACCCAATTGGCAAAAGGCTTACCTCAGCCGGCTGATTATCAGAAATTCCCAGATCATCTCAAGCTCCTAATTTCAGATACTCAGGGTCACCTGTAAATCCTCTCCTGGCTGGTTCACCACCTGAACTGGACATTTTATAGATAGGCAATTCCTATTCTCATATTGATTAGTGGTTCCAAATGAATAACTACTGCAGTAGGGAACAGACACAAAAGATATGCTCAGCATCTTTCTAAATAACTGTTCTGCTTTATTATGATACAATTGAAGGTTTTTATACACCTGACTACGTAGGTATCACATTCATATTACAATTGTACGTTTATGGTAACAAGGGGCATATCATAGGTAGGCTAATTTTAATCAGGACTCAAAAGAATGCAAAACATGTATTGAAAACCATTATTAGTGCCATGTGCACAGTGAGGGCAGTGTGCAATACATAAAAAAATAGAATACAATTATATACAGAACTTACAAATTTCCTTACACAGTATCAATGTACTGTACAAAGGTGAAGTGATAGAAGGTGGATTCACAGTGACATAGGTTATTTTTTTTTCTGTTGGTGTTTGTCTGCCTCCAGTGTCCTTGATTATGAAGATTCAAATATGGAACAAGTGAAATAATAAAAAACATACGTTGCGCTAAAAATGAAATGACACATAGTGCAAGTGAATTAATTAATAAATAATGAACATTCCAAAGAAATTCATAAACACAAAAATAAATATAGGAAAAAAAATGATGGTGAGTACAAACAAAAAAAATGATGAATGGATGAGAAAATCAATGGAAAATTTAGTCAGTTGAGGTAGTAAATTCCAGAAGTTATCCACCTTTTCCAGAAGAAAGGAAGGAGAGGGGGAGAAGGAAAAAGGATCTCAATCTAAGGAGAAATTCCCACTCTGTAAGTGGGAACCCTTACCCGAACAGGTGGACCCCCTCAAGAGCGAGGTCATATATGCAGGCACATTAAGCCCTCTGTGGAGACTGGTAGGTCTCTGGAACCTCCGAAATCCTCCTGTTACGAACGGGAGCTACTCAGCGGGGTGTGATGGAACCAAACAAGCAGGCAATCCAATCCAAACAGGTGGATACCCTCAAAAGCAAGGTTGTATGCGCAGGCAGGTAAAACCCTCTGCGAGGACTGGTAGTTCTCCATCACCTCCAGTATCCTCTTATTATGAAACGGGAGCCACTCAGCGGGATATGATGGATCCAGACAAGCGGGCACTCCAGTCTGGAAATATACACTCAGACCTGAAGCCACAAGTGTAAAGAAGATAAAAAAAAAGGGGGACTCAATTGTGAAATAATGTTAAAAAGGAGCCTTTAATGCTTTAAAAAAAAAAAAAAAAAAAAAAGTAGTAAAAACCGCAATAATACAAATGCAAGTAAGAAACGGCTGGTAAGCTTAAGAAACAAACACCCGTGTTCTGGGGTTACATGTGGCATGATGGCGTCAGCGCATAGCACCGCCCTACATGTTTACTAATACCTTACGTCTTCCTGGGGTACGGGCGATGTGCTGATCATTTAAATAGTTTGAAAGTGTGAATATTCAAAATAATATAACACAATGTAATTGCGTATATATTTATAGTTCATAAATATTTAAGTTTCCTTAAAAATTACAAAAATAAAATAAAATAATGAGAAATTTAAATTTAAAATTTTTTCATAATTGCAATTCTCAATGGACATCATATCAAGGTTGTGTTCTCCAAGAGTGCATAGCCATAATATAACCAATGAAGTACATATATCATAAAAGGGAACATTAAAAAATATTAACAGCACAAAAGTTAATGACAATCATGCATTATCAATGAAAGCATTAATCTCTATGTCGACGTTCAGGCCAAAAGGCCTGAGACATCTAATTTTATAAATCCAGCTCATTTCTAGCTTGGAAATGGCATGCCTCTTAGGACCCCCTTTCCAAGGTAATCTAAGCGTATCAATCCCTACCACCGAAGTTACCTTAGGGTCCTGTTTATGTACCTCTAGGTAATGTCTGGAGACAGAGTGACCCTTAAAACCTCTCCTAATATTTCCTATGTGTACGTTCAGTCTGACCTGTAGTGGGCGTACAGTACGTCCCACATACTGGAGCCCACATGGGCAGGTCAGAAGGTAGAAGACACCAGGAGTAGAACACGTAATAAATGAATTAATAGGGAAAACATGAGTAGTGCTCAAAGAGGTGAACTGGGTGGTTTTCCTATCCCTGATGGCATTGACAGAACATGCTGCACAGTTGTTACATCTATAATACCCCACTAAGTTCTGAAAGAACATTGGCTTATTAGTGGGAGGATCACAAACACTGGGAGCCACAAGCTGTTTAATTGATGGGACACCCCTAAATACTACATGGGGTTTCTCCGGAAGAATGGAACCCAGCACATGGTAATTTTTAACTATGTGCCAATGTTTGCGCAGGAGTTTTTTAATTTAAAAATGTTGGTGGGAATAACCCATAATGAATGGACAAAACAGATTCTTATTCTCATGCCCTACTACCGCAGGTTTATCAGCCAGTAAAAGGTCACGATCCAACATTTGTACCTCTATAAATTTACTGTTTAAGACAGAGGCATCGTAGCCCTTATCTATAAGTCTATCTGTAAGGGCTTTAGCTAGTGCATTAAAATCCTCCACTCGAGTACAGTTGTATCTCATTCGTATATACTGGCTCTTGGGAACCAAATAGAGCCAGGAACTATGATTACAACTGTCCTGAGAGATAAAAGAATTACGATCCATTGTCTTGAAGTGAGTGGACGTCAAAAAGACATCCCCATAACTCCAGATTTTTAGATCCAAAAAATTGATATTGTGCTGGCTAGGGATGAGCTTCGTGTTCGAGTCTAACATACGTTCGACTCGAACATCGGCTGTTCGCCCGTTCGGCGAATACCGAACGTTATGAGCCGTTCGCACCAAATTCGCGTGGCTCTCACGGCCCACAATGCACTGCACCATCGCAGTGCATTGCTGGCTCATGATTGACCCCACATGCTTGGCCAATCACAGCGCCGGCAGTGAGGAGAGCCATGATTGGCCACAGGCAGGATGCCTGTGGCCAATCATAGCTAAGGCTGTGTAGTACACGCCCCACACTATATAAGGCCGCCAGCGCGGCGGCCTTGTGTAGTGTGTTGGCGTCTGTAGGAGTTAGTGGGTGTTCTGTGTACCTTCAACACAGAATACACCGTTCGTTATCGGCCGATTTTGCGTTCTTGCTCTTCTGTAGTGGTTGTCTGCGTTCCCTGACTGCAGTATACACCGCTATATCCACCTATATAGCTAGTTATATTGCTCTTTTTAAAAAGAGCTTGCAGTCAGTTGTAGGAGACTGTGCGTGCCCTGACTGCAGTATACACCGCTATATCCACCTACATAGCTCTTCTCTAATTGAGCCATCTGCAGGAGTTAGTGGGTGTTGTGTGTGTGTGCCTCCAGCACAATATACACTACCCAATTGCTGGTTTTCCCATCTCCCTTCAGGCCATTACCATGTCTGGAAGGCCAGCAAGGAGAGGCAGACAGGCACGAGCCGATAAAAGAGGGCCAGCAGGCTCTGTGTCTAGAGACAACAGTGCTGTTCATGGACGCGGTGCATCGTCATCATCAGCACATGGCCATGGGACACGCTTGTCCTTTTTGGCAGCTGGACATGTTGAGCCGCAACATGCCGAAGACTTGGTAGAGTGGATGACCAAGCCCTCTTCATCCTCCTCATCCTCTCTCACCCAGGCTCGAGGTACTAGCAAAGCAGCTGCCAACGCATCGTCTTCCCTCCTCTCAATGTCATCATCAGTGACTCCTTCCCTAGACCCACCACGTCCTCCTGAGGAGTCTCCTGAACTCTTTGAGCACAGTGTTGGGTACATGCTCCAGGAGGATGCCCAGTGTTTTGTAGGCTCTGATGATGATACTCAGCTTGAGGAAGGCAGTAGCATGAGCTCAGAGAGAGGGGATGCTCAAGAAGGACAGCAATCTGGCAGTCATGTTCCACAAGCTGCAGCATACTGCCAGGTTTGCGCCAGCGATGAAGAGGGAGGGGATGATGAGGGCACTGACTCCACGTGGGTGCCTGGTAGGAGGGAGGAGGAGGAGGAGGAGGAGGCACATGTCTGAGGCAGGATGCCCTCCGGGGGCCAGCTTAGGGGCAGCACCACGACTGAATCACACCGCAGAGCTCTGCCTGTGCAGGGTGCTGCCTCTGCGTGTTAATCTAAAAGTTCTTTGGTGTGGGCCTTTTTTGAGACGAGTGCATAAGATCGCACCGCTGCTATTTGCAACATATGTCTCAAGCGTATCTCGCGTGGCCAAAACATCAGCCTCTTGGGCACCACATGCTTGACCAGACATATGTTGACCTGCCATGCAGCTTGTTGGCAAGCGTACCTCAAAGACCCACACCAAAGAACAAAGCGGACCTCTCCTTGCTCCTCATCAGCTGGCATCTCCAACCCCACTAGACCTTCAGTCCTCTCTGAAATCTGAGAGGAATGAAGGTGTAGAATTAGGTGTGTCACAGCCAAGTGCTTCTGGGCACTCTGCTAGCAGTACACCCACATCCGATTTATAGCAGGCAAATGACCCTGCCCCAGCTGCTGGACCGCCAAAAGAAGTTCACTCCCAGCCATCCACATGCCCAGCGGTTTAATGGTAGCTTGGCTAAATTGCTAGCCCTTTAACTGCTGCCTTTTCAGTTGGTAGACTCGGGCCCCCTTCCGTGAGTTTGTACAATGTGCGGTTCCTCAGTGGCAGGTCCCCAAATGCCACTTTTTCTCATGGAAGGCGATTCCGGCTCTCTACCGGCATGTGAAAGGCAATGTCCTTGCCTCGCTGGACAGGGCGGTCAGCGGTAAGGTGCATATTACCGCTGACTCATGGTCCAGCAGGCATGGACAGGGACGTTACCTGTCTTTAACGGCCCATTGGGTCACTCTTCTGGCAGCTGGGAAGGATGCAGGACAAGGTGCAGTAGTGTTGGAGGTTGTTCCGCCACCACGCCTCCAAAATGCTACTATTGGTTGTGACACACCTCTCTCCTCCACCCCCTCCTCTTCTTCTTCCTCCATGGCCTCTTCCAGTGCTCTGTCCTCAGAACCAGCGGTGCTCCGTAGGCGTTCCAGGGGCTACGCAAGTACGCAGGCAAAACAATGCCATGCCGTGCTTGCGCTGGTTTGTTTGGGGGACAGGAGCCACACTGGGACAGATGTTTTGTCAGCTCTGGAGGGGCAGGCCGAGAGGTGGTTGACACCACGCCAGCTTAAGCCAGGAATGGTGGTTTGCGACAATGGCACCAACCTCCTCTCCGCCCTCCGACAGGGACAACTGACCCATGTGCCCTGTGTGGCTCACGTCCTTAACCTTCTTGGGCAGGCACCCGGGCTTACAGGATGTCCTGAAGCAGGCCAGGAAAGTCTGTGTGCATTTCCGCCGATCATTTAATGCCTGTGCTCGGCTGACTGAGCTCCAAAAGGACTTGAACCTGCCCAAGAACCGCCTTATATGTGACATGCCCACCAGGTGGAACTCAACGTTGACCATGCTGCAGCGGCTGCACACACAGCAGAGGGCCATCAATGAGTACCTGTGCGACTACGGCACCAGGACAGGGTCAGGGGAGCTCGGTTTTTTCTCACTACGCCAGTGGGCATGATCAGGGATGCATGTACTGTCCTGTCACCATTTGAGGAGGCCACAAGGATGGTGAGCAGTGACAGTGCATGCATCAGTGTCAATGTACCTCCTGTCCACCTCTTGGAGCATACGCTGCGTGGAATAATGAACAGGGCACTTGAGGCAGAACAGAGGCAGGAAGAGGAGGACTTTCTTGCCTCTCAAGGCCCCCTTTATCCAGACAGTGTTCCTGCTGTGCCACCCATCACACAGGAGGAGGAGGAGGAGGATGATTGTGTCAGCATGGAGGGGGAGGCTGGCACTCAGCATCAGCAGCAGCAGCAGTCTTGTAGGGATGATTTACAGTCCCAAGAAACCCGTGGACTTGTCCATGGCTGGGAGGATCTGCGGATCATGTTGTCCTTAGTGACCCAGAGGACTCCGGACCGAATGCCTCAGCTAACCTACGCTGAATGGCCTCCCTGATCCTGCAAAGCCTGCGGAAGGATCCTCGTATTCTTCGGATCAAGGCGAGGGACCATTACTGGCTGGCCACTCTCCTTGATCCACGGTACAAGGGTAAGGTTGCCGACCTCATCTTGCTGTCGCAGAGGAAGCAGAGGATGAGACATCTCCGGGAGGCCTTGCAGAAAGGTCTGTGCAACTCGTTCCCAGAGACTCGGAGGTTACAAACTTCTGGTCCTGGAAAACGTGTTGCTGAGGCATCGGTCAGAAGGAGCGGTGGAGAAGGTGGCCGTCTGACCGATGTGTTCAGACAATTTTTTTAGTCTGCAGCCCCAAGGTATGATCGGTTCCAGCAACCATCGCCAGCGTCTGATTTACATGGTGCAGGAATACCTAGGGGCAAGGTCAGACTTGGACACCTTTCCCACCGAAAATCCTCTGGCTTACTGGGTCTTGAGGATGGATCACTGGCCAGAGCTTGCACAGTATGCAATTGAGCTACTGGCCTGTCCTGCATCCAGCGTTCTTTCGGAACGCACCTTCAGTGCTGCTGGTGGCTTTGTTACCGATCACAGGGTCCGCCTGTCCACTGACTCAGTTGATCGACTGACCTTCATCAAGATGAATCAGTCTTGGATCACCCACAGCTACCAAGCACCTGAAGCTGATATAACCGAATCATTTTTTTTGAAATATCACATCCCTTCAAGACTGCCTATGCCGATGCTGAGTGACTATCCTGTTATGTTGATTGTCTATCCTCTTCCTCCTCCGCTGATATGTTGGAAGAACATTTCTGGTTCTGGGTGATGCCATTAGCCCAATTTTTCTGCCCCTGTTTAACAGGGGCGTTTAATTACAATTTTTGATGCAATGCTTTGCATCAGGGCTCATTCCTGCACCACAACTAGAGTATATGGGAGAGGTTGCAGTGTCGTGGCACCAGCACCAGTGCCAGCAGCCCAATTTTTTCTGCCCCTGTTTAACAGGGGCGTTTAATTACAATTAATTATAATTTTTGATGCAATGCTTTGCAACAGGGCTCATTCCTGCACTACAACTAGGTATATAGGTATCTAAAATATAATGTTATCAGGATGACTGGGGGTTGGGACTTTAAATGAAGCAGGCAGGTGTAAAACATTTAAATTTATTGGAAAATCAATGGTAAGTTTCATGAGGGTAATCATGAGTACACCAAGAAGACCAATATATTCCATTCAATGGATAAACATACAGCAAAAACAATTGACCACTAAAATTACAAATCACATATTACAAGTGATCATTAAGTAAGTAAAACATATAGTTGGCATAAAACATGGCATATAGAAGCTCTATGCATTTCGTGGATTCATCCACTCTTCAGGAGCATGCACATGGAAAACTGAATGCTATAGTATAGTACCGTATATACTCGAGTATAAGCCGAGATTTTCAGCCTCTTTTTTGAGGCTGAAAGTGCCCCCCTCGGCTTATACTCGAGTCATCGCCGTCTGCCTGCCCGATCAGCGTGTCGAGCAGACAGACGGCGGCCATTCTACTATTCAAAAGCCGCGCCTCCGTCTGTGATAGGCGGAACACTCAATTTCCCAGCAGTCAGTGGTCCGCCTATCACGGACATCCGCTCATCCTCATACTACGGACGAGGATGAGAGGATGTCCGTGATAGGCGGAACACAGACTGCTGGGAAATTGAGTGTTCCGCCTATCACAGATGGAGGCGCGGCTTTTGAACAGTGGAATGGCCGCCGAGGCGCCGACGAAGAGCGGCGATCCTGGCATGGCAGAAGGACGGAGGCTCGGGATGGGACGGAGGCTCGGGACACAGGTAGGCTGGACACACAAGGCTGCACGGACACACACACAGGCATGGATGGACACACACACAGGGATGGATGGACACACACACAGGCATGGATGGACACACACACAGGGATGGATGGACACACACACACAGGGATGGATGGACACACACACAGGGATGGATGGACACACACACAGGGATGGACGGACACACACACAGGGATGGACGGACACACACACAGGGATGGACGGACACACAGGGATGGACAGGCATGTCTCACCCTCGGCTTATACACGAGTCAATAAGTTTCCCGGTTTTTTGGGGGTAAATTGGGGGCCTCGGCTTATATTCGGGTCGGCCTATACTCGAGTATATACGGTAATAAGAATATCTGTAAGGTCTGACCCTGTCACGGAAAGCAGAGATTAAAATAAAGTAATTAGAAGTAATATTGGCTAGGATAAACCCCCCAAAGCCACTCTCAAAAGTACTTACATTATCTATATCTATGCAGTAGCAATGTGCCAAAATGAATCAGAATAACCCCATATGGGTATCACTGGTGGGAGCTGAGCTGGTTAAGGTAGACCAGGACTGGACAAAGATGGTTTCCAAAAAAAGGAAATTCCAAAACTTAATCATGGTCAACAGTGACCATATGTGCTAAAAAAAAAAAGAAAGATTGTAAAATAGGTTGGAAGATCGTATTATGTGGTACAATAGGTCATCTATCCTAAACTTGGTAAAGGATAGGATAATGAGATGCTAATGAGTGTATAGGTAAGGTTAACTTAGTGAGAGTAAAAAGTTGGAATGATTGGAAATGTGAAATACATAGAATATTTTGAGAAACCATATCAACCAAAGAAATTAGATGAACTAAAATAGAAGTGCAGCATAAATCAAATAGTGAAAAAGTGAAGATCAAATTACCTAATAGACACTTCAGTGTTGAGTGATCCACAAAGTGTGCAGATAGAGGGCTGGAACCACCATGTGAGTCGATCTGCCCCAGGAGACTTATAAGGGCTAGTCTGCCACACCCACCAACGTCACGTGGGAGCAAGCACTAAGGAGGATAGGCAGCTGCAGCCGGGCGGAACCGCCCCCAAGCAAAACAGTGCCAAATTATTCCTCCAGCGGACTGCTAGATGTAAAAAGCGATGGAAGGCGGCGTTATCCTAGTCAATATTACTTCTAATTACTTTATTTTAATCTCTGCTTTCCGTGACAGGGTCAGACCTTACAGATATTCTTATTACTATACTATAGCATTCAGTTTTCCATGTGCATGCTCCTGAAGAGTGGATGAATCCACTAAATGCATAGAGCTTCTATATGCCATGTTTTATGCCAACTATATGTTTTACTTACTTAATGATCACTTGTAATATGTGATTTGTAATTTTAGTGGTCAATTGTTTTTGCTGTATGTTTATCCATTGAATGGAATGTATTGGTCTTCTTGGTGTACTCATGATTACCCTCATGCAACTTACCATTGATTTTCCAACAAATGTAAATGTTTTACACCTGCCTGCTTCATTTAAAGTCCCAACCCCCAGTCATCCTGATTGCTTTATTCAAATAGGGATGGAGGCAATTGACCTTACCCAGTCACCGCCTCATTTAAAGTCCCAACGTTCTCTTTTTCTTCTAAAATATAATGTTGTCACAGTTGGGTATCTATATTTATGATTTTTTAATAATTATGAATGTGATTTGATTGATTAATTATGGGGACATATATTTATTTGTAGTGTGTGTATATATAAGGAATATTCACACAATATATTATTTGATGCTGTATCACATTTAATTTATATTAGCATACATTAATTATCATAAATAAAAAACTTTTTGAATCAGTTGTTTGTGTGTGTTAAAACACACAAACATCTTACGTATGAGGGTGAGGACTCACTTTAAATATTCACATTTTATATATATATATTTTTACATAATTTTTTTTTTTTTTGTAATTTTATTTCAATATAAAAATTTTTATATATTATTTTATTTTATATTTTCATTTATTTTTTATTTTTATATTATTATTTTTTCCGTTTATTTACTTATTAATTTAAGTTTATATACATATATGTCTTTTTGGGTCTTTATCACAATTAGGGTTTACATTGTATTAGATCTAATGTGATCCTTTTTGACCATATAACCTTTGACATCTGTAGTCGCATATTGTTATTTTGGTATTAATGTTCGCGTCTACAATATGACCATTTTCCAGTCTTTCCCTTATGCAATATGGAAAAGATAGAGTTTTTTGCCATTAACTAAGATGGCGCCGTTGGCCGGATCTTGCACCTCAGAACGAGGTCTGGCTATAAATGGTGGTGCGTCGCTGCGCTGCCCGTTCCCCATTGACAACGTCATTTGTGACGAAACGCATCTGGAAAGGCACGCAGTGACGCCACCACGCTATATGAGGGGAGGACGGGCTTCTGAATGCCTGACGGCTTTTTGAAAACAATTTCTTGTGCTGTTTTTAACGGATGTTCTAAGTAAGTGCAATTGTCTATAGCATAATAAATTACCTGAGCTGTTTTACACTATGGGGGCATCCTCTTCTTTTTTGAGCCATTGTTAGTGGTATTTCCGATTGCTGACCGTGGAAGTTATTTGTGCGGTGTCGCCACACACTGGGGATAGCTGATCTGTTAGCGTCTGATGCATGGAGAAAGACATAGATGATTTATTATTAAGGCTGCATTTTGATCTCTATCTGGTAAGCGCATTCACTTCTCTGTGACGGGCACTGATTTGCAGTTTTGTGTGGATTCACCGTGATGTTCTTATAAGAACATATATAGTTGACTCTATTTCTTAGCTTTGGCTTTTTTAAGCTGTTTTTTTTTTTGATTACTATTCATTTTTTTGTTTAATCAATTTATGTGAGACCAATGTCATTTATTTATTTATGTATCATACACTTATTCATTTATCTGTGTGCATATTAAGTATTTATGTATTTTACATCGATTTGGTTAGTTAAATAGGGGTTGTGGTGCAGCTTTCAAAATCTTACTACAACTAGAGTATATGGGAGAGGTTGCAGTGTCGTGGCACCAGCACCAGTGCCAGCAGCCCACTTTTTCAGCCCCTGTTTAACAGGGGCGTTTAATTACAATTTTTGATGCAATACTTTGCAGCAGGGCTCATTCCTGCACTACAACTAGAGTATGTGGGAGAGGTTACAGTGTCGTGGCACCAGCACCAGTGCCTAAGGCCCAATTTTTCAGCCCCTGTTTAACAGGGGCGTGTAATTACAATTCTTGATATAATAGTTCACAGGAGGGCCCCTTCCTGTGCCCACCCAGAGTAACTATGAGGACTTATAGTGTTGTGGCACCAGCACCACAACCACCAAAGGTCAATTTTTCTACCACTGTTCAACAATGGCATGTAATTACAATTCTTGATATAATTGTTCACAGCAGGGCGCTCCAGCGCCCACTAAGAGTCACTTTGAGGGCTTACAATGTTGTGGCAAAACCAACACCTTGTTCCGCCATTTCTGCAGAGCATATAGGGCAGGCCCCTACTTTCAAACATCCAACTTACAAACGTCTCCTACTTGCAAACGGAAGGAGACAACAGCAAGTGAGATGAAAAAAGACGGACGGCAAAACAAATTATACAGGGGGAATAACCCTTCCCTATGTTTTCCAAAAAGCTTAAAAATAGATTTTTTGACTGGAGCTACACTTTAAAAATGTACCAGTTGAAAATTACAAACAGATTCTACTTAACACAACAAACCTACACAGTACCTGTCTTGTTTGCACAGCCTGTATACTGCTGTTCTGAGTATATAGGGCCTGGGTACAGGGTTCCCCTTAATATCCGTACAAGACCCAAAGGGGCTGGTAATGGGCAGGGGGGGCTACCCATGCCATTTTTCTCAATGATTTTCATCCATATTGCCGGAACCAGATATAACATTAAAACCGCAAGCAGTTTTAAATGACGTTATTTCCGTTAAATGTCATTTTGTGCAGGGACTGTTCTAAACACGGGAAACACGTGGCATTTCACAGGCATACTATAGACACCCCCCCCCCCCAGGCACGATATTTAAAGGAATATTTCACTTTTTTTTCACTTTAATCGTCATTAAAATCAGTGCTCCCGCCAAAACTGCCATTTTTAAAAACATTTTAGGCATTGACCCATGTCCCCTGGGGCAGGAGCCAGGTCCCCAAACCCTTTTTAGGACAGTATCTTGCATATTAGCCATTAAAATTAGTACTTTTTATTTTGAACATTCGAGTCCCATAGACTTCAATGGGGTTCTAAAGTTCGTACAAATTTTCGGTCAGTTTTAAAGTTCTGGTGCGAACCAAACCGGGGGGTGTTCGGCTCATCCCTAGTGCTGGCTGGCTACATAATTAAATTCAAAGCCTCTATCATTTATTATTTAAATTGATCATAAATGTATACAAAGATTCAATGGTGCCATTCCATATGAGGAGGATGTCATCAATATACCTTGCCCCTCCCCTTCCTTCTGGTGAAGGTGGATAACTTCTGGAATTTACTAGAAGGTAAAAAGGAAGTGCCACCTAAGTACAGCATTAGAGGATACTTTAATGATACAATATAGGGTCACACTTACAGGAAACAAAGGGTTAAAAAGGCTCATCTGCGTTAAAAAGGTGGTCCATGGTGTGGTCTTCAGTTCAAGGTCCAGTGGTACCCTGTCCAATTGTGCTGCAGAGATGTTTATCGGCCCTAGAAAATTCCTATGGCCGTCAGAAAGAGGCTGGGGCCAGCGTGGAATGCACATGGAGCACACATGACAACATGGATCATAGGATGACTTCCAAGAGCACTTCCAGGAGAGGGCTTCAAGTGAGGAGAGAGACTTGAGAGGCTACATGCTCAGAGTCACTGCTCCTTCAAAAGGCCTGGTTCAGGCTCAAAAAAATGAGGGCTATTATTATAATGATCCCTCTAGAGGAGCTTATATGGATGACCATCATCCAAACTATTACGGTCCACCTAGAAAAGTGTATGGGGATGATCAACATTCCAACTATACTGTTCCCACTCAAAACAGATTTTAACCTCTAAGAGATGCAGATCACTATTCTGACAATAATGATCACACAAACAAGGTTTTCCCAGGGTGGAACAAAATACCCAAAGACCCATAGAACAAAGAGGGGAGTCGGAGCGGAGATCAAAAACCCAAAAGGAAAAGGGAATAAAGGGACAGGGAATCTTCAATCTAAGTAAGGTCACCCTCACAGAGGCTGAGACTTCCATCTTAGATAAAGGTCTTAAATTTGCACCCCCGAAAGCTTTAAATAAATTCAGACTTATATGGCTATACATAAATATACACGAAAACTTGATGTGAAAAGGTATGTTATCCAACCCTATAAGCACTAATGGGACAAATTCTACAAACATTAGACATTCTGGTCTGGCTAACACTTCTCTGTTTAACCCCCCCATGAGGCTTATCCTCTTTAATCAGGGTTTTTAGAGATGTTCTCCTGAGAGATTTAGACCGTTTGAAAGTTAAACAGGTCAAAATGGCTATAGATCTCCAATTGGGATTAGACCAGTTATGCAACCGGAAGGACTTTGTAATTAGGCCCGCTGACAAGGGGGGGGGGGGATCATTATTCTCGACAAATTGGATTACCTCATCAAATTAAATAAGATTGCTGGGGACACGGAGACATATATGCCACTTCCATCCGACCCATGTTTTAGATTTAAAAAGGAGCTTGAGCAAATTGTCAATTATGGTTTTGACTCTGGTATTATCAATAAGAAAGAAACTATTCCTTGTACCAGCTTCATCTAAGATATACTACCTGCCCAAGATCCATAAGGATCCACACCTCCCATCATTAGTGGGATTGATTCCCTCACCTCCAGGGCATGTAAGTATATCGATGGTTTCCTCCAACCACTGGTGAAGTCACTACCAGCGTATATCAAAGATAGTAGACATACCATCAATTTACTTAAGGACTGTGTGTATAGGGAGGGCTATTGGCTGGTTACAGTTAATGTGACGTCCCTGTACACCATAATCCCACAGGATTGGGGGATTTCATCAGTGAATTATTTTCTCAATAAGGATAATACCCTCTCTAGTAGACAAAAGGGGTTTATTATGGAACTCCTCAAGTATGCCACTATGCATAATTTTTTCTGGGATAGTAATCGATATCTCCAGAAGAAGGGTGTGGTTATGGGGGCAAAGTTTGCCCCCAGTCTAGCCAACCCTTTTATGGGGAAATGGGAGGAGGATGTCATCTATCCCGCTATGAGACAAGAATTGGCCCTCTGGGCAAGGTGTATTGATGACGTCCTCCTTCTATAGAATGGTACCCTAAATCTTTGCATACATTTATGATCAATTTTAAATAATGATAGAGGCATTGAATTTAAGTATGTAGCCAGCCAGCACACTATCAATTTTTTGGATCTAAAAATCTGGAGTGAAGAGGATCTCTTGTTGATGTCTACTCACTTCAAGACTACAGATCATAATTCTTTTATCCCTCGGGACAGTTGTCATCATAGTTCCTGGCTCAATTTGGTTCCCAAGAGCCAGTATATAAGAATGAGACGCAGCTGTACCCGAGTGGAGGATTTTAATGCACAAGATAAAGTCCTTACAGATACACATATAGATGGGGGCTACGATGCCTCTGTCTTAAACAGTAAATTTATAGAGGTACAAATGTTGGATCGTGACCTTTTACTGGCAGATAAACCTGCGGTAGTGGAGCATGAAAAAAAGAATAAAAACATTGAGACAGAATAAAAACATGAGAATAAAACGTTGGCACATAGTTAAAAATGACCATGTGCTGGGTTCCATTCTTCCGGAGAAACCACAGGTAGTGTTTAGGGATGTCCCATCAATTAAACAGTTTGTGGCTCCCAGTGTTTGTGATCCTCCCACTAATAAGCCAATGTTCTTTCAGAACTTAGTAGGGTATTATAGATGTAACAACTGTGCAGCATGTTCTGTCAATGCCATCAGGGATAGGAAAATCACCCAGTTCATCTCTTTGAACACTACTCATGTTTTCCCTATTAAATCATTTATTACGTGTTCTACTCCTGGTGTCTAACCTCTGACCTGCCCATGTGGGCTCCAGTATATGGGGGGCGTACTGTACACCCACTACAGGTCAGACTGAACGAACACATAGGAAATATTAGGAGAGGTTTTAAGGGTCAATCCCTCTCCAGACATTACCTAGAAGTACATAAACAGGACTCTAAGGGGACTTCGGTGGTGGGGATTGATACTCTTAGATTACCTTGGAAAAGGGGGGCCTAAGAGGTGTGCCATTTCCAAGGTAGAAATTAGCTGGATTTATAAAATTAGATGTCTCAGGCCTTTTGGTCTGAACGTCGACATAGAGATCAATGCTTTTATTGATAATGCTTGATTGTCATTAACTTGTTTTTTTTTAATGTTCACTTTTATGATATATGTACTTCATTGGTTATATTATGGCTATGAACTCTTGGAGAACACAACCTCAATATATTCGTTGAGAATTGCAATTATGAAAAAAAAAATATTATGCCAACATTAATGGCAGCACCCCAATCCAATGAGACTCTTAATACTCTGGCTATTGAATTGACTGGACTAGAGGTGCTTCAGATCTTGGCAAAGACAACAACACCATGAACACTACATATGAGGATATGAAGGAAGTTTGTTCTGGTTACTCAGTTTTCTTTCCTGTGTCCCCAGCTCTAGACATTTTTACAATCGGTGCTTGAGGTATAATAAATGCTTCATGCAGGCTGTAAACCATATAGACCACCAAGGAAATTCTTGTTCCCTTCATGGGACCTAGGCTTGGTTCTGAAAGAGTTTATACAGGCATCCTTTTCTCCAGTAGCTTAATTTCCATTGCAGTCCCTAGTGGTAAAACTATTTCCTCTGACAATAGTTGCTTCAGACAGAAGGATGTTGGCGGTTGCAGCACTTTCCTGAAAAGATCCCTTTAGTGTCTTTTTTAGTGATACTATGTCCATCTCCAAGTAGTATTCAGTTTCCAGGAAAACCTGGGGGCAGTCCCTCCAAGCATTCACATGGAGTTACTGAGTATAAAGCAGGAAGACTTCAGGTCCTTACACAAGTTGCTAACAGTGTACATGCAAATATCAGACATCAAGAAAGTGGACAATCCTTTTCATTTCGCTGTCAGGTTCTTCAGTCGTCTTCTATTGGTTCACCAGGGTGATTATATTGGCATGCGGGAAGTGGGCCTTTCTGCTCAGGAACAGGGGCAAGCTCCTTAACTCCGAACTGAGGGGTGGCAGCCTTTGGGGCAGTTATGCCAGCATGTCAGTGAAAAGTATATGCGTGATGGCTAGCCCTTCATTCAACTTTACAAGCTAGGCGTGCAGTCAGCAAGTAATTTCAATTAACAATTAATATACATACATTCACAGTGGGTATAGAAAAGAATCACTCCATTTTAAAATAATCACAGTATGCTGCATTGCAGCCTGCAGTGAAGACACACAGTTTTTGCTTTATCTAGCTGCATTTACTAGTACAACTTATAACATCCAAATGAAAGATATAACATCAACATGTCTGAGGCTGAGCTATACACCCTGTTCTGTAATGCTGAGCTGTATGCCCTGATCTGTGAGGCTGAGCTATATACCCTGATCTGTGAGGCTGAGCTATATACCCTGATCTGTGAGGCTGAGCTATATACCCTGATCTGTGAGGCTGAGCCATATACCCTGATCTGTGAGGCTGAGCCATATACCCTGATCTGTGAGGCTGAGCCATATACCCTGATCTGTGAGGCTGAGCCATATACCCTGATCTGTGAGGCTGAGCCATATACCCTGATCTGTGAGGCTGAGCCATATACCCTGATCTGTGAGGCTGAGCCATATACCCTGATCTGTGAGGCTGAGTTATATACCCTGATTTGTAATGCTGAGATGTATACCCTGATCTGTGAGGCTGAGCCATATACCCTGATCTGTGAGGCTGAGCCATATACCCTGATCTGTGAGGCTGAGCCATATACCCTGATCTGTGAGGCTGAGCCATATACCCTGATCTGTGAGGCTGAGACATATACCCTGATCTGTGAGGCTGAGCTGTATACCCTGTTCTGTAATGCTGAGCTGTATGCCCTGATCTGTGAGGCTGAGCTATATACCCTGATCTGTGAGGCTAGGCTATATACCCTGATCTGTGAGGCTGGGCTATATACCCTGATCTGTGAGGCTGAGCCATATACCCTGATCTGTGAGGCTGAGCCATATACCCTGATCTGTGAGGCTGAGCCATATACCCTGATCTGTGAGGCTGAGCTATATACCCTGATCTGTGAGGCTGAGTTATATACCCTGATTTGTAATGCTGAGATGTATACCCTGATCTGTGAGGCTGAGCCATATACCCTGATCTGTGAGGCTGAGACATATACCCTGATCTGTGAGGCTGAGCTGTATACCCTGTTCTGTAATGCTGAGCTGTATGCCCTGATCTGTGAGGCTGAGCTATATACCCTGATCTGTGAGGCTGAGCTATATACCCTGATCTGTGAGGCTGAGCCATATACCCTGATCTGTGAGGCTGAGCCATATACCCTGATCTGTGAGGCTGAGCCATATACCCTGATCTGTGAGGCTGAGCCATATACCCTGATCTGTGAGGCTGAGCCATATACCCTGATCTGTGAGGCTGAGCCATATACCCTGATCTGTGAGGCTGGCCTGTGTACCCTGATTTGTGAGGCTGGCCTGTGTACCCTGATTTGTGAGGCTGGCCTGTGTACCCTGATTTGTGAGGCTGGCCTGTGTACCCTGATTTGTGAGGCTGGCCTGTGTACCCTGATTTGTGAGGCTGGCCTGTGTACCCTGATTTGTGAGGCTGGCCTGTGTACCCTGATTTGTGAGGCTGGCCTGTGTACCCTGATTTGTGAGGCTGGCCTGTGTACCCTGATTTGTGAGGCTGGCCTGTGTACCCTGATTTGTGAGGCTGGCCTGTGTACCCTGATTTGTGAGGCTGGCCTGTGTACCCTGATTTGTGAGGCTGGCCTGTGTACCCTGATCTGTAATGCTGAATGGTATGTCCTGATCTGTAATGCTGAATGGTATGTCCTGATCTGTAAGGCTGAGCTGTGTACCCTGATCTGTAAGGCTGAGCTGTGTACCCTGATCTGTAAGGCTGAGCTGTGTACCCTGATCTGTAAGGCTGAGCTGTGTACCCTGATCTGTGAGGCTGAGCTGTGTACCCTGATCTGTGAGGCTGAGCTGTGTAACCTGATCTGTGAGGCTCAGCTGTATACCCTGATCTGTGAGGCTGAGTTGTATACCCTGATCTGTGAGGCTGAACTGTATACCCTGATCTGTGAGGCTGAACTGTATACCCTGATCTGTGAGGCTGGGCTGTATACCCTGATCTGTGAGGCTGGGCTGTATACCCTGATCTGTGAGGCTGGGCTATATACCCTGATCTGTGAGGCTGGGCTATATACTCTGTCCTGTGAGGCTGAGCTATATACCTTGATCTGTGAGCCTGTGCTATATACTCTGTCCTGTGATGCTGAGCTGTATACTCCTGACACTATGGGTGGAAGCAAGTGGAAGGCTGAGCTGTAAACCCTGATCTGTAATGCTGAGCTATACACCCTGATCTGTGAGGCTGAGCTATACACCCTGATCTGTGAGGCTGAGCTATACACCCTGATCTGTGAGGCTGAGCTATACACCCTGATCTGTGAGGCTGAGCTATACACCCTGATCTGTGAGGCTGAGCTATACACCCTGATCTGTGAGGCTGAGCTATATACCCTGATCTGTGAGGCTGAGCTATATTCCCTGATCTGTGAGGCTGGGCTATATACTCTGCCTTTGAGGCTGAACTATATACCTTGATCTGTGAGCCTATGCTATATACTCTGTCCTGTGATGCTTGGCTATATACTATGTCTTGTGATTCTGGTGTTGTATACTCTTTCCTGTGATGCTGAGCTGTATACTCCTGACACTATGGGTGGAAGCAAGTGGAATACAGGGGACGGAGTGGGTGGATTCTATAAGGGGTGGGGCTTATGAGAAGGGGGATGGGTCAAACAGGAAGGGTGGGGTCTGGCACCTCCCATCCTAAAACTTCACCGGCACCCACTGCTCTAAAGTACAGGGACTACAAGAGGCTTATAACAGAGAACATTCAGGTACTTACACTGCTTGTATTTTTAAAAATGTATTTAATGAGGTAATAATAATTACAGAGCTGTATTGATGCATGCCTTTATATGTGCCTGTAGTTCAGCTTTCATTAACATTAAGATAAACATTTCATTTTTATAATATTTAAAAGGATGTTGTGGAACTGAAAATTGTGTTAAGGGCAATTAAATTGTATTCACCCTTGACAAGAAGCAATTAAGGGGGTTAACTTATGATGATCACCTTTTAGAGGAACATAAATAGTCTATACTAGACATGTGCATTCGTTTTCGTCCGAATGCATTTTCGTCCGAATTTCAGCTATTTTCGTTTTCGTTTTGACAAACGATAACGAAAGCACAAAATCCGAAAAACGAAAGATCCGACATAAATAAATGCTTTATTTTCGTTTTCATTGTTACAACAGTTCGATATAGAATAGGAGATTCAACATGACTCTAACAACAATCTGTGTCTATAGAACCTGTGGTCGAATGTGCTTAACCTTACCTCTATTAGTCCAAGATTATATAGAGAAAATATTCGACAGAGAAAAAAGATTTGACAGAGAGAAAAGATTCTGCAAGTTACTGTCCTAAAAAGTGTTTGGGGACCCGGGTCCTGCCCCAGGGGACATGTATCAATGCAAAAAAAAGTTTTAAAAACGGCCGTTTTTTCGGGAGCAGTTATTTTAATAATGATTAAAGTGAAACAATAAAAGTGTAATATTCCTTTAAATTTCGTAGGGGGGGGTTGTCTATAGTATGCCTGTGAAGGGGCGCATGTTTCCCGTGCTTAGAATTGTCCCTGCACAAAGTGTCATTTATGCAGGAAAAAAAGTCCTTTAAAATCACTCGCAGCTATTATGAATTGTCGGCTCCCGTAATACAGAGAACACTCATTGAAAGTCATTGATAAAAAAATAAATAAATTAATTAAAAAAGCGTGGGGGTCCCCCAAATTCAATTACCAGGCCCTTCAGGTCTGGTATGGATATTAAGGGGAACCCTGCCTCAAATTTAAGAAAAAATTTGACGTGGGGTTCCCCCTAAATATCCATAACCAGACCCTTCAGGTCTGGTATGGATATTAAGGGGAACCCCGCATCAAATTTTAAAAAAATTTGACGTGGGGTTCCCCCTAAAAATCCATACCAGACCCTTTATCCGAGCACGCAACCTGGCAGGCCGCAGGAAAAGAGGGGGGGACGAGAGAGCGGCCCCCCTCCCTCCTGAACTGTACCAGGCCACATGCCCTCAACATTGGGAGGATGCTTTGGGGGTCCGTGACCCCTCAAAGCACCTTGTCCCCATGTTGATGAGGACAAGGGCCTCATCCCCACAACCCTGGCCGGTGGTTGTGGAGGTCTGCGGGCGGGGGGCTTATCAGAATCTGGAAGCCCCCTTTAACAAGGGGACCCCCAGATCCCGGCCCCCCCCCTGTTTGAAATGGTAAGGGGGTACAAAAGTACCCCTACCATTTCACAAAGAAAGTGTAAAAAATGGTTAAATAAAACAAACACACTTTTGAAAAATTCCTTTATTAAAAATAAAAAAATAAAAAAAGCGGCGGTAATCCACTCTTGCTATCCAGCGACGGACGATCATCTCTCCAGCGATGTCTCATGTCATCCAGCGCAGCGAATCCTCCGTCCTTCTGTCTCCGTGGAGGAGACACTGCAAGGATTCCGGCGGATGACGTTTCTTATATACGGAGGGCGGGGCCACCCGTCACCTGACCCCGCCCCCCTCTGACGCAAGGGGAAACCCGGGGTTCCCTGTGACGTAGGGGTGACCCGCACCCCTCTGATGTAACACAGGCAGGTTTCCGTTACATCAGAGGGGGGCGGGGTCACCCATACGTCACGGGGAACCCCGGGTTTCCCCTTGCGTCAGAGGGGGGCGGGGTCAGGTGACGGGTGGCCCCGCCCTCCGTATATAAGAAACGTCATCCGCCGGAATGCCTGCAGTGTCTCCGTGGAGGAGACAGAAGAAGGATGCTGCGCTGCGCTGGATGACATTAGACATCGCTGGAGAGATGACCGTCCGTCGCTGGATAGCAAGAGTGGATTACCGCCGCTGGAATCTTTTTTTTTTTATTTTTAATAAAGGAATTTTTAAAAAGTGTGTTTGTTTTATTTAAACATTTTTTACACTTTCTTTGTGAAATGGTAGGGGTACATTTGTACCCCCTTACCATTTCAAACAGGGGGGGGGCCGGGATCTGGGGGTCCCCTTGTTAAAGGGGGCTTCCAGATTCTGATAAGCCCCCCGCCCGCAGACCTCCACAACCACCGGCCAGGGTTGTGGGGATGAGGCCCTTGTCCTCATCAACATGGGGACAAGGTGCTTTGAGGGGTCACGGACCCCCAAAGCATCCTCCCAATGTTGAGGGCATGTGGCCTGGTACGGTTCAGGAGGGAGGGGGGGCCGCTCTCTCGTCCCCCCCTCTTTTCCTGCGGCCTGCCAGGTTGCGTGCTCGGATAAAGGGTCTGGTATGGATTTTTAGGGGGAACCCCACGTCCATTTTTTTTTTTAATTTGACGCGGGGTTCCCCTTAATATCCATACCAGACCTGAAGGGTCTGGTTATGGATATTTAGGGGGAACCCCACGTCAAATTTTTTCTTAAATTTGAGGCAGGGTTCCCCTTAATATCCATACCAGACCTGAAGGGCCTGGTAATTGAATTTGGGGGACCCCCACGCTTTTTTTTAATTTATTTATTTATTTATTTATTTATCAATGACTTTCAATGAGTGTTCTCTGTATTACGGGAGCCGACAATTCATTATAGCTGCGAGTGATTTTAAAGGACTTTTTTTCCTGCATAAATGACACTTTGTGCAGGGACAATTCTAAGCACGGGAAACATGCGCCCCTTCACAGGCATACTATAGACAACCCCCCCCCTACGAAATTTAAAGGAATATTACACTTTTATTGTTTCACTTTAATCATTATTAAAATCACTGCTCCCGAAAAAACGGCCGTTTTTAAAACTTTTTTTGCATTGATACATGTCCCCTGGGGCAGGACCCGGGTCCCCAAACACTTTTTAGGACAGTAACTTGCAAATTAGCCTTTAAAATTAGCACTTTAGATTTTGAACGTTGGAGTCCCATAGACTTTAATAGGGTTCTAAAGTATGCTATATACTAGCTCCGTCGAATCTTCTTTATACATTCGACAGACACCATAAGCCTTCAAAGACAGATTCGACCGTGATTCATGTGGATTTTCGGACGAATGCAATTTTTGAACGAAAAACAAAATAAATAAAAACGAATGTCGGGAGTAACTAAATAAATTAAGTTTTCAGACGAAAACGAAATTCCGAAACGAAATATTTTACTCTGCACATGTCTAGTCTATACTGATATGCTGATACAGGAAGTTATCTGCCTGCTTTTGGGCCAATTGCATGTGGATTCTTCTGGTTTAAACTTGATGAACACGTGCCTTTTTCATCTTGACTTAACTATGTAAAAGCTATTGCTGCCATCTTCCACTACCAAAAGTCACTAAGGCTGTCACTAAGAAGCAATACAGGAAACAAACGCAGAGCATGTGCCTTGTGCAACCAATCAATTCTCATATTTAAAATGAAACCAAAAATCTAATATCTTAGAACAACTGCTCTGTTTGCTCCAGTTTTCTTTGCACCAGCCTCATATACTTTTCTTATTTGTAAAGGAAACTAAGAATATTCATAAATTTAAATGCTTATAGTCTATTTTTTATTCTATGGTAATACTATTGTCCGCCTACCATATAAATGAAAACATGAAAGATGCTCTTGATCTGATTTCCTTTTTATAGAGATGTTTGAATGACAGTTAAAGAAAAACCCATGAAAGCTAGAAAACAATTTAAAAGTTAATACAAATAACTGGTAAAAAAGGAGTTATATTAACATTTTTACACATGTGGAATTTATATTATAATTTTATTTAACCCAAACTCATGTTTGGTGATAAACTGTAAATGTTTATATGGTTCAATTAAGCTACATTTATTCTTGTTTGCAGCTATTTATGTATACTATAGTATTCTATTTTGTGTTTTGAAATCTGCCTTTTTAAGATTTTGACCCATCTTTAATTCTAATTGAATAGAACTATACTTAGACCACGGCAATGATTATGACATCATTATGATTATTTTTGGCAAACACAATGAAGCCAATGTATTAAATCTGCTTTCAGGCACTTTTGTCATCACTGGTGGTGCATTTTTCCCATAAAACCGTGAAGTCATAGATTTGTACCCCTGCTTAATAGCTGCTACTTTGGTATGTGGGGTGTGATGACATTGGAGCAAATCCCAAAAATAAGCCTGTTATCCTTTGTATTTTAGAAACAAGAGAAAGAGGTGAAAAATTCAAGATCGGAAAAACAAGCCGAGTAAAACTGAAACTGAAGGCACCAAAAGGACTTGACACTGAGTTGCCCATTCAGCAGAGGCAAAACAAAAATATGATTAAAAAAATTGTGAAATCACATGAACAAATGGATTAGACACTGGAAAAACAATCCGATGCAATGCATGTTACTTACTGTAAATATACCAATTTGGCAAATGGTTTAACCATGATGTATTTTAATCTTTTAAGCATTAACAAATTTTATTTAATAAAAACTGTTCTGATTAAAAGGTTTGTAAAATCATTAAATACATAACAGCAAGTTCCACTGTACTGTCAACAATTGTGTTACATATAGTACAGTCATTTTTGGTGTGCTTATAGGGAACCTTCAAGCGAACAGGTGAGAAGTAGAGGAAAAACACAACATTTAAAGAGACAATAGGCTGCTTGAGACTTACAGGCAGTAACGATAAATAATTACTGCTGCCCATGTAACATGGAAAAACAGCAGAAAATCAACTATGACCATGTCTGATATATCAAATAGTTGTCAACACCAATAAATAACTATGGGATAGCAAGGTGGCATCACTACAAAGTACAGATTGGCCAAGATTTCAGAGTGCAAATGTTCTGAAATGCCTTTTAAAACAGAGATGAAGGGGGGGGGGGGGGCGTGGCTACCGCGCGGCTGTATGGATGCATGAGACGGTAGCTCCGTTACACCGAGAGTAATACTCACTTTCTGGGGTGCTTTCGAGGTCTCATACTGGCATCGTTGGACGGCATTTCTCCTCCTCATCCCGCCGAGATGACCCGCAAATGCAAAAACTTACCGCAACTGAAGAAATTACCACAATTCTTCCCGCGGAATCCTCGAGGCCTACTCCAAGATAGCGCTGACGGCGCCTCGCCTTCGGCTTCCAGCAGCTCTGGATCGGAGGCCCCAAGCCCGGATCTCCAAAACCGATCACCACATGGGTCTCCAGGGATGTCTACTCCGCTCTCCCGCAGACCGGCAAAGTCCAGGCCGAGGATGACAGAGAACCCCGACGCGGAACAGGTTAGTGGTGAGGGTGATCAGCTGGAGGATACCAGGGAAATCTCGGATACTATAGACATGTTCCCCACGTCTAACCAACCTGTATCCGACACTACATTGAAGGACATGCTGGTCTCCCTACGCAGCACCCTACATAGTGACATGATGGACTGCATGAGGGGGTTCAAATCAGATATCAATGCAATGGGCGTGCGGGTCGACCATGTGGAGCACAAAATGGGCGAATTCGCAACTACCATTAATTCAGTAGTCGATGCCCAGAACGACCAATCAGAGGAGGTGGCATGACTAAAAGCAAAAGTCGCAGATTTAGAGGTGGTCCAGACGCAACAATATTAAATTGAGGGGCGTCCCAGAGCTGGTACTACCGGCGCAACTTCTCCAATATGCTCAGGAAATGTTGGGTGCCTTCTTGCCGGACCTACCTGTCTCTGATCTAGCGAACGACAGAATACATCGCCTACCAAAGCCATCACATCTCCCGGACAATATTCCGAGAGATGTACTGATGAGGATCGACTTTTTCCAGGTCAAGGAAAAGTTTACTTTGGCCTTCCGAACCAACAAACAACCCCCGGAACGCTATGCTAACCTCCAAGTTTTTGCAGATCTCTCACAGCATACAATGCAAAGGAGGAAAGCATTGCTGCCCATTACCAAAGCTCTTCGCAATCATGCCATTATATATAGATGGGGATTTCCATGCAAACTAACCATCACCAGGGAGGGCCAAACGACGATGATTAACAATCTGGAGGATGGCCTGGACCTACTCAAACATTGGAATATTCTCCCCTCTCAAGTTGACACTACCCCAGTACCTCTGTCGAAAATTTTGTCTCAAGACAACTGGCAAGTAGTGGCACGTAAGAAAAAGGGCTTGAGCCGCACTTACTAGGCCAACGGATACTTCGATTGACATAGAATATTCTTTCTCATGAATCTCTCGGTACTTGCGGAACTGTGTGAACGTTGTTTTTCCCCCAATTATATGACGGGCAGGAACACTGCCTACAGATTCCAAGTTGAATCATCCTTTTTACCTGTATGGCTAATGCCAAAGTTTTGGAACTCTCGCTTTGTCTTCATCTGTACTGTCGTCTTCTTCTTCCCTTTTTTCTATGTTTTGTCTCATCCCTGGATCCTACCCTTTACCCTTTTGAGATGGACTCTGTGGTGCTCAGACCATACCATCTGGAGATGTGGAACTAAATCAGCTTGGACGCCTGCGCTTCAGCGGAACTGCTCTACAATCAAGAGAGGTATGCGGACCATCCTACTCACTATCTATTTTTGCTACCAATGCTTAATATAATTTCCTTTAATGTGCATGGGTTAAACCACCCAGCAAAGAGGGCATCGGTCTGGAAAGAAGCTCAGAGACTGCATGCTGATGTACTCTGTTTACAGGAATCGCATTTTCTGGCTAGTGACCCGCCACCTTTTCACAACAAAAACTTCTCTCATTTTTTGCGCATCCGCTTCACAAAAACGCAAAGGTGTTGTGATGGCTATTAGAGATTCGATTGCTTTTTCGCATATCCTCACAGTAACGGACCCTGAGGGCAGATATATAATTTTGGTGGGCTCTCTTAATAATAAGAACTATATCATTGCAAACCTTTATGCTCCCAATACCCACCAACTTCGGTTTCTCAAGAGACTGCTCACAAGAATCAACGAAGTGCGTCAAGGAGCCCTAGTACTCTGTGGGGACTTTAATTTAACTGTAGACTTCCAAATGGATACTACCACCAGATCCCGTAGACCTCTTCCCTCTTTACAACGTTTGTTGCGAGAGGAGGGGCTATACGACGTCTGGAGATGCCAGCACTCTAATGAGAGGGACTATTCATTTCACTCCTCCAGACACAATACGTATTCTAGAATCGACCTGATCCTTGTGGATAGATTTTTGTTGCAAGCAGTGTCCTCCTCCGCCATCCATGGCATCTCTTGGTCCGACCATGCTCCTGTCTCGGAAGAGGTGGCGGAGGGGAACACTCATAATGTGTCTGGGGTCTGGAGAGCGAGTGCTGGCGTATTCGGGTCACCTGCACAGGTATTAGAAGTATCCAAAAGTCTTAAGGAATTTTTTGTAACCAACACTGGCTCTGTTAACGACCCTATGGTTCTTTGGTGTGCACACAAAGCTTTTGTAAGGGGTATTCTGTTACAGGCTAGTGTAAGACTTAAGAAACAGAGGTCCACCAAATTGGACCAAATCCTGAAAGATATTGACCTACTAGACAAACAGAACAAGACAAATCCCTGCCCCACGACGGCGCACAAATTGGGCACTCTACGATCTGAACTCAGACTGCTGCTCTTAGAAGATCACAAATTTGTCCATTACCTCAAATTAACACACTACTCGGTAGGGAATAGAGCGGGTAAATACCTAGCCCAGCGATTGAAAGACCAAAAATCTCGAACCACCATCCCCTATCTAATCAAATCCTCAGATAATAGTAAAATATTTAATCCCAAAGATATTGCTAATTCCTTCGCCCAATACTATTCCTCACTCTATAATATTAAATCTGACCCCACCACCTCACAACCAACAGAAGCAGACATCCAAGCCTTTTTAGAGAGTATCTCACTGCCCAAACTTTCTGGGGAGCAACTTTCCACGCTAAATGCCCCAATATCACAGGCAGAAATACAAAAAATCATCAGATCATTGCCGTCGGGCAAATCTCCTGGCCCTGATGGCCTCCCCGGCGAATATTACTTAAAATTTGGCGATCTTTTAACCCCAACATTACAAGCAATTTACTCCCAAGCGGCTACTACCTCCTCCTTCCCCTCGGAAATGCTAGGCGCATATGTTGTCACCATACCCAAACCAGGAAAATCACCAGATACTCCGGCCAATTTCCGCCCTATTTCACTTCTGAATACAGATGTAAAAATATATGCTAAAATTCTGGCCCAGAGACTGCTCCTCATACTGCCGACACTTATAAGCCCTGACCAAGCAGGATTCACAATGGGACGACAGGCCTCTGATGCGACTAGACGAGTGATTGATGTCGTGTGCCATGCAAGGACCTGTCGGACGCCTTCTCTGCTCCTCTCTTTGGATGCGGAGAAGGCGTTCGACAGGATACATTGGAGGTATATGAACTCTGTCCTTTGTAAATTTGGATTTGAAGGCCCTATTTTATCCGCAATATTAGCCCTCTATTCCACTCCCTCCGCAAGGGTATATACTTCTAGCATTCTATCCCAACCTTTTAATATAACGAATGGCACGCGGCAGGGATGTCCATTGTCCCCCTCCATCTTCAACTTATTAATAGAACCCCTAGCTCAAAAAATCAGATCACACCCAGACATCCAAGGTTTTACCTTCAGAGGCAAGAACCACAAAATAAATCTATTCGCTGACGATATTATTCTATTCCTCACGTCCCCAACCCTTTCCTTAAAATACACTCAGAATATATTAGATGAATTCAGTAATGTCTCTTACTATAAAGTTAACGATACTAAGTCCCTTATCCTCCCCTTGGATGTCCCGCTGCAGTTAAAGCTTAGTTTACAAAAATCTTTTCCTTACTCCTGGAAAGGGGACAGTATAACGTATCTGGGCCTGCAGATTACAGCAGACCCCAATAGATTAGCTGACACCAACTATACCTTGCTACTCCAAAAGTTAGCCACGGAAACCAAACGTATTTCTGAATCAGAACTAACGTGGTCAGGACGCCTAGCCTCTTTTAAAAGGCTATTGCTCCCACAGATTCTTTACGTATTTCGTACCCTACCTATACTCATCAAACCCATTCACCTTAAACTACTTAATTCCCTTCTTAATGATTATATTTGGCAAAAGAAGAAACCTAGGTGCTCTAAAAGTTTGCTAATAAAACACAGAAAGGTAGGAGGCATGGGATATGTGGAGCTACAAGATTTTCAAGGCAGTTGTACTCACCCAGCTCAGTACTTGGTTTAATGGACAGGCCCCTGCCCCCTGGAGAGACATTGAACAATCCATGTCCCCGACAGGTGACCTCCTTTCTTTGCTTTGGCTTGACCGTCTGAGACCCTTTAACTTACGACAACTACCGTTGACGATCCAGGCCTCTCTTTGGGCATGGAGGGAACTTGGACGGATCGAACAGCTGGAAGTGGGAATGGTTGATGTCCCTATAGATATTGACCTACTTACCAAAGCTATCCCTGGTCTTGCTCTTCCCAACTGGAAGCCCAAGGGTATCACTATTATCTCTGACTTATTATGTGACAAACAAATCAAAAACTTTAAAACACTGAGGGCTGAATATGGTTTAGAGTTGGATGAGCTGTACAAATATGGTCAAGTATCACACTTTTTGCACTCACTGCCCACATGCCGAATTTATATGCGGGAAGATGTTTGAAAGTTTTATATGAAGAAACACACGCTAGTAAGAGGAGTCTCATTTTTTTTTATGGCCTTCTTCAGCACAAAAATGTATTTACTAAATCCTCCCCTTATTTAAAGTGGGAAGGAGACTTGGGGAAAATATACCCACTAAAACAGTGGTACCAAGCCGTTAACTCAATTTACAAGGCATCTCGCTGTGTTAACCACTGGGAATTGTACCAAAAAATATCCTTGCGGTGGTACCTTACCCCATATAGGATGTCAAATTCTCCAGGGAAAACTCTAACTTGTGCTGGAGGGGCTGTGGAGATGTGGGCTCTCTTAAACATATTCTTTGGTCATGTAAGCATTTGACCAGTTTTTGGAACAGCGTATTTAGATTACTAGCTTCGCTCACGGGAATAATTTCTCCTTCTGAACCAGGGCTGGCCTTATTAAATTTGGGTATTGAGAAATATCCTCCCCAGTATCGAACGGTGGTGACACATGTTCTTCTAGCTGCCAGATCACTCATAACCCAGAAGTGGAAAACAGCTGTAGTTCCCAATCTCTCCGAAGTAATTACTATTGTGAAAACTAACTGTATATATGAAACTTTACTATCTTACAGGTTAAGTAATGGTATGAAACGTGCGGATGTTTGGAAAGTATGGAGAGTTAAATACCACTAACCTATCTCTACACTCCTCATATATTGAGAGCCATAGGTCCATCCCAAAATCCTTGACCCTTAAAACCTTTCCTCCCCCCCCCCCCCCCTTTGTTCCTTTCCTCCCCAACCACTATCTTCTGTTCGTCTTAAGGTTAACACCTTCTCTCTCTTCTTCTATTCTATCTGCTCCTTCCTTCCTTTTTTTTTTTTCTTTTTTCTTTTCTTTTTCTCCCTCCTCAATTCTGTGGCTTTCTATAGTCCCAATTTACCCTTTCTTCACTAAAGGATCGAAAGGATAGCCTACGTATACTGAAAGGGGTTTAGTTATAGTACGTAGAATGATATCCTAAGATCTCAACACTTAGCTATATTTACGAATGGATACATTATTATGCTCCTCTTTCTTCACTTGGATTGAGTCTGCAAATGGTATATGTCATTGTCCTATTGTAACTCCTTTCATATACAAGATGTATGTTACTGTCTATTTTCTGTATCTGTGAAAAATCTAATAAAAACTAAATAAAAAAAAAAAAACAGAGATGAAGCACTTCAGCCTGGTTTTCACTGAAAAAGAAATGTGTCCTGCGAATGTACAATGTAATAAATGGGTAGTAATGAGGTTTACGTTTACTACTACCACGGGTGCAAGGCTAATCCTGCTGGTTTGAGATTCGCAGTCCAAGTAAATTCATGTGCTGATTTGCCCAAGAGAATTTGTTTAAATCATAATATACTGTATGGCCTTTGAGCTATGACTATGGCTTGCTTTATAAAAAAAAAAATGAAAAAAAGGCTATAGCTCTAACCCTTTCTATACTCTTCAAGTATTACCACAAAGTGAGTGCACAATATCTACTTAAACCAATAGTGCCATAAATGTAATATATACATAAACTTGTAAGAATTATTCAACTACAAAAATCTGTAAAGTGCTCCGTGCAATTTAAAAAAAATAAACATAATTCAACATATACATTGGTGCAAAAAAAATAAAAAATTTACCCTTAAAGTGCTTAGTGCAAGTAATAAAGTTCAACAAGTAGTGAAGTGTTAAAACGGCGCTTGGTGTTGAGAAATATAAAGCAGCCAGCACTACAAGAGACAACTTGTGCAAAAAAAAAAGGAATATAAAATGTGCAAAACATAAATCATACAAATATGAATCGTAAAGTGATAAACTTTGTACAAATAAATATATAGAAAAGCTCATAAACAGTCAATGTTTCAAAAAGAGTCCATATATTCATGATTCAAATATTAATGTTCAAACACCCAAGTGAAAATCATCGCTGAGAAAACCTTCTGCCCCCAAATATAGTGTAAGGAAGCTTACCAGAACAGTGGGGCCCTATTCAGCATATACCAAATGGGTCAAATGGGCTTTGGTGTCACCTGAATAGGGAATCTTCACTGGAATCATCGCCAAATGCAGACAACCACCGTAGCCAACGGAATGTTATATAAATTTATAGAACCTTTCAGAGTGTTGAGTCCTCTCATCGATACTCTGTTAGGGCATAAATCCATGGAGAAAACACAGGAGACTTGACATTTGTTAGAATTTTATACCAATATAATGCTGCGCTATGCAAATATAATCATGCAGTAACCGTACTAAATCATAATATGACTGGTTGCAGCTAAATAGTGGTGGTGAGATATTCTAATCCTATATACAAAATCTAGTGAATCTAATAACACAATCTTATGTGATTATAACTTGCAATCATGAACAATTAAAAATACAATCCTATGCAATCCTCCCAATGACAACCCGTGTAGCATACACACCTCTATATACACATGTAGCATTCATATATGATAGAGAAATTTGCAACCCTGTGCAATAATTGTGATACTGCTATAATTGCAGTGGCAACCTGTAATTTACATCAATCCATATAAAAGTGCATCAATATACAATAATCAATATAGAAATAAAGTGAACCATGTTTAAAGTGCTCTTGTGTCAAACTAATTCATGCATTAATCTGTGTCCATAAAATCGCAGCATAAAGTCCATTCATAACTACTCCATTCTTCTGGTGCTCATTGCAGATGATAAAACAGATGAAATAACAGTAAAGTGCTTGTGTATGCACTCACCTTAGAGCATGTGACCATGCACCTAATCTCGATCAAAACACGCTTTTAAACCACCTCTGGGTTTATGGTCAGCGTTTAGATCCTTGGATGGTTGCTTGCAGCAATATTCATATGGAAAACAGAGGAAACTGGATAGTGTATTCACGTTTTAAAAGTTTTATTTAAAATGACAATATTCCCTATATTAGGGTACTCACATCTAATAGGGGCTATGAGCACACCACTCTGTATCAAGCCAAAAAAATATAAAGGTGCTGTGCTGATGTGTCCTCTCCCATTCTGAGAACATTCCACTGTCTCACAAACTGTCCTGTCCCCTCTACAACATCTGTCGATACTGGTAAATGTCGTGTCTTCTTCAGGGGGAATTCCTCAGGGGGGGGACCATCTGTTTTTGGAATTTCCCTTTGTATTAAGTAGAGAACCACTGCATTGTTTGGAAGCAAAAAAACAAAAGTTAGGCATACAATGGTTACACCTATCCCTATCCATCGAGCCTGGGTAAAACCGGTGAGAACTATCTAATATATATTTGCTGGTATCAGATTTATAACTACTTGAGAAAAAAATAATGTTTTGCAACTAAAACTACCTGAATAAAAGTATTTTTCTCAAACTGAAATTAATCAAGTAGGGGAGCTGCAGTTACAGTATGTGTAAGCCAAGCTAATTGTAAAATAAAGCCAATTATGTGCTGACACTGTACTGTTACTGAAACTTTTCCTAAAAATCACACTGTTCCATAGCATCACATACCATTTTAAGGCATCTCACAAGCATTAAGGACCGAGCCTGTTTTTCAGACTCGGTGTTTACAAGTTAAAAACAAGTTTTTTTTGCTAGAAAATTACTAAGAACCCCCAAACATTATACTTTTTTTCTAACACTCTAGAGAATAAAATGGCGGTCATTGCAATACTTTTTGTCACACCGTATTTGCACAATGGTCTTACAAGGTCATTTTATTTTTTTTATTTCACTTTTTTGAATTAAAAAATAAGACAACAGTAAAGTTAGGCCAATTTTTTTTATTGTTAAAGATAATGTTATTCCAATAAATTGATACCCAACGTGTCACGCTTCAAAATTGCACCCGCTCATGCAATGGTGTCAAACTTTTACCCTTAAAAATCTCCATAGGCCACGTTTAAAAAAATCTACAGGTTGAATGTTTTGAGTTACAGAGGAGGTCTAGGGCTAGAATTTATTGCTCTCGCTCCACCGATTGCGGTGATACCTCACATGTGTGGTTTGAACATCTTTTTCATATGCGAGCACTGCTCACGTTCGTTTCTGCACATGAGCTCGTTGGGACGGGACATGTAAAAAAAAAATTCTATTTATTTTACTTTATTTTTTTGCTTTTTAAAACAGTTTTTTTTCTTTTTTTTTAAATTCACTTTTATTCCTATTACAAGGAATGTAAACATCCTTTGTAATAGAAAAAAGCATTACAGATCCTCTTAAATATTAGATCTGGGGTCAGAAAGTCCTCAGATCTCATATTTGGACTTAAATTCAATATATGAAAAAATGACAACAAAAAATGGCCCTTTAAGATGTTTTGATGTCGCTTCCACCTTGCTATGGTATGGAGATGGGTGGAGGCCATCTTCCCCTAACTCGCATCCAAACCACAGAAGGAGAACGATTCGGTTGCTTGCCCTGCTACCAGCGGCTCGGGTAAGCCGCCTAATCTGCCTCAGAGACCACCATTATCGTAAACAGAAATGCCCACTGAAAAGATAAATACCTCGTTTGTGGCAGCAGCTGCTGCCATTACCGAGATATCCATCTTTAAATTGCTGATGCATATATACAGTGGGCAGTCGTTAAGTGGTTAACTTTGTATTTTGAATGCTGCCCTTGAAGCTGCATGAAAAGATCCTCTGCTAATTTTTGTATTGGTATGGTACTGTATATCCCTGCGTGGCAGCACCCATCTTGCAATGCATATTTTTGGACAGTAGTTTGCTCTATAAATGGCCAGAATATAATAACAGGATTCACCAGCATGCACTAAAGAGGCTGGAATCCATATTTAAACGGAATACCCAGAGTCCCCTTCCCATCCCCCTTCTTGTATGATCATTATCATACTTTTGTACTTAAGTGATACTGCCATAGTATACCAAAGCATAATCTTTTACTCTTATCCTAATTTCTCTATACATGGACCCTAACGTGTTGAGGATGTTCTACCTAACCCCCACCCCCCCCCCCCCACTTGCTACTCCTTATGTCTCTGCAATTATCTTGGGCATGCAACTCTGGATGTCTCTGTTTGTTTCTGTTCTATTATATGCACATACCATCCACCCCATGCATGCTGAAAAAAACTATTTTATTATCATGTTGTTGTTAGGGAAATTCACTCCTGTTAGCCCTTGTACACACGGTCGTAAATTCCGACGGAAAATGTCAGATCGCACCGTGTTGTCGGATAATCCGACTGTGTGTGGGCTCCATCTGACTTTTTCTGTCAGAATGTCCGACCAACAAAGTTTGAGAGCTGGATATAAAATTTTCCAACAACATGATCCGATAGGACTTTGTCCAATCGTTTGTAGAGAATTCCGATTGGACAAAGTGACACGCATGCTCAGATCAAATTACGAGACCAAAGCTATTGGCTACTAGCCTTAACGTAGTGCCGTCGTAACGTACAAACGTCATCACGTTCCGAACTATTGGATTTTCCGACAACTTTGTCCGATCGTGTGTATGCAACACCAGTTTTGGACAAAATCCGTCAGAAAAAATTCATCGGATTTTGTTGTCGGAATGTCCGACCGTGTGTACAAGGGCTTGGAGTTATCATGAGAAAAAGATGTCTCCACTGAAGCTTTATCACCAATCCTTGATTCCACAACAACCCAAAATGTTCAAAATCCAATTGTCACAGGGACAGATAGGGTGGTGAAATCTGCTGAACAGGGGCAAAGATAGCAAAAAATACATTATGGGGGTGTTAACGCTTCTATATACAGTCCAAAAAACTCAAAAATAATTATTTTGTCTGGAGTTGAACCTAAAAAATGTACATGTTCTGATTTACAAACAAATTCAACTTAAGAACAAACCTACATAATCTTTCTTGTTTGTAACCCGGGGACTGCCTGTATACAAGACAAACCACCATCAGCACCATAACATGCCTGATGGCATCTGGCTACACAGAGCCCAGTAAGGAATACAAATTTACAGAACGTACCAAAGTAGAAAGTATACAATAGTACAAGTAGAAAAATATAATTAAAAGAAACAGTAGCATAAACAGAGAGACTTACAACTATACAACACACACACAGAGGCACACCTTCTGCTCTGATCCCAAGTTGTCATATCATAGGTAATACCTAGAGTATCATATAACTGTCTAGAGACCATATTATAAGGAAAAACATCACATAAATGATTGCAAGGTGGTAAAATCAGCCATCTAAGATGCTGAAAGATCTAACCAGGGCTGCCATACCTTGGTAAATTTTCTTGGGCAAGCTCGACCTGTATAAATGATCTTATATGTAGGCAGTTCACCAAATGACAAATGTACTGTAATGTAGGTAGAGTAGTATTGCAAAATAACTTTCCTGTCATGGAAAAAAGTAGACAGAACATAATACAACTGTAGGTGCGCTGAACAAAGTCATTGACAATACCTAAAAGGCACACTTCCAGAGCTTTGGGAGCTGGCAGATTCAGATTGGTCTCAAGTAGATTAAATAATTCAGCCAGGAAGGTGGAGAGCTGGGGACTGGTCCATAACATATGCAGGTTAGCCAACAGTTCTCCAGCTTGGACAACAAGTTTGTGCCGCCAGAGCCAAGCAAGACAGTTTGGCCAGAGTGTAATGTAGTTGCTGAAAAAAATGTAATTGGGATATTCTATCTACTGTGCTAATAACATTGTGAAAGCAACTTTCAGTAACTTCTTCCCAACCGTTTTCAGTAAGATCTAAAGGTAATGCAACTATTTCCTGTAGGAAGATGCAAACGGATGTAAAACCTCAGCGTGTAGACCTTCATAGAAGGTACCGACCAGCTTAGTGTTTTCAGAACCAAACATTGGATGTAGATTGAATGGTACTACACCTGTGGAAATTGCTATTGACATACAAATGAGATACATAGACAACACCCTTACTAATCCACCAGGTTGCATCTGTATGGCTATATAACAAATTAAATCTGGAATTATATCATCAAGGGGCTTGAGGTGTAGTATAGGTTATGCCTGGAGACAAAATCTGTTCTCCCACCACCCAAGCCAAATAGAGACATCCTCGGGGAAAACATTTTGCATAGGGAAAATACACACCTATGAACACCATCATTGAAAGAATGTGAATCCCCAAATACTTAAATTTGGAAGTGCATAAATTAGAAGATTTCAAATAGTTATAGGTAGTCCAGGGACTGATAGGAAAATCAACTGACTCTTGGGCCGAAGCCTCTCCATACCTCTCCACCACCTGCATTAAAGCATAGGAGGAGGCCTCTGAGCCATTTAAATAAATCAATGAATCATCTGCATACAATGAGATCTTCTCCTCCAGCAGGCTCTAGCAGATGCCACCCAACTCAGGGTTCTGTCAAATCAACAGTGCCCGTAGTTCCATAACAAGTATATGTATCAGAAATGGGGAGAGCAGGCAGCACTGTCGGGTAACCCGCTGCAGAGAAATTCATGGAGATACATGACTGTGCAAACTCTTGCTTGAGTGTTAGAGTAAAGCAAAGGGACCCAATGAATAAATTGAGGACCAAAACCAATCTGTGACATGACCACCTAACAGGGTTGAAAGTCCTTTGGACATCCAATGATAGCACCGAACCACTCTTCTGCTACTATGATACAAACGTTTGATATTATCATGTGCTTTTGCCTGGCATAAACCCAGATTGGTCCAGGTTAACAAAGAGAGGATTACTTTGTTCAGATGATTAGAAAGTACCTAAGTAGCTAAGGCCCTAATGTCAAAATTCAACAAAGAGATGGGGTGGTAAGAACCACAAAGTAATTTATCTTTGTCGGGTTTGGGTAACAATATAATAAGAGCCTTGATCATTGGGTCTGATAAACATCTTGCTTTCAAGGAGTCTCTAAATAAAGCAAGTAATCTGGGGATAGTACATCAACATGGGTCTGGTATCATGTGGCAGGTAGACCATCAAGGCCTGGGGTCTTATTAGGAGCAAGGGAGTGAATAGTTGTACCAAGTTCCTCGTCAGTCAATGGGTCATCAAGTAATTGGTGCCATGAAGAAGTAAGTTATGGAAGGTGTAGGTTAGCAATAAACTCATCTAGAGCCACCAGAGAAGCCGGAAGCAGGTCCACATGTAGCCTGTCATAGCATTGGGCAAACACATCGTTGATTGCTTTAGGGTCTGTCGAAGTTAATCTCTAGTCATTCTTAACCCTTTCCCGCCGAGCGTACGCAGATATGCGTACTCGGCTTCCGGGGGTTATACCGGGATGATGCCCGCACCTGCAGGCATCATCCCAGTACCGTTTTTTGCAGCAGGCGATTGGCTATCCAGGCATAACAACCGATGCGGCTAAAAGCCGCTCGGCTGTTATGCCGGAGGAGCGGGAGGGGACGTCCCCCCTCTCGCCGCCTCTCGCCGCTGTTACCGGTGCTCCCGCTCGATCGGGAGCACCGATCAGTGATCTGACGCCTCCGGCTGCTGCGGAGGAACTGGAACAAAGCCGTAATTGGCTTCGTTCCAGTCTCCTCATCGTAAACATGGAAGCGACGTCATGACGTCACTTCCCGTTTACTCGGCTACCAATGGCGCCGGTTTTAAAAAAATATCCGGTATTCAGAATCGCCGTTTTCGGCGATCTGAATACATTGAAGTGTAAAGGAGGGGTGGGGGGTCTTTTAGACCCCCGATCCCTCCATAAAGAGGACCTGTCACCACCTATTACTGTCACAAGGGATGTTTACATTCCTTGTGACAGCAATAAAAGTGATCAAATTTTTTTTTTTTAAACAATTTAGTCATTTTAAAATAAATAAAATAAATAAAAAAATAAAAAATTTTTTTTTAAAGCGCCCGCCGTCCCCGCGAGCTTGCGAAGCAAAGAGAACGCATACGGAAGTCCCGCCCGCGTATGTAAACGGTGTTCAAATCACACATGTGAGGTATCGCCGCGATCGTCAGAGCGAGAGCAATAATTCTAGCACTAGACCTCCTCTGTAACGCTAACCTGGTAACCGTAAAAAAAATTTAAAACGTCGCCTATTGAGATTTTTAGGTACCATACTTTGTCGTCAATCTACAAGTGCGCGCAATTATAAAGTGTGACATGTTTGGTATCTATTTACTCGGCGTAACATTATCTTTCACATTACGCAAAAAAATTGGGCTAATTTTACTGTTTTTTTGTTTTTTTTATTCATGAAAGTGTCCCTTTTCCCAAAAAGTTGCGTTTAAAACACCACTGCGCAAATACTGTGTGACATAAAATATTGCAACAATCGCCGTTTTATTCTCTAGAGTCTCTGCTAAAAAAATATATATAATGTTTGGGGGTTCCAAGTAATTTTCTAGCAAAAAATATGGATTTTAACTTGTAAACACCAAATTCCAAAAATAGGCTTAGTCATGAAAGGGTTAAACATCAGAAGTCAACAAGAACAGCCCTAAATGGAGAGTTAGCATCTCATGCCTTACAGTGTTATCTACTTCCTGATTGGAGGGATTTATAGTTATAGTTTAAATTGTAAGTATATTGACTGATAAACAAGAAAGTGGTCAAGATAATACAGTCAGATAAGAAAAGAAAAACAAGGAATAGAGAAAAGGAAAGGCAAATAAAAATAAAAGAAAAGGGATGTAGGAGGCCAATCTAGGGAGGTGAAATATGGGGATATTTTTAAGATTAATAAGTATCACCATAAAAATAAGCGCATAAAGTCTAGTCTAGAACCTCCTGACCTTTCAACATAGCCACATCATGTATAATACCTGGTTACAGCCTCTGAACATCCTCTTGAGATGTACTGTATATTTAACTATTATTGGGAAAACCAAACATCATTAAAACTATTAGGCAAAGTTCACACTTGTTCAATCTCTGAAAAGTGATCCACAGTTAATTGCTTTTTAGAGTACAGCACATATACTACCTATTTTATAGCAACCTTTGTTGATCCAGCACTGAAATAAGCTCTTAGTTATACCTGGTTTAAAGCTTTGGTTTCCAAATAATGGTGCCAAGGGTGCTAGAGAGGGTCTCAACCCATAGCTGTTAAATCTGTCCCACAGTGTAAGGCAGTATAATAAAGGACAAAATAATTGGGTGTCCATGTTCGGGTCTGATCATGCTGGCAATAGAATGTGACTGACAAAAATGTGCTTCTGCATGGACACACTGGGCAGTGGTCAGTCCTAGTGATGGCCGAACGGTTCGCCCGGCGGTCGTTTCGCGGCGAATTTCCGACTTTCGCCGTCCGCGGGTTCGAACGCCTTTTTCCGTCGTTCGCCCCGGCGGACTTACGTGTTTAATGTATACAAGAACTTTAACCTTTCGTGACACGTTTATCATGTGTTACAGGACAACCAATTGAGACATGACAGCTCATGGACACTTGGACATTCCCCCTAACCTATAAATACACCCGATCCGGTGGCCATTTTACATTCTTTCTTCTGTCACTGTAGGGAAAGGATCCTGTGTGGAGTAGGGACAGAGAAAACGCTAGCTATTTGGTACACAAAAGTTCTTTTCAGGACTGGTATAGGTGTTAGGTCAGCAGCCTGAGTTTCTTTTGTCAGTTTAGATAAAGGGACAGAGCGCTGTATGCTGCTATTTTAGGGACAGCTCAGCCAGATTAGTCTTTCTTCATCATCATCATCATCATCATCATTAGCTGTTACTATCAGGTCCACAAAAGAGCTGTTCCAGCTAATCGTTCCAGCCTACTCTTTTTTGCCAATTTGTATAGGGACAGGCAGGAAGCAGTGTGTCAGGCAGTGAGGATAATTTTAAAGACTTGCTGTTACTATTAGTTCCACAAAGGTTCTTTTCAGGACTGGTATCAGTGGTACGGTAATAGGCTTGTACACGTATAATATTCTTTCTTCCAAATATAGAAAGAATATTATACTTGACTGCTGCCCTTCTGCTGCAGTCTGCTAATCATTCACAACTCACTTGTTCCACAAAGCTCTTTATCAGGACTGGTAACTTGGTCTGTCTAGGGTGCTACGGTACATAGGCTTGGGTGCGGTACAGTCTGCTGTTCTGTAAGGACCGCTATCGGTCCACAATACATAGGGTTGCCGTGCACTACTGCTGACCGCTGCCCTATACTGCAGCAGTCCTTCATTGGTATAGGGACTGACGTACAGTCTGCTAATCACTAACACACAACCTGCTTGGTCCACAAAAGTTCTTATAAGGACTGGTAACTTGGTATAGGGTGCTACGGTACATAGGCCTGAGTGCGTTACAGTCTGCTGTTCTGTAAGGACCGCTATCGGTCCACAATACATAGGGTTGCCGTGCACTACTGCTGACCGCTGCCCTATACTGCAGCAGTCCTTCAGCGGTATAGGGACTGACGCACAGTCTGCTAAACACTAACACACAACCTGCTTGGTCCACAAAAGTTTTTATAAGGACTGGTAACTTGGTATAGGGTGCTACGGTACATAGGCCTGAGTGCAGTACAGTCTGCTGTTCTGTAAGGACCGCTATCGGTCCACAATACATAGGGTTGCCGTGCACTACTGCTGACCGCTGCCCTATACTGCAGCAGTCCTTCATTGGTATAGGGACTGACGTACAGTCTGCTAATCACTAACACACAACCTGCTTGGTCCACAAAAGTTCTTATAAGGACTGGTAACTTGGTATAGGGTGCTACGGTACATAGGCCTGAGTGCGTTACAGTCTGCTGTTCTGTAAGGACCGCTATCGGTCCACAATACATAGGGTTGCCGTGCACTACTGCTGACCGCTGCCCTATACTGCAGCAGTCCTTCATTGGTATAGGGACTGACGTACAGTCTGCTAATCACTAACACACAACCTGCTTGTTCCACAAAAGTTCTTATAAGGACTGGTAACTTGGTATAGGGTGCTACGGTACATAGGCTTGAGTGCGGTACAGTCTGCTGTTCTGTAAGGACCGCTATCGGTCCACAATAGATAGGGTTGACGTGCACCACTGCTGACCGCTGCCCTATACTGCAGCAGTCCTTCAGCGGTATAGGGACTGACGTACAGTCTGCTAAACACTAATACACAACCTGCTTGGTCCACAAAAGTTCTTATAAGGACTGGTAACTTGGTATAGGGTGCTACGGTACATAGGCTTGAGTGCGGTACAGTCTGCTGTTCTGTAAGGACCGCTATCGGTCCACAATAGATAGGGTTGACGTGCACCACTGCTGACCGCTGCCCTATACTGCAGCAGTCCTTCAGCGGTATAGGGACTGACGCACAGTCTGCTAAACACTAACACACAACCTGCTTGGTCCACAAAAGTTTTTATAAGGACTGGTAACTTGGTATAGGGTGCTACGGTACATAGGCCTGAGTGCGTTACAGTCTGCTGTTCTGTAAGGACCGCTATCGGTCCACAATACATAGGGTTGCCGTGCACTACTGCTGACCGCTGCCCTATACTGCAGCAGTCCTTCATTGGTATAGGGACTGACGTACAGTCTGCTAATCACTAACACACAACCTGCTTGGTCCACAAAAGTTCTTATAAGGACTGGTAACTTGGTATAGGGTGCTACGGTACATAGGCCTGAGTGCGTTACAGTCTGCTGTTCTGTAAGGACCGCTATCGGTCCACAATACATAGGGTTGCCGTGCACTACTGCTGACCGCTGCCCTATACTGCAGCAGTCCTTCAGCGGTATAGGGACTGACGCACAGTCTGCTAAACACTAACACACAACCTGCTTGGTCCACAAAAGTTCTTATAAGGACTGGTAACTTGGTATAGGGTGCTACGGTACATAGGCCTGAGTGCAGTACAGTCTGCTGTTCTGTAAGGACCGCTATCGGTCCACAATACATAGGGTTGCCGTGCACTACTGCTGACCGCTGCCCTATACTGCAGCAGTCCTTCATTGGTATAGGGACTGACGTACAGTCTGCTAATCACTAACACACAACCTGCTTGTTCCACAAAAGTTCTTATAAGGACTGGTAACTTGGTATAGGGTGCTACGGTACATAGGCTTGAGTGCGGTACAGTCTGCTGTTCTGTAAGGACCGCTATCGGTCCACAATAGATAGGGTTGACGTGCACCACTGCTGACCGCTGCCCTATACTGCAGCAGTCCTTCAGCGGTATAGGGACTGACGTACAGTCTGCTAAACACTAATACACAACCTGCTTGGTCCACAAAAGTTCTTATAAGGACTGGTAACTTGGTATAGGGTGCTACGGTACATAGGCTTGAGTGCGGTACAGTCTGCTGTTCTGTAAGGACCGCTATCGGTCCACAATAGATAGGGTTGACGTGCACCACTGCTGACCGCTGCCCTATACTGCAGCAGTCCTTCAGCGGTATAGGGACTGACGCACAGTCTGCTAAACACTAACACACAACCTGCTTGGTCCACAAAAGTTTTTATAAGGACTGGTAACTTGGTATAGGGTGCTACGGTACATAGGCCTGAGTGCGTTACAGTCTGCTGTTCTGTAAGGACCGCTATCGGTCCACAATACATAGGGTTGCCGTGCACTACTGCTGACCGCTGCCCTATACTGCAGCAGTCCTTCATTGGTATAGGGACTGACGTACAGTCTGCTAATCACTAACACACAACCTGCTTGGTCCACAAAAGTTCTTATAAGGACTGGTAACTTGGTATAGGGTGCTACGGTACATAGGCCTGAGTGCGTTACAGTCTGCTGTTCTGTAAGGACCGCTATCGGTCCACAATACATAGGGTTGCCGTGCACTACTGCTGACCGCTGCCCTATACTGCAGCAGTCCTTCAGCGGTATAGGGACTGACGCACAGTCTGCTAAACACTAACACACAACCTGCTTGGTCCACAAAAGTTCTTATAAGGACTGGTAACTTGGTATAGGGTGCTACGGTACATAGGCCTGAGTGCAGTACAGTCTGCTGTTCTGTAAGGACCGCTATCGGTCCACAATACATAGGGTTGCCGTGCACTACTGCTGACCGCTGCCCTATACTGCAGCAGTCCTTCATTGGTATAGGGACTGACGTACAGTCTGCTAATCACTAACACACAACCTGCTTGTTCCACAAAAGTTCTTATAAGGACTGGTAACTTGGTATAGGGTGCTACGGTACATAGGCTTGAGTGCGGTACAGTCTGCTGTTCTGTAAGGACCGCTATCGGTCCACAATAGATAGGGTTGACGTGCACCACTGCTGACCGCTGCCCTATACTGCAGCAGTCCTTCAGCGGTATAGGGACTGACGTACAGTCTGCTAAACACTAATACACAACCTGCTTGGTCCACAAAAGTTCTTATAAGGACTGGTAACTTGGTATAGGGTGCTACGGTACATAGGCTTGAGTGCGGTACAGTCTGCTGTTCTGTAAGGACCGCTATCGGTCCACAATAGATAGGGTTGACGTGCACCACTGCTGACCGCTGCCCTATACTGCAGCAGTCCTTCAGCGGTATAGGGACTGACGTACAGTCTGCTAAACACTAATACACAACCTGCTTGGTCCACAAAAGTTCTTATAAGGACTGGTAACTTGGTATAGGGTGCTACGGTACATAGGCTTGAGTGCGGTACAGTCTGCTGTTCTGTAAGGACCGCTATAGGTCCACAATAGATAGGGTTGACGTGCACCACTGCTGACCGCTCACCTATACTGCAGCAGTCCTTCAGCGGTATAGGGACTAAGAGTTTTGTCACAGGGTCATTTAAAAAATGACATGCAGAGGAAGAGGCAGGCCCTTCCGCAGGGGTGGTAGGGGTAGGGCAGGAGCAACAGGCTTGAGCCAAAGTGGGAAGTTGCAGAAGGTGCGTTCAATTACTTTAAAGGATGCACCAGACTTGGTTGAGTGGCTCGCTCAGCCTTACTCTTCTGCACCCTCCTCATCCTCTCGATCTGCACCCTCTTCTTCACTCTCTGCTATGTGCACCCCCAAAGACACTACCACCAACAACACGACCACCACCACCACCACCACATACCTTCCGCTTGAGTCACTGGAATTATTTTCCGATCCATATCAAGAGGACATTTCTGATGCGCAGCCACTCTTGGTATTGGATCAGGAAGAGGAGGTAGCAACAAGCGCTACTCAGCAGTCTGACGCCAGTACCCAGATCAGCCCAAGGAGGAGGTTGGTCCCCGGTGTTGCTGCCTACTCTACTTATAGCGGTGGGGAAGGTGACGTTGATGATGACGTGTCTAGTGATGTCACGTGGGTGCCCACAAGAGAGGAAGAGGAGGGGAGTTCAGAGGGAGATATGGACCAGCAGATAGGGAGGAGAAGCAGCAATGACTTACATTGCACAGCAGGGACAAAGCAGACTGCAAATGTATCAGGAGCGAGTCATCGACCATGTACGGTCACATCTGGCGCTCCCAGGACACCGGCACATGGCTCCGCAGTGTGGGCTTTTTTTAACGTGTCCGCTGCTGACAATAGCGTTGCCATCTGCAATCTTTGCAGTCAACGCGTTAGTCGCGGTAAGCCCAATACTCACCTAGGGACGACCGCCTTAAGAAGGCACATGAGCAGCCATCACCGAGCCCAGTGGGAGCAACGGAACACACAAAGCCACACTGCAGGCTCTCACCGTCCAGCCTCGTCTTCTACTTCTCCTTCTCCTCTCTCCTCACAATTGTCCTCCACTCCACCTTCCATCACGCCAAGCTCACATTTTTCTGCAAAAAGGCAGGCTTCCGTGGGCCTAATGTTTGAGCGTAAAAAAATGATGACGCCGGATAACCCTCTTGCCCAACGGTTGGCGGCTGGCTTGTCAGAACTCATAGCCCGCCAACTACTGCCATATAAACTGGTGGACTCGGAGGCCTTTCGCAAATTTGTGGCCATTGGAACACCACAATGGAAGGTCCCAGGAAGGAAGTATTTCTCAGAGAAGGGCATCCCAGAGCTATATGGCCATGTTCAGCGGCAAGTGAATGTATCTCTGGCACACAGTGTCGGTGCCAAGATACATCTGACCACAGACACGTGGTCTAGCAAACACGGGCAGGGAAGGTATATCAGTTTTACTGCCCACTGGGTGAACCTTCTGACGGCCGTCAAGCATGTAACCCGTGGCACCCGTGTAGATTTGGTTTTACCGCCACGGATTGCATGCAGGCCTGACTCTTCTTCTCCTCCTCCTACTCCATCCTCCTCCCTCTCCTCCTCAGCTGCCTCCTCCTTTTCCGCTGCTAGCGTCTCTTCCACTGCACCGCCCAAGCTCCCCAGAACCTATTCCACATGCCAGGTGAGACGTTGCCATGCCGTGCTGCGTCTGTTGTGCCTGGAAGCAAAGAGCCACACTGGCCCGGCACTCCTTTCAGCTTTGCGTTCACAGGCAGATGAGTGGCTAACACCGCTCAATTTGACAGTTGGTAAAGTGGTGTGTGACAACGGTGCCAATCTGCTTAGCGCATTGAAACAGGGCAAAATCACGCACGTGCCGTGCATGGCACACGTCTTAAACTTGGTCGTGCAGCGATTCCTTGTCAAATACCCTGGGGTCCAGGACATCTTGCGGCAGGCAAGGAAAATCTCGGCCCATTTCAGAAGATCTTACACGGCCATGGCTCGCCTTGCTGACATTCAGCGGCGACACCATCTGCCGGTCAGACGTCTTATTTGCGATTGCCCGACGCGATGGAACTCAACCTTCTATATGCTTGATAGGCTGCTCCAGCAGAAACGTGCAGTTAACGTCTACCTGTATGAACTCTGCGAAAGAAACGGTTCTGGGGAGCTGGGTTTTTTTTCACCGCGCCAGTGGCTGCTCATGCGCGACACATGCAGACTTCTGCGGCCATTTGAGGAGATCACCAAACTGGTCAGTCGCAGCCATGGCGCCATCAGTGACATGGTACCTTATGCCTTCTTTCTGGAGCGTGCATTGCGTCGTGTCATTGATCAGGCTGTGGAGGAGCAGGAGCGGGAAGATGAGGAAGTCGCAATGCTGGATGAATTCCCAGGGGGGGCTACTCTATCTGAGACAAGTCAACAACAGGAGTCTGATGAGGAGTCAGAGGAGGATGGTGCCGGGGCGGATGAGCAGGAGCAAGAAGAGCATGCTTTAAACCTTTCTGGGATCCCTGTTGTGCGAGGATGGGGAGAGGAGAATGAAGAGGACGACATTATCCTGGATGATGAGCAGGAGCCAGGCCACCACACCGCTTCCACTTTAGTGCAAATGGGGGCCTTCATGCTCCAGTGTTTTAATAGGGACCCCCGTATAAAAAGCATGAGGGTCAAGGACCAGTACTGGGTGGCAACGTACTTAGACCCCCGGTACAAACACAAAATGGCGGAAATGTTACCGCCGTCGCAGAGGGCTGTCAGAATGCAGCACTTCCAGGCCTTGCTTCGAGAAATGCTGCATTCTGCTTTTGCGTGCGCTGGCAGAGGAGCAATTCCCACTCCCAGAGAAGGATTTGCGGGTACCAATCCAACAGCGCCTGCAAGAAGAGGCCGGTTTGAAGATGTGTTGGTGACTTCGGATATGAGGTCATTCTTTCAGCCGACCCATCGACAGGTGTCATCCGGATCCAGCATCAGGGAACGCCTAGACCGTCAGGTGTCCGACTACATTGGGTTAACGGCCGATGTGGACGCTCTGAGGAGTGATGAACCCCTAGACTACTGGGTGGGCAGGCTTGACCTCTGGCCAGAGCTTGCCCAATTTGCAATCGAACTGTTGGCTTGCCCCTCATCCAGTGTCCTGTCCGAAAGGACGTTCAGCGCAGCAGGGGGGATTGTGACCGATAAGCGTACTCGCCTAGCTCACCACAGTGTTAACTACCTCACATTTCTAAAAATGAATGAGGCATGGATCTCGGAGGAATTCAACACATGTGATCAGTAGACCATGTATATGTCTATAAACAATTTTTGGAATCAAGCACACAGACCTTCTTAATTCATTTGGCTCACTTCCCTGACCCAAAAAAGCACACCGTACTATATGCCCCTACCCTCCTCTTTGAAGAGGTTGAGCGGTGTCATATTTCTACTGGGGCTGCTTATTATGAGGGGTTCCCACCATCCCTGTGCTGTGCTGACTTCCTCCTGGGTGTTCTTATTATGAGGGGCTCCCACCATCCCTGTGCTGTGCTGACTTCCTCCTGGGGGTTCTTATTATGAGGGGATCACACCATCCCTGTGCTGTGCTGACTTCCTCCTGGGGCTGCTTACGGTGCTGCTGTCAGCGCTGTATGTCACGGAGCTGCTGTCAGCGCTGTATGTCACGGAGCTGCTGTCAGCGCTGTATGTCACGGAGCTGCTGTCAGCGCTGTATGTCACGGAGCTGCTGTCAGCGCTGTATGTCACGGAGCTGCTGTCAGCGCTGTATGTCACGGAGCTGCTGTCAGCGCTGTATGTCACGGAGCTGCTGTCAGCGCTGTATGTCACGGAGCTGCTGTCAGCGCTGTATGTCACGGAGCTGCTGTCAGCGCTGTATGTCACGGAGCTGCTGTCAGCGCTGTATGTCACGGTGCTGCTGTCAGCGCTGTATGTCACGGAGCTGCTGTCAGCGCTGTATGTCACGGAGCTGCTGTCAGTGCTGTATGTCACGGAGCTGCTGTCAGCGCTGTATGTCACGGAGCTGCTGTCAGCGCTGTATGTCACGGAGCTGCTGTCAGCGCTGTATGTCACGGTGCTGCTGTCAGCGCTGTATGTCACGGAGCTGCTGTCAGCGCTGTATGTCACGGAGCTGCTGTCAGCGCTGTATGTCACGGAGCTGCTGTCAGCGCTGTATGTCACGGAGCTGCTGTCAGCGCTGTATGTCACGGAGCTGCTGTCAGCGCTGTATGTCACGGAGCTGCTGTCAGCGCTGTATGTCACGGTGCTGCTGTCAGCGCTGTATGTCACGGAGCTGCTGTCAGCGCTGTATGTCACGGAGCTGCTGTCAGCGCTGTATGTCACGGAGCTGCTGTCAGCGCTGTATGTCACGGAGCTGCTGTCAGCGCTGTATGTCACGGTGCTGCTGTCAGCGCTGTATGTCACGGAGCTGCTGTCAGCGCTGTATGTCACGGAGCTGCTGTCAGTGCTGTATGTCACGGAGCTGCTGTCAGCGCTGTATGTCACGGAGCTGCTGTCAGCGCTGTATGTCACGGAGCTGCTGTCAGCGCTGTATGTCACGGTGCTGCTGTCAGCGCTGTATGTCACGGAGCTGCTGTCAGCGCTGTATGTCACGGAGCTGCTGTCAGCGCTGTATGTCACGGAGCTGCTGTCAGCGCTGTATGTCACGGAGCTGCTGTCAGCGCTGTATGTCACGGAGCTGCTGTCAGCGCTGTATGTCACGGTGCTGATGTCAGTGCTCTGTATTACGGTGCTGCTGTCAGTGCTCTGTATCTCCTGCACCCTCTTGTTTGCCTACCCTGGTCCCTGACCTTCCCTCTCCTCCATTGCCTTCATTAGCTCCATAGTCCTGAATTGTCAGAACAATTTCCCAAATAAAAAAAAAATGCTTGTAGTTATCGATCCCAAATTCACCTCATACATGTATTATGCTATTGTCCAGGTGGTGGGACTACGTGCTACCCCCTAATAATTACCCCGTGGCCGCAAATTCGACCTAAAGGTTTGCGAAATTCGCCTCCCATTGAAGTCAATGGAGCCCGCGGCGAACGGTCGTTTTCGCGAACGTTTGTGTCCGTTCGCGTTTCGCGTTCGCGAAACGTCCCGTCGGAAGTTCGTCCATCACTAGTCAGTCCCACATTGCACAATGCCAGTTGAGATAATTATATGAAATGGTAATATCTAATCAGGTGCAGCAAGCCTAAATCCCCAAGGTTTTGGGCACAAACCACATCAATTTATTCACTCTTATATCCTTTTGTCCCCCCCTCCCCCCACTATATAAATCACTCCAAGGCATTTTAAAATCTTTCAGTGTCTTTTTTGATTAAAGGAATAGGTAGAGCCCTAAATAAATATATAAAATCCATGGAAGGACATATGTATGCTTAGATAACACTGAGTAATACCATTATTATTGATGCAGATGGTAAGCATATTTGCATTGCATTATTTATGTTATAGTTGTTTTTACTTCACACAGCCAGGTGCTTATTAGAATAGCCAAATTCTTTACATCAGCTGCAGAATAATTCTTCATAAATAGTTCCTTCACATAGATTGAACACTATAGTTTAAAAAGCAGACATTTAATACAACCTTTTACTTCCTTTGAAAAAAACATAATGATAGGAAAACTAATATACCTAATATCCAGTCAACACGAATAAGGAAGTCTTTTAAGGAAATTAAAACAAATGTTTCAGATAGCTATTGACTATAGATACTAGATGTGACAGACCCAACTAGGACTGGGGCTTTTGGAGGGGACTGCAGGGTTGCCTCTTACCCACTGACTATGGGCCCTAGCTTTTATGGGAACACCTACTCTTTGGGAGGTGTATGCCTGGGAGACCCTTGGAGTGCTCTTGTTTCTGATTCAAGTTCATGTCTCCCCAAAACAAATGGTCTCACAGGAGAATCTAGGTCCGAGATCTATGTTTAGGGCCTAGATGCCCCATTACAAACAATGACTTCTTCAGACTGTGAGATTCGGAATAGACGTTACTATAATCAGCACAAAGTAACCTGATTCTGCGGTATCCTGATATAATCTGTTTAATGTGTTTTGTGTCAAGTGTATTTCTCACATTGTTAACTGAGTCACCTATTCTTTCTGTCTGTCTGCTCATCTATGTGTTTATGCTATGTATTGTACAGTACCTGTGTATTTAGGGTTGTAGCATAGTTTATGTTGGCTGTTCTTTAGTTATGGTAAATATATTCCTGTATATAGTTTTCTTTGCATACAATAATGTGACCAGGCTCATCTGACCTGGTATGGTATATAATTTCTGTGTGTGTTTTCAATAAAAAGTTCCAGTTCTCAAACAAGCTTTTGTAGGCTAGTCTTATATGGGCAGCTATAATATCTGGTTCCTATGTCCAGACTGGAAGAATCTGCATACTGACGGAAGCATGCAAGCTGGGTTCTGGGTGGCTCCGCCACAATAGAAATTTGCACGCCGGAAATTTTTGTTTAGTTTTGTCTTCATTCATTAAGTAAATCATTTTGTTTTGTTATAATTGTTATGCTAGAATGATTTATCTTCTGAACATTTTTGCTATTTCAGGAGAGTATATATTTGTTCCGAATCAATTTTTTGTTGAAAGTTCTGTTATTCTTAGTTCTTCTTAGTTATTTCGGAAGATTGGCCTTGGAGACTGGTCTTATCTCCACCCCCTCCTGTAGTTTTCCGCAGACAGTCTGTAGTTGGTTGACCTGCTAGGCCCCTCCCACAGCTCTGCTCTCTGCACAGACTATGGACAGCACAGTGATGATGTCACTGCTACTTTTATGGGTAATACCTAGCTTTACAAAAGCAACTGATGCATACAAAGAGGATTTATATCCATCATGGCTATTGAGGAATATATTTAAACAAACATTTTTGTGAGTTCAGGTTTAAAAATCATTATAGCAAAATGTGTTTCTATTATATACTGGATAAGTTTTACTAGGAATGAACAGTATAATCATTTCATTTATATTGTTTATGTGAAAAGATTAGAACATACAGTAATGAACAAATGACCACTTCTGCAAATATTTTGTCTATTCACATTTTCCCCACAGGCATTTCAGACAACTCACAGTAGCCTGACACGTAGGCCCCCTGCAAGATAGCTGAATCAAAACAGAGAATCATTCAAAACTGATATCATTATGCTTTGATGATTACACTCATGTAGACTTTCACATTCAGTTTTTTTCAAGGTTTATCCACTTCAGCCACGGAAGAATTTACCCTCTTCCTAACCGGAGCACTTTTTGCGATTCGGCACTGCATCGTTTTAACTGACAATTGCGCGGTCGTGCGACATGGCTCCCAAACAAAATGGATGTCTTTTTTTTTCCCCAAAAATAGAGCTTTCTTTTGGTGATATAATCACCTCTATGGTTTTTATTTTTTGCGCTATAAACAAAAAATAGTGACAATTTTGAAAAAAAGTATTATTTTTTACTCTTTGCTATAATAAATATCCCCAAAAAATATTTTCCTCAGTTTAGGCCGATACATATTCTTCTACATATTTTTGGTAAAAAAATAGCAATAAGTGATTATTGACTGCTTTGCGCAAAAGTTTTTTTTTTTTTTTTTTACTAGTAATGGCGGCGATCAGCGATTTTTATCATGACTGCAACATTATGGCAGACACATCGGACAATTTTAACACATTTTTGGGACCATTGGCATTAATACAGCGATCAATGCTAAAAAATTGCATTGATTACTGTAAAAAAATTTCACTGGCATGAAGGGGTTAACCACTAGGTGGTGCTGCAGGGGTTAAGTGTGTCCTAGGGAGTGATTCTAACTGTGGGGGGGAGGGGCTGTGTGTGACATGTCACTGATCAGTGCTCCCGATTAATTACCCAGACATAGATTGGGCAGCGGGAACCACGCATTCATCTAAGGCTCATCAGTTCCTAAATTTCCTAAATGTCTTGCAGGACAATTTCATGGTTTCATAGTTTCATAGTTAGTAAGGTTGAATAAAGACACCAGTCCATCCAGTTCAACCTGAGTGAGTGTCTACAATCACCCCTGTACATTGTACACTCACATCGGTCCCTACCCTCAAAGAGCCTACAATCCAAGGTCCCCATTCATATACTAGGGCCAATTTTAGACAGAAGCCAACTAACCTACCTCCATGTTTTTGGATTGTGGGAGGAAACCGGAGCACCCGGGGGAAACCCACGCAGGCACAGGGAGAACATGCAAACTCCAGGCAGGTAGTGTCGTGGTTGGGATTTGAACCAGCAACCCTCCTTACTGCTAGGTGAGAGTGCTAACCACTACACCGCTGTGCCACCCTGGTTCAGATGGTAGACTCACCAACTAGAAATAAAAGTCCTGGATGACTTAACTCCAATGTAAAAATTCATATAAAAGCAAAGGATAAGACCTTCAAAAAATACAAGGCTGAGGCATCAGCATTCAGACTTTTTTAAAGAATGCAACAAGAAATGTAAGGGTGCAATTAGGGCAATTAAGATAGAACATGAAAGATAGAACGGAAAGCAAAACAAAATCCCAAGAAATTCTTTAAGTATGTAAACAGTATAAAAGGGAGGACAGGCCATATTGGCCCCACAAAGAAAGAGGAAGGACATCTGGTTACAAAGGATGGGGAGATGGCAAAGGCATTGAATTTATTCTTCTCCTCAGTCTTCACGAGGGAATCAGAGAGCTTCAGCAACCAAAACTGCCGTGTTTTTCCTCATGACACATCACAGGAAGCACCTCCATGGTTAAAAGATGACTGAATTAAAATTAGACTTGGGAAAATTAACATTAATAAATCACTGGGACCAGATGGCTTACCCCCGAGGGTACTTAGGGAACTCAGTCAAATAATTGCCAGACCATTGTTCCTAATTTTTACTGACAGTCTACTGACTGGAATGGTACCAGCTGATTGGAGAAAAGCCAATGTAGCACAAATATTTAAAAAAGGCCCAAATTACATCCGTGGGAATTACAGGCCAGTTAGCCTAACATCAATAGTATGCAAGCTCTTGGAGGGGATGATAAGGGACTATGTACAAGATTTTAGTAATGAGAACGGTATCATTAGCAGTAATCATGAAGAATCTTTCTTGCCAAACTAATCTATTAACCTTCCATGAGAAGGTGAGTTGTCATCTAGATAAAGGAAGGCCTGTGGACGTGATGTATCTGGATTTTGCAAAAGCATTTGACACAGTTCCCCATAACCTTTACTGTACAAAAAAGGGTCCATTGGCAAGGACCATAGGGTGAGTACATGGATTGAAAACTGGCTACAAAGGTGAGTTCAGAGGGTGGTGATAAATGAGGAATACTCGGAATGGTCAGGGATGGGTAGTGGGGTCCCCCAGGGTTCTGTGCTGGGACGAATCCTATTTAATTTATCCATAAACGACCTGGAGGATGGGCTAAACAGTTCAATCTCTGCATTTGCAGATGATACTAAGCTACAGGCCAATGACTTTTCTGCAGAATGCAGAAACCTTGCAAAATTATCTGAACAAATTAATGGTGTGGGCAAATAAGGTTTAATGTAGAAAAATGTAAAATAATGTATTTGGGTGGCAAAAATATGAATGCAATCTATACACTGGGGGGAGAACCTCTGGGAGAATCTAGGATGGAAAAGGACCTGGAAGTCCTAGTAGATGATGCAATGCCAAGCTGCTGCTAACAAAGCAAAACAGAATATTGGCATGCATTAATAGGGGGATGAACTCCGGAGATAAAATGATAATTCTTCCGCTCTACAAGACACTGGTCTGGCCGCATCTAGAGTATGCTGTCCAAATCTGGGCACCAGTCCCCAGGAAGGATGTACTGGAAAGGGAGCGAGTACAAAGAAGGACAACAAAGCTAATAAAGGGTCTGGAGGATGTTAGTTATGAGCACAGTTTGCAACCACTGAAACAAAAAAGCAACCATTGAGCTACTGTGAAGTGACTTGGCCTAGGCTGTGATGAGGTCACCAGTCTTTTGCATGCTGAAGGAAAACTGTTTTCAGTCTCCCCTCCCAGATAGCAATATTATAACTTTGTAGCAATCCCTACTTTAAAGGCTGTATCAGACATTCACAACCAAGAACTTCACAGGCACCAGGATTTGCAGGACTGTGTCATCTCTGAACTATCACAGTCCAAGAAGTAGATGCTGGATCCAGATAATGCCTGAGTAAGAAAGTAAGAAACAGTGCTGGCCTCCTGAAAAGGAAACAAGAGATGGAGTCATTGTCAGGGGTAGTGCGATGATCTAAATAAATACCCACTTACACATTACTGCACTGTATGTACATAACATGAAAAGATGTGTCCTCAAGTCTGTAAATGACCATCCCCCTATGTTACCTTCTCCTAAATTGGAATCCAAGATTTCTACATCTTCATCTCCATGAAAAACATCCTAATTGAAAGAGTTCATCATACCTCTTAATTATCTGCAGTCTTTTCACAGTGTACACCATACTATTCATTCATCCATGCCATCCACTTTACTCCTTGTTTCCGATGCAAGCCTTTAAAGATCCAGAACACCTCCTCAAGAACACTACTGTTTTGATCCGTGGGTCTCATCAGTAGGTGGCAGGTGATTTAGGTCCGCATGTAACACATCACAAATGTGAGTACATTAAGTAACTAATACAGGTAGAATGACTTAAAGCTACAACCTGGACGAAACACATTTTGTCTAACTACAAGAACCCTGTGTGCTGAATCCTAGTGTCCTTTTTGTTTTTCTTTCAGATCTATGCAGTAATATAGCATAAAACAACACCTGTATGTTGCCTCTGTAAAAAAAGTTTCTTGTAATAAGACCAGTCAGTGCTAACCTCTTTATACATGGTAACTGGTCTTGAATCCTCCTTTCCCCCATCTTGTAATAATAGGTAGCCTGCAATGGAAGGACGTGCTGGCTCCCACCCACAGCTCTGCTCTCTGCACAGGATATGTGCAGTCAGGGCTGCCATCAGGGGGGTGCAGCCGTTACAACTGTAAGGGGCCTGAGGGGCCCACCCGGGCAAGAACAAGGCAGGATGCGTGAAGGGGATCTGTGCTGTGCAGTATAGAAATGATTTCACAATCAGATCTGGGGGGAGGAGCTAAGCGAAGCTGCTGAGCAGACATGGATGCTTAGAGCTCCGCGGTCACCGGGACAAAAGTGGCCTTCTCTCCTCGAGTCACAGACGAATACTGCATCTCCACGGTAACCTGTCTATTATTTAGCCTGCAGGGCAGAAGCACATATAATGTTTAATGGGGAAAAAGACAAAACTTAAACAACTATCAGGCAAAGAAAACCTGACTAAAAACGCTTGTAAAATGGTGGCAGCACAATCCTCCCACTCTGCATTGCCTCAGAGGCAGAAATTGAAAGGGAACTCTAACTCTTCTCCCTCACAATATATTGACTTTGACCATGAATTCAGAATGACCCCTATAACATTACAAAATATCCCTAATGGCTCAGATCTTCTTAGTCAGTTTGAACGTGTCTTACAAAAAGCCCTCCAAAATACCTCAGACACAATAACTGAAAAACTGACAAGGGAAATTCGTGAGGTAGGGCGCCACACATCAATATTAGAACACAAAATGGAGGAAATAAATGATATCACCAATACTCATGCTGATGAGTTAGAAGCCCTTAGAGAAGAAAATTCTTCCCTTTACACACGCTTAGAAGAGTTTGAAAACAGAGCCAGGAGATCTAACTTGCGACTTCGTGGTATACCAGAAACCATAATAGATCTACAATCAACAGTAACAGCAGTCTTTCAGGAGTTAGCTCCATCAATTCCCATTGAACGCTTGGAGATGGACAGAATCCATAGAACTCTGGTCCCCAAAAAGGAAGATAGCCCCCCCCCCCCTCATAAAGGTACCATATACACCTGCAAGAAAATTGAAGACCTTCTAACTGCAATCCATGAACTTCAATTAACAATTCCAGAAAACACAACAGAAGGCCAAACGCCGAGCATAATCAAACTCACCGAATACTCAACAAGAAAATCCTATTCAACAAGCCCTCTCCAGTACCAACAAGCGGAGTTATTTTTCATCATCTCCACCAAATCCTGAAGAACAAATGAACTGAAATCTTCTATGATGATATTGCACATATGAAACTTCTTACTTATTGTCACTAAATTAATGGTGACAAATCCTAGCTAATCTCAAAGAATAAGATCAAACAATCTTTCCCCAGATGAGAGAAGTTTATTAAGTTTATTGTAATATTCCACAGATTACCTATCTTTAATGCACCAACACCATTCTTTAGGTTTATTAAGTTTAATATACTGCCTTTGCTTATAGTGTATGAAATAATGCAGAGTTACAGGTAAATACTCCTATTAAATGTTCCTAATAACAAACTTATTATTAGTGACTCGTCTAATGGTCTAGACGTGTTGACACCATCACGTGACTGGAGCGAATGGGTGCTCGTTTTCCGGCCGGCATTTAACGCTGTTTTTACTGTTTGCTTGTGAGTACCATATTTATCTTTGGAATAAAGTGTTACCTATCTGTTTTATGCTATGGGAGCTTTTTTTGTCTATACCCTATGAGTGATCTTCCTAATGGAGGCCCTTGGGAGAAGTTTTTCTGTTCCACCTTGATGGTCCATCTGGGAGACTTAGTGGCATTGATTGTGAGCTTGGAATTATTTCTATTTGGTAAGCGTGCAATTTGATTGGTGATCAGCACATCGGTGGTGAGGGAAGATTTTTTGGTGCACCAAATCTATCGAATGAGTCGCTCCTTTATCAATTTAAACAGACTGTTGCACTCTTTTTGGTCTGGAGCACTTTTTTGGGCACATTCATTTATTTTTTACCTTATCATGTTTGGACTCTAAGAAAATTTTTTAATTCATTGATATTTTTAACTATTCTATTTATTTTTTCACCATTATCACGGTTTCAATTAATTCAATAAGATTTATTTATTTAGAATACGATATTGAATGTTATATTTATATCTTTTTTTTTTTTAAACATTTTATTGAGGAGAAAAGCATACAAAAGAAAAAGATCAGCTATTTCGTATAGAAACAAAGTATATTTTGTTTAGAGACATCAAGTCCCTCTTACGACTACTGAGACTTGCATGCATAGTACAACGTTCAAGTTAACGCAACAATTCCACTATACGCATTATAAAGGTATCCTATCTTTGACTTGTGGCCCGGTAGGGATGAGTCTACTCGCTTAACACTATTGCATCTCATTACCGGGAATTACATTTTGGTTCCTGGGTTCACTACCCTTCTGTCCCTTTTTGGGGGACTGCAACTGATGTGTGGGGGTAGAGCGGCATCTAGTGGGCTGAAGAATGTGGCGGAGGACTTTCTGTCTCCAAATCTGGGTGTGGTGTATCCCACTAGCGAGGCTGTTATTGGATACTATAGGTTTTAGTCGTTGGGAAGCGCGCCGGGTCCTTCCTGGTTTCTGTACCTCATGTGGTCTGTGTTGTGTTATTTCAGTCAGGGGTATGGAAATTTAGGGAAGGGGTGAGGTAGGAGGGCAGAGGGGCCTGGGATAGGCTGGGTCATGGAACGGGGAAGGAGGGGAGAAGTAGAAAAGCGTAAAGAGAGAAAAAAAAAAGAAAAAAAAAAGAAAAAAGGAAAAAAAAAGGGGGGGGGCGGATACCACCTCCGGAATGCAGTAGATACCTACGTCCCTCTGGTTTTCCCCCTTTTTTAGTACCGATTTATCAATCAGGTAAAGTAATCTATATTTCTTGTCATTTTTATATTTATATCTTTATAATTTTTTTATTTATTGTCACGTATAACAATTTTTATATCAATTATGAGGAGTATATGTATTTATTTATATTATTGAGGGACCAGTATAATTTGTTCAATTTACTATTGTTTAAAGATTAATATATATTTGCATATCAAATATTGCAGGAGATCATATGATCATATATTAATACAGGTGTTGAAATATTAGTGGGGTGGGGATTTGCAGGGTAGCGCAGTTACTTTTTGTTTTATATTGATTTTTGATGTGTATCACATTGTAATAATTGCGGATTTCTAATATTTAGGGTACTTTTTAGTTTTTATATGTTGTTCATTTTAGGTTTAATTTTTTCGTTTTTAGTTATATAATATTTACTGGTCTTGTTAGACAATGAAATACCGTATATACTCGAGTATAGGCCGACCCGAATATAAGCCGAGGCCCCCAATTTACCCCCAAAAAAACTGGCAAACTTATTGACTCGTGTATAAGCCGAGGGTGAGACATGCCTGTCCATCCCTGTGTGTGTGTCCGTCCATCCCTGTGTGTCCGTCCATCCCTGTGTGTCCGTCCATCCATCCCTGTGTGTGTGTGTGTCCATCCATCCATCCATCCCTGTGTGTGTGTGTGTCCATCCATCCATCCATCCCTGTGTGTGTGTGTCTCCATCCATCCATCCATCCCTGTGTGTGTGTGTGTGTGTCTCCATCCATCCATCCCTGTGTGTGTGTGTCTCCATCCATCCATCCATCCCTGTGTGTGTGTGTCCATGTGTGTGTGTGTGTGTGTGTGTGTGTGTGTGTGTGTGTGTCCAGCCTACCTGTGTCCCGAGCCTGTGTCCCGAGCCTCCGTCCCGTGCCTTGCCTCCTTGCCTCCGTCCCGTGCCGTGCCTTGCCTCCTTGCCTCCGTCCCGTGCCGTGCCTTGCCTCCGTCCCGTGCCGTGCCTTGCCTCCGTCCCGTCCCGTGCCGTGCCTTGCCTTGCCTCCGTCCCGTGCCTTGCCAGGATCGCCGCTCTTCGTCGGCGCCTCGGCGGCCATTCTAAAATTCAAAAGCCGCGCCTCCGCCTTCGCCTGTGATAGGCGGAACACTGAATTTCCCAGCAGCCTGTGTTCCGCCTATCACGGACATCGTCTCATCCTCGTCCGTAGTACGAGGATGAGACGATGTCCGTGATAGGCGGAACACAGGCTGCTGGGAAATTCAGTGTTCCGCCTATCACAGGCGAAGGCGGAGGCGCGGCGTTTGAAGGGTAGAATGTCCGCTGTCTGTCTGCTCGACACGCTGATTGAGCAGGCAGACAGCGATGACTCGAGTATAAGCCGAGGGGGGCACTTTCAGCCTCAAAAAAGAGGCTGAAAATCTCGGCTTATACTCGAGTATATACGGTAACCATAGTTTCATACTACGCCCCCAATAGAAATCCTCTTTCGTTCCTCTCACATCTGTTCTCAGTAGAGATGGCCTTGCGGTTTGCACGGCGGTCGGTTTGCGGCAAATTTTGCTAGTTCGCGATTCGCCAAACCGGCGGACTTCTAGCGCTGTTCGCGCGGATGACATATGTATTTACATTGTGAAAGAACTTTGACCCATGATGACACATCCATCATGGGGTACAGGACAGCCAATTGAGACATTTCAGCACATGGACAATTGGACATACCCCCTACCTTATAAATAGACCTGATCTGGCGGCCATTTTAAATTCTGCCTTTTGTCAGTGTAGGGACAGGACGCTGTGTGGAGCAGGGACAGTCAGTTTAATTGCTAGCTATTACTATTAGGTCCACAAAAGTCCTTTTAAGGACTGGTATAGGTGTACAGTATATAGGGTTGTAATACGCTTAGAATATACTTTCTTTCAAAGATATAAAGTATATTCTGGTGCACTGCTGCTGACTGCTGTGCTGCTGAGTGCACTGCTGACTGATTCTGCAGCTGTATTTTCTCAGTGTAGGGAAAGGACGCTGTGTGGAGCAGGGACAGTCAGTTTAATCACTAGCTATTACCATTAGATCCACAAAGGTCCTTTTAAGGACTGGTATAGGTGTACAGTATATAGGGTTGTACATGTATAATATACTTTCTTTCAAATATACAAAGTATATTATAGTGCACTGCTGACTGCTGTGCTGCTGAGTGCTGACCGATTCTGCAGCTGTCTTTTATCAGTGTAGGGACTGAGGGACAGTTTGGTGTTTGGAGCAGGGACAGTCTGCAAATCACTAGCTACTAGGTCCACAAAGGTCCTTTTAAGGACTGGTATAGGTGTACATTATATAGGGTTGTACACGTATAATATACTTTCTTTCAAATATAGAAAGCATATTATAGTGCACTGCACTGCTGTGCTGCTGACCGATTCTGCAGCTGTCGTTTCTCAGTGCAGGGAGGGACAGTTTGGTGTTTGGAGGAGGGACAGTCTGCAATTCACTAGCTACTAGCTAGCTATTATTAGGTCCACAAAGGTCCTCTTAAGGACTGGTATAGGTGTACTATTTGGTGTGCAGTATATAGGGGTGTAATACACGTATAAAATACTTGCAAATATAGAAAGCATAGTATAGTGCATTTCCACTGTGCAGCATTGTGACTGCTGAGCGGTTCTGCAGCGATAGTACAAAGAGTGACAAACGCAATTAAAAAGAAGTATTATAACTGGTGTGATAGACCAGTGGCCCCCCAAAATGACCGATTGCAGCGGGGTGTTATATACCTTCTTCCACATACATACTGCACTTCTCTAGAGACTTTTGTCACAGGGTCATTTAAAAAATGACAGGCAGAGGAAGAGGCAGCCCTTCCGCAGGGGTGGTAGGGGTAGTGCAGGAGCAACAGGCTTGAGCCAAAGCGGGAAATTGCAGAAGGTGCATGCGATTACATCAAAGGACGCACCAGACTTGGTTGAGTGGCTAACTCAGCCTTACTCTTCTGCACCCTCCTCATCCTCTCGATCTGCACCCTCTTCTTCACTCTCTGCTGTGTGCACCCCCAAAAACACTACCACCACCACCATATACCCTCCGCTTGAGTCACAGGAATTATTTTCCGATCCATCACAAGACATTGCCGATGTGCAGCCACTCTTGGCATTGGATCAGGAAGAGGAGGTAGCAAGAACCGCCACTCAGCAGTCTGACGACAGTACCCAGATCAGCCCAAGGAGGAGGCTGGTCCCCGCAGTTGCTGCCTATTCAGAGATCTCTAATTATAGTGGTGGGGAAGATGACGTCGATGATGACGTGTCTAGTGATGTCACGTGGGTGCCCACAAGAGAGGAAGAGGAGGGGAGTTCAGACAGAGATATGGACCAGCAGTTAGGGAAGAGAAGCAGGCGGAACTTAGATTGCACAGGAGGGACAAAGCAGACTGCTAATGTATCAGGAGCGAGGCATCAACCAGGTACGGTCACATCTGGCACTCCCAGGATGCCGGCACATGGCTCCGCAGTGTGGGATTTTTTTTTTAACGTGTCCGCTGCTGACAATAGTGTTGCCATCTGCAATCTTTGCAGTCAACGCATAAGCTGCGGTAAGCCCAACACTCACCTAGGGACGACCGCCTTAAGAAGGCACTTGAGCTGCCATCACCAAGCCCAGTGGGAGCAACGAAACCCACAAAGCCACACTCCAGGCTCTCACCGTCCAGCCTCGTCTTCTACTTCTCCTTCTCCTCTCTCCTCACAATTGTCCTCCACTCCACCTTCCATCATGCCGTCCTCATGGTTTTCTGGAAAAAGGCAGGCTTCCGTGGGCCAAATGTTCGAGCGTAAAAAAATGATGACGCCGGATAACCCTCTTGCCCAATGGTTGACGGCTGGCTTGTCAAAACGGATAGCCCGCCAACTACTGCCATATAAACTGGTGGACTCGGAGGTCTTTCGAAAATTTGTGCCCATTGGAACACCACAATGGAAGGTCCCAGGAAGGAAGTATTTCTCACAAAAGGGCATCCCAGAGCTATATGGCCATGTTCAGCGGCAAGTGAATGTGTCTCTTTCACACAGTGTCGGTGCCAAGATACATCTGACCACAGACACGTGGTCTAGTAAACATGGGCAGGGAAGGTATATAACTTTTACTGCCCACTGGGTGAACCTTCTGATGGCCGTCAAGCATGTAACCCGTGGCACCCGTGTAGATTTGGTTTTACCGCCACGGATTGCATGCAGGCCTGTCTCTTCTTCTCCTCCTCCTACTCCATCCTCCTCCCTCTCCTCCTTGGCTGACTCCTCCTTTTCCGCTGCTAGCATCTCTTCTGCTGCGCCGCCCAAGATCCCCAGAACCTAATCGACATGCCAGGTGAGACGTTGCCATGCTGTGCTGCATCTGTTGTGCCTGGAAGCCAAGAGCCACACTGGCCCTGCACTCCTTTCAGCTTTGCGTTCACAGGCAGATCAGTGGCTAACACTGCTCAATTTGGCAGTTGGTAAAGTGGTGTGTGACAACGGTGCCAATCTGCTTAGCGTATTTAAACAGGGCAAAATTACACACGTGCCATGCATGGCACACATCTTAAACTTGGTTGTGCAGCGATTCGTTGTCAAATACCCTGGGGTCCAAGACATCTTGTGGCAGGCAAGGAAAATCTAGGCCCATTTTAGAAGATCTTACACGGCCATGGCTCACCTTGCTGACATTCAGCGGCGACACAATCTGCCGGTCAGACGTCTTATTTGCGATTGCCCGACGCGATGGAACTCAACCTTCTATATGCTTGATAGGCTGCTCAAGCAGAAACGTGCAGTTAACGACTACCTGTACAAACTCTGCAGCAGAACAGGTTCTGGGGAGTTTGGTTTTTTTCACCGCGCCAGTGGCTGCTCATGCGCGACGCACCAAATTGGTCAGTCGCAGCCATGGTGCCATCAGTGACATGGTACCTTATGCCTTCTTTATGGAGCGTGCATTGCGTCATGTCATTGATCAAGTCGTGGAGGAGCAGGAGCAGGAAGATGAGGAAGTCACAATGCTGGATGAATTCCCAGGGGGGGGCTACTCTATCTGAGACAAGTCAACAACAGGAGTCTGAAGAGGAGTCAGAGGAGGATGGTGCCGGGGCGGATGAGGAGGAGCAAGAAGAGCATACTTTAAACCTTTCTGGGATCCCTGTTGTTGTGCGTGGATGGGGAGAGGAGAATGAGGAGGACAATATTATCCTGGATGATGAGCAGGAGCCAGGCCACCACACTGCTTCCAGTTTAGTGCAAATGGGGGCCTTCATGCTTCAGTGTTTTAACAGGGACCCCTGTATAAAAAGCATAAAGGTCAAGGACTAGTACTGGGTGGCTGGGTACTTACACCCCCGGTACAAACACAAAATGGTGGAAATGTTACCACCGTCACAGAGGGCTGTCAGAATGGAGCACTTACAGGCCTTGCTTCATGAAATGCTGCATTCTGCATTTGCGTGCACTGGCAGAGGAGGAATTCCCACTCCCAGAGAAAGAGTTGCGGGTACCAATCCAACAGCGCCTGCAAGAAGAGGGCGGTTTGAAGATGTGTTGGTGTCTTCTGATATGAGGTCATTCTTTCAGCCGACCCATCGACAGGTCTCATCCAGATCCAGAATCAGGGAATGCCTAGACCGACAGGTGTCTGACTAAATCAGGTTAAAGGCCGATGTGGACGCTCTGAGAAGTGATGAACCCCTGGACTACTGGGTGGGCAGGCTTGACCTCTGGCCAGAGCTTACCCAATTTCCAATGGAACTGTTGGCTTGCCCCTCATCCAGTGTCCTGTCTGAAAGGACGTTCAGCGCTGCAGGGGGGATCGTGACCAATAAGCGCACTCGCCTAGCTCAGTACAGTGTTGACTACCTCACATTTATAAAAATGAATGAGGCATGGATCTCGGAGGAATTCAACACATGTGACCAGTAGACCATGTATATGCATAACTCTATAAACAATTTATTTAATCTAGCACACGGACCTTTTTTCTACCTTTGGCTCACTTCCTTGTACAAAAAAGCACACCGTACTATATGCCCGTACCCTCCTGTTTGAAGAGGTTGAGCTGTGTCATATTTTTGGGTCCTGCAGTGAGTTGCTGGTATCGCGTTGCTGGTGTCAGTGCTCTCTATCTCAGTGCTGGTGTGGTGTCAGTGCTCTCTAACACAGTGCTGGTGTCAGTGCTCTCTCTCTATCTTAGTGATGGTGTCAGTGCTCTCTATCACGGTGCTGGTGTCAGTGCTGCTCTCCATCTCGGTGCTGGTGTCAGTGCTCTCTATCTCGGTGCTGGTGTCAGTGCTCTCATGGTGCTGATGTCAATGCTCTCTATCATGGTGCTGGTGTCAGTGCTCTCTATCTTGGTGTTGGTGTAAGTGCTCTCTATCACGGTGCTGGTGTCAGTGCTCAGTCTCTATCACGGTGCTGGTTTCAGACAGTGAGGGAGATAGCAGCAGAGAATACAATCAGCAGGCAGTGCCAGCACCATGGCTGAGGATCAGCACTGGACTGGCACCTCCGGACCACCACAGTGGAGCCCTGCATAGGTGGGGGGTAAGGGCCAGGCAGAGGGAGGGGCTCAAGCACAGGTTGGCACACTGGGACAATGGCACAGGACTGCGCTGACCTGACTGTGGCACTGATCATCTCCTGCACCCCCTTCATAGCCTTCCCTGACCTTGCCTCTCCTCCATGGCCTTCATGCACTCCTGAATTGTCAAAATTTCACAGATAAAAAAAGAATGCTTGTTGTTGTCGATCCCAGATTCACTTAATACTTTTTTTATGTCAGTGTCCATGTTGTGGGACTATGTGTGCACAGCTAGTAAGTATTTTGTGGCTGAAAATATGACCTGTAGGTTTTTAAGGTTTGCCTGCCATTAAAGTTAATGGGGTCTGTGTTCGCGGTTCGCATTCGCGAAACATCCCATCAGAAGTTCGTCCATCACTAGTTCTCAGTAGTGGAATCACATAAAAAGGGTACCCTCATGATGTGTGGAGACTCAAATCAAGTAAAGTAATATACCAAATTCTAGACAAATCCCCTACACCACTACAACCTCAAAGCCTTAATTTCCGACAGCTCCTTGATCAACATTCTCTTATTGACTCTTGGCGTGAACAAGATATCCTAAAAGAAGACAATATACATTTTATTCTCATCCCCACAAAACATTTTCTCGTATAAACTACCAATTTGTCCACTTTGGCACTTCACAAATACAAAATTCCTTAATCATCCCATGTGCATAGTCAGACCACAAAGTGGTCATGACAACCTTCTCATCCTTGATCCCAAGGCCCAATTACCCATCCTGGAGTATAAAAGACAATTTATTAATTGACCCAACATATCGTCTAAAAATTGAGCCATTCAAGATTACATTGCAAATAATCTACCAACAGATACGAATCCACTGACATTATGGGAAGCTCTCAAACCATCCATTAGAGGAGTCTGTATCAGCCAAGCATCTTACCACCGCAAATTAAAACAGCAAATTTACAGCAATTTACAGGAAACTTTTTACAAAGCCACTGAAGAGTTCCAAAATTTGCCTTCTCAATCTACTAAACTAGCCTATGATACAGCAAAATTAGAACTGGACCTCTCTTTGTCAGACTCGGGGGTACAGACTCTTCGCAAAACAAAACATACACTATATATGAAAGCAAACAAACCAACCACATTCTTAGCATTAACACTACGCAGAGCTGACCACATTCCGAAACCGATTAGACTACAATTAACCAAAAACACATATTCTAGTAATCCACAGAAAATACTAAATGAATTCCGCAGAAAATACTAAATGAATTCCGCAGAAAATACTAAATGAATTCCGCAGAAAACTCAAAGATTTATACCAAAATACACATACTGGTAGTTAGACACTCTATTATCCTCTATCCAACTTCCCTCCCTTTCTGCTACTCAAAAAGAAAACTTAGATAAACAGATCACAAATTTGGAAGTCACATCTGCAATTAAATCCTTAAAACTACAAAGGCCCTGATGGATTCTCAGCCACCTTTTATAAACACTTTACTACACTACTATCCCCACTTATGACAAACGCATTTAATTCTCTCTTAGAAGGATATTCTTTTCACACAGAATCCTTACTAGCCTCAATATCCATGATTCCTAAACCACAAACTGATGATGACACTTCATGGTCTAACTATATGCCAATCTCAATACTCAACATAGACATTAAAATATTAGCTAAGATCCTATCTAACAGACTTAACCCAATTATCGGAACACTAATTCATAAAGATCAAACTGGTTTCATTCCCTCCAGACAAACAGGTGATAACATTCGTTGAGCTACCCTACTAGCCCATATAATGTTATATGATGCCTTGTATATTTGAACAATCAATTATCTCTGGAGACCCCTCATTACCTCCAACCTCCTTTTAGATCCCACCCCTTTTTTTCCTACTTATTAAACTTCATTTTTAGATATGTATAATAGTGGGAATGTATTATTCTATTCTTATATTGAATTACTCTTTGGAAGAAAGTAAATCATCCGTTTACCCAAACTTATGTTGGGGATGTTTTGGTGGGATGTCCATTCATCTGGGAAAAGCCCGGCAACATAGCTGGACCTTGGCCCTGGTTGGGTGGGTGTCTTGCCAGGACATCCCAATACAGACCAATTTATCCAACATAGTTGTATCTCTATGTCTAATTCTTTAACCACTTGAGACCCGCGCTATAGCCGAATGACGGCTACAGCGCGGATCTCCTTTTCCAGGACTACGTCTATTGACGTAGTCCCATTCACGAGCGGCCTGCGTGCCCCCTGAGGGGCACGCGTGGCGCGCTCTGTGATCGGCGAGTCTACGAGACTCGCCTGATCACCGATCCGTGCAAGGGGTCGATCCCGACCCCTTATCACGTGATCACCTGTCAGCCAATGACAGCTGATCATGTGATATAACGGAGCCGGTAATCGGCTATTATTCCTCCTCGCGCTGATGTCCCGATCACCGGCGGCCGTGATCGGGACATCAGTCCCGATCACAGCAAGCCCTGCCAGTGCCCACCTGCCCCCTGTCAGTGCCCACCTGCCCCCTGCTTTGCCTGCCTGAATAAAAAATGTGTCCCCCCTGTCAGTGCCACCCAGCAGTGCCCATAGTGCCACCCAGCAGTGCCCACAGTGCCACCCAGCACTGCCCACAGTGCCACCCAGCAGTGCCACCCAGCAGTGCCCACAGTGCCACCCAGCAGTGCCCACAGTCTGCCTCAACAAAGGTGCTGCACCCCAGTGCCACATATCCGTGCCCAGCAGTGCCGCCCATCAGTGCCCATCAGTGCCCAGCAGTGCCGCCCATCAGTGCCCAGCAGTGCCACCTATCAGAGCCACCTATCAGTGCCACCTATCAGTGCCCATCAGTCCCATCTATCAGTGGTACCTATCAGTGCCCCTTAGTGCCACCCATCTGTGCCACCCATCTGTGCCACCCATCCGTGCCATCTTATCTGTGCCCGTCTTTGCCCATCAGTGCCGCCTTATCTGTGCCCATCGGTGCCGCCTTATCTGTGCCTATTAGTGCCACCTTAACTATGCCTATCAGTGCCCACCAGTGCAGCCTATCAGTGCCCACCAATGCAGCCTATCAGTGCCTACCAGTGCAGCCTATCAGTGCCCACCAGTGCAGCCTATCAGTGCCGCCTCATCATTTTTTTTTTTTTTTTTTGCATCTTTTTTTGTTTGTTTAGCAAAAAATAAAACTCCCAGCTGTGATTAAATACCACCAAAATAAAGCTCTATTTGTGGGAAAAAAATGATAAAAATTTAATTTGGGTACAGTGTTGTATGCCCGCGCAATTGTCATTCAAAGTGCATCAGCGCTGAAAGCTGAAAATTGGTCTGGGACTGAGGGGGGTTTAAGTGCCCAGTAAGCAAGTGGTTAATATATGACATATTATTAATTTTCCTTTATGCAAATTATACCAGGTTTATTAATTGTTAAATGATTATATTCTTCACATATATTTACTGATAAAATATTCCCATATTACTCTCTATACGGTAACTGTACTATTGTTATTCCAAATTAATACCGTATATACTCGAGTATAAGCCGAGATTTTCAGCCTCTTTTTTGAGGCTGAAAGTGCCCCCTCGGCTTATACTCGAGTCACCGCTGTCTGACTGCTCGATCAGCGTATCGAGCAGACAGACGGCGGACATTAAAATTCAAAAGCCGCGCCTCCTTCTCCGCCTCCGCCTGTGATAGGCGGAACACTGAATTTCCCAGCAGTCAGTGTTCCGCCTATCACGGACATCCGTTCATTCTCATACTACGGATGAGAGGATGTCCGTGATAGGCGGAACACAGGCTGCTGGGAAATTGAGTGTTCCGCCTATCACAGGCGGAGGACGGAGGCGCAGCTTTTGAATCGTAGAATGGCCGCCGAGAAGAGCGGCGATCCATCGGCACGACACGGGACGGAGGAGGCACGGGACAGAGGAGGCACGGGACACCGGAAGGCACGGGACAGAGGAGGCACGGGACAGAGGAGGCTCGGGACGACGGCGGCTCGGGACGGAGGCTTGGGACACAGGTAGGCTGGACACACACACAAGGCTGCACGGACACACACACACACACACACACACACACACACACACACACACACACACACACACAGGGATGGATGGATGGATGGATACACACACACACACACACACACACAGGGATGGATGGATGAATACACACACACACACACACACACACACACACACAGGGATGGATGGATACACACACAGGGATGGATGGACGGACACACAGGGATGGATGGATGGATGGATGGATGGACACACACACAGGGATGGATGGACGGACACACACACAGGGATGGACGGACACACAGGGATGGACAGCCATGTCTCACCCTCGGCTTATACACGAGTCAATAAGTTTTCCAGTTTTTTGGGGGTAAATTGGGGGCCTCGGCTTATATTCGGGTCGGCCTATACTCGAGTATATACGGTAACTGAGAAGTTCCTTTATTCAAGTTTGATAGCCCTATACAATGTTAAAAGTTGTAGTATTAAAGAGGGATTCCACCAAAAAAAAAATATTAAAAGCCAGCAGCTATAAATACTACAGCTGCTGACTTTTAATAAATGGACACTCACCTGTCCCGGGTTCCAGCGATGCCGGCAGCCGAGGCCGATCGATCGCTCGGCTCTCGGCTGCTGCCGCCACCATTCTAGGTGAGGGAATCAGGAAGTGAAGCGAATCGGCTTCACTTCCCGGTTCCCTACTTCGCATGCGCGAGTCGCGTCGCGCAATAGGAAATCTCTGCGCTGTCACTGGGACCCGTGTGTGTCCCAGCAGAGAGTCTATGCCCGGAAGTGGGTGTAAATACCTGTCTTTGACAGGTATCTCCACCCCCTCCCCCCTGAAAGGTGTCAATTGTGACACCGGAGGGGGGGAGGGATCCGATCAGCGGAGGTTCCACTTTAGGGTGGAATCCCGCTTTAACTTGTATTGTATCATTCTCAATAAATTATTTTAAAAAGAAAGAAAGAAACGATCTCACAATTTCTGCAGTTCTCGTGTCATTGATTTTAGACATCAAGCTCTTTATTGCCACCTCTGGTTACTATATGCATGTGCACCCCTTGTGTGACAGTGATCTGCCTGTACTATGCATCTCAGCAACATGTCAGCTTTGTAAAAACAAGCTGGGACCAGGTAGGAAGTTACAAGTAGAGGCTGTGTAGGAAAGTGAGTAATCAAACAACACAGGTTGTAATTTGGACTCATTCAGTACCTAAAAACAGGGTGTCTGAACCTCAACTGGTTAAAGTGATTGCAAACCTCTAACATGAAAAATGAACAAAGCATATCCTTATATAATGTGTATTAGCCTCAATACAAATCATTAAGTCTGATTTCTGCTGTCTCTTCCCTCTGCTATATGCTTGAGTTACTGATAATACTCAATGCTGAATTCACAGCCTCCTTAGTGGCAGGGTGCCCCTACTCTAGCACACAGCAGCTGACTTAGAGCCCCAATGGCTATGTTTCCCTGTGAGACTGTGGGGAGGTGTCATAGGATGCGCACAGGTAAAGCGCTCTGGCGCACAGCTGTGTGCAATAGGAATAAACGAAAGCACACAAGCACACACACACAGGGTGTGACCCCTCGCTGACCTATAAAGGAAGTGAGGTCATCCAAACACACTGCTGGTTTGTCTTCAGCTTCCTGTGTTTCCCACGTCTGTTCCTGTGATCTCTATTACCCGTTTTTGACCCGGATTGCCTCATCGACCTCGCTGATCTTCTCCTGACCCGACCCCTGGCTTGACCTTGGACTCCCACTTTCTAAACGTGTTTGACCCTCAGCCTGCATCTGGACTTACCTGCTATCTCCTGTATTCGACCCCCGGCTTGTCTTGGATTATCCTTCTGTCTCAGCGTTCCTGGTACTTGTTGTCTTCTGATCTGGACTGTGTTTGACCCCTGGCCTGTCTCCTGGATTCTGTCTGCTTTACAGACTTGCTACCTTTGCTTTTGGACCTTCCCACGGGACATCACCTTCAGCTCTGCTCAAGCTACCTGCTGATCTACTAGCAAGTGACTGTCCTACTGGTAGCTTGTGCCTCTTGGTGCAACCACCCTCTGTGCCACATTCAGGGGTGGTCTGCACCAGGTCGCAACAGCGACCGCTCTCGGCATCTTGGCCTCGGTGAGTACATTTATATGATAGTACAAACCAGCCATGACAGAGGCCAACAGAGTGGGTTCTCCATTAGAAGTCCTGTGCCAGCAAGTCTCTGCACTCACAGAAGCAGTACAGAAACTACAGGATGGCTATGCACAGATCGACAGCAGGCTTCAGCGACTAGCCACAGCTCCGGCACCCACAAATCCTATGCAGGCCTCAGTCAGCGGTGCCTCCACACCTCATGTCCAGCCTCCACCCGGTATGATGATGACAGTACCCGAACCACGAGTACCCACGCCTGAGCGATTTTCAGGCGACCGAAAGAAATTCAGAGCTTTTAAAAATGCATGTTCCTTGTACTTGGCTTTGCAACCCAGGACCTTTTCTTCGGAGATCATCAAGGTCGGGTTTATTATCTCTCTTTTGGCTGAGGAACCCCAGGCCTGGGCCCATAGCCTTATGGAACAGAGAAGCCCCTTGTTAAACTCCATGGACACCTTCTTTGAGGCCATGGGACAATTATATGATGACCCTCAGCGTACTGCCACGGCTGAGGCTACCCTGCATGCTCTCTCACAGGGGAGAAGACCGGTGGAGGATTACACCGTTGAGTTTCGCAAGTGGTCAGCTGACACCGACTGGAACGAGGTCGCCCTGCGTTATCAATACAGGTTAGGGCTCTCCGAGAACCTAAAGGACGAGTTGGCCCGAGTAGAGACTCCTGCCTCCCTGGAGGAATTAATCCAGTTGGCCACAAAACTGGACAGACGGATGCGTGAGCGGCGCCCCTCGGCCTAGTTGGATGCTTCCTAAGGCCACTGTCCCGTATCCACCCATCCCGGTTCCTTCAGCTTCGGAAGGGGAGCCCATGCAGCTAGGTTTGGTCCATCCTCATCTCACCCCAGAAGAGCGACAACGAAGACGCCAAGCCAATCTGTGCTTATACTGTGGGGGGCTTGGACATTTCATTCACAGCTGTCCTGTGAGACCCCGTAAGTTGCCCCCACGGTGTATAATGAACTACCAGAGTGTTGGTCCTGCTCAAACTTATGTGACTCTCTCTGTTTCCCTACAGCTGGCAGAAGAGAAGATCCCACTCTCAGCTGTGATTGACTCAGGGGCATGTAGTTGCTTTTTGGACATCTCCCTTGCACAGCAACTACGCATTCCAAGCCAGAATAAAGCAACACACCTTCTAGTCCATTTAGCTGATGGATCTCTGCCACTCTCAGGTCCAGTAACACAGGAGACACTACCTTTGCTTACTATTACAGACTCAGGCCATAGAGAACTCCTACGCTTTGATCTAATATCATCTCCCATGTTCCCTATCATCCTGGGACTTCCTTGGTTGCAGGCTCACGATCCCCAGATCAGTTGGAACAAGAAGGAAGTGTCCTTTACATCCGCCTACTGTATGCAGCATTGTTTTGATTCCATTCCAGCTCCTTGTATGACCGTGACCCCCACCACTAATCACCTTCAGCACATTCCTCAGGTCTACTCCGAGTTTAAGGATGTCTTTGATAAAAAGAAGGCTGACCATCTACCACCACACAGACCATATGACTGCCCCATTGAACAGTTACCCGGCTCTGAGATCCCTTTTGGACGAATATTCCCCTTATCCGAGACTGAACTAAAGGCTCTCAAAGCCTACATTGATGAAAATCTTGAAAAGGGGTTCATTCGCCCATCTTCTTCGCCAGCAGGGGCAGGTATTTTCGTGGGAAAAAAGGACAGATCCCTTAGGCCATGTGTTGACTACAGGGAACTTAATAAAGTCACAATCAAAAATTGCTATCCACTTCCACTTATCCCTGAGTTATTCCAGCGCTTAGGATCTGCCAAAGTATTTTCCAAACTGGACTTGCGGGGGGCATACAATCTCATTAGAATCTGTGCTGGGGATGAATGGAAGACAGCCTTCAGATCGAGATTTGGCCATTATGAATATCTTGTTATGCCCTTTGGCCTGTGCAATGCCCCGGCCACATTTCAGCATCTAGTAAATGATATCTTCAGAGACTATCTTGATGATTTTGTAGTGGTATTTTAGATGATATCCTTATTTTCTCTGCTTCTCTTGAACTCCACAGGGTCCACGTGCGTAAAGTCCTCACCATCCTCCGACAACATCGGCTGTACCTTAAGGCGGAGAAATGTGAATTTGAGATAACTACAGTTCAATTCTTAGGATTCGTCATTTCTACCGAAGGCATCTCCATGGACCCCCAAAAGATCAAGGCAATCTTGGAATGGCCTGCTCCAAGGGATAAGAAAGCCATGCAAAGGTTTATAGGCTTCGCTAACTTTTATCGCAGGTTCATCGCCGGGTTCTCTTCAATAGTCACCCCCATTACTCAGCTGACCCGCCAACAGACCCGATTTCAGTGGTCTCAAGAAGCCCAAGAAGCCTTTACCAAACTAAAGACCTTGTTCACCTCAGCTCCTATTTTACGGCATCCCGATCCAGTACTACCATTCGTACTGGAAGTAGATGCCTCTGAGACAGCCACAGGAGCCATCCTCCCACAACGACAAGGGCCCAAAGCTTTGTTACACCCGGTGGCTTTCGCATCTCGGAAGCTGACCCCACCGGAGAGGAATTATGATGTAGGCGACCGAGAACTATTGGCCATCAAGTTCGCTCTGGAGGAGTGGAGATACCTCTTGGAAGGAGCCACTCATCCCATCACAATATTCACAGATCACAAGAATCTTGAATATCTGCGGACTGCCAAACGCTTAAGACCCCGTCAAGCCCGTTGGGCGCTTTTCTTTTCAAGATTCCGGTTCCATATCTCGTACCGGCCCGGATCCAAGAACAACAAAGTGGATGCGCTCTCGCGCATGTTCCCTGAGTCTTCCCAGGTAACGGAGCCTAGTACGATCTTGTCGCCTCACAACTTCCTTCTACTCCCACAGCCTGACTTACTTACGGCCATCAAAACAGCTTCAGTCCATTGCAATGACCCAGTCCTATCTACCTTGGAAAAACGTGACAATCTGTTTTGGGCTTCGTTCCCCTTGAGATTAGGACTCAAGTTCTAAGGACTTGTCATGATCACAAATTGGCCGGCCACTTTGGGACACAGAAAACCGTGGAACTGATCTCTCGTTCTTTCTGGTGGCCCGGTTGGAGACAGGACTGCCAGACTTACATCGCCTCTTGTGTACCGTGCCAGCGTAGTAAGGGTCCCAAGATCAAGCCCTGGGGCCTGTTAAGGCCTTTGCCCATTCCTGACCGACCTTGGGCAGACGTGTCAATGGATTTTATTGTGGAGCTACCGCCCTCGGAAGGTTTCACCACAATTCTGGTAGTAGTTGACCGTCTTTCAAAGATGGCCCATTTCCTACCTATGGTCGGTACCCTCTCTGCTCTGGAAACTGCCGATCTCTTTATTAAGGAGGTTGTCAGGCTCCATGGGGTTCCCAGCAGTATCACGTCAGATAGAGGTCCACAGTTCACCTCTAGATTTTGGAGAGAACTCTGCAAGATACTGGAAATCAAGATCTGTTTGTCATCGGCATATCACCCCCAAAGTAACGGGCAAACTGAACGGACAAATCAAACCCTTGAGCAGTATCTTCACTGCTTTTGTTCAGGATCTCAAAATGATTGGTCGGCCTTATTGCCATATGCAGAATTTGCCTATAATAATTCAATTCACACAACTACCAATCAGGCTCCCTTTTGGATCAACTGTGGGTTTCACCCTTCTTTCCTCCCAAACTCCATCCCAGAATCCACTGTTCCTGCGGTCCAAGATCGGATAGCCGCCATCCAATCTAATTTCCAAAGGATCCAGGAGAACATACAGAAGGCCCAGGATGATTAGAAGAAATACCATGATAGGGGAAGGAAGGAGAACCCTACCTTTAAAATTGGCGAGGAAGTCTGGCTATCTGCCACTAATCTCAAACTTCCTTGTCCCACACGCAAGCTGGGTCCCAGATTCATAGGACCATTCAAAATCAAAAGGGTAATAAATCCTGTGGCCTTTGAACTAGCTCTCCCTGAATCATACAGGATACACCCTGTTTTTCATGCCTCCCTTTTGAAGCCATTGGTTCCTAGTCCTTTTCCTGGAAGAGAAGTGCCTCCTCCTCCACCCATCAAGATCGATGGAGAAGATGAATTTGAAGTGGAAGCTTTACTAGGCTGCAGGAAAGTCGGTAGACAAATACAATACCTGGTAAAATGGAAGGGGTACCCTTCAGAAGATAACTCCTGGGAACCATCCAAGAACCTTCACGCTCCCAAATTAATAAAGACATTCCATCAGCAACATCCGGAATTGATGGCTAGCTTGAGTGTCCGGAGGCCGCCCCTCGGGGGGGGGGGGGGGCACTGTCATAGGATGCGCACAGGTAAAGCGCTCTGGCGCACAGCTGTGTGCAATAGGAATAAACGAAAGCACACACACACAGGGTGTGACCCCTCGCTGACCTATAAAGGAAGTGAGGTCATCCAAACACACTGCTGGTTTGTCTTCAGCTTCCTGTGTTTCCCACGTCTGTTCCTGTGATCTCTATTACCCGTTTTTGACCCGGATTGCCTCATCGACCTTGCTGATCTTCTCCTGACCCGACCCCTGGCTTGACCTTGGACTCCCGCTTTCTAAACGTGTTTGACCCTCAGCCTGCATCTGGACTTACCTGCTATCTCCTGTATTCGACCCCGGCTTGTCTTGGATTATCCTTCTGTCTCAGCGTTCCTGGTACTTGTTGTCTTCTGATCTGGACTGTGTTTGACCCCTGGCCTGTCTCCTGGATTCTGTCTTTGCTTTACGGACTTGCTACCTTTGCTTTTGGACCTTCCCACGGGACATCACCTTCAGCTCTGCTCAAGCTACCTGCTGATCTACTAGCAAGTGACTGTCCTACTGGTAGCTTGTGCCTCTTGGTGCAACCACCCTCTGTGCCACATTCAGGGGTGGTCTGCGCCGAGTCGCAACAGCGACCGCTCTCGGCATCTTGGCCTCGGTGAGTACATTTATATGATAGGAGGTGGGTGGGGGCGGGATATCCTGTCCCTCCACTCAGGTTTCAAGTTTCACTGAGCTCTGTGCTCTAGCTGCGTAGTGTGTAAGTCATCAGATCCCCTCCCCCTGCATTCTGCTGCAGAAAAATTGCCTTTGATCTGCGTGTTTTAGTAGGCTGTAGAGGGGAGAGGGTGCAGAAAAACAGGTACAACATATGCAGGAGGATGTATTTAATCCCTGTGCATTTCCTGCGGTTAGTCAGTTTGCTGGGTGTATGTAAGGGTTTACAATCACTTTAAATCTGTATCAATGAGGTTGCTATACTAAAAGCAAATTGTCTCTTCACGTTGCAAGGGAATTTGCCCCAAGCTTAGTGAATGTGTGAAGTTTCACTTTGCAAAGAATACCCAATTGCATGCAAGGAAAAAAATGCATTGAATGGATGAGGGAAGTCAGCAGAGCTGCACCTCATTCACTAAGGTCTGGTAAAAATTGCATTGCAAACTGAAAAGACTGCCTGCCTCTAGTAAACCAAACCCTTTGTATCTTGGATTTTCTTCTGTGTTGATGGCTTGATTTGAACTTGCTATCTGCTCCCAGCATGCTTGGTTTCTGATTCTGACATTAAATTAGTTTACCCATTGAATTCGGCTATCTTCAATTGCATTTGATTATGACTTGGATTTGGGGAATTGCTTTCTGTTACTGATCCTGAACTATGTCATGGTTTTCAACTGAAACGTGACTCTGCCCGGTAATCTGGAGCTTTACTTTGGCACTGCCTGTACTGTACATTGGCTTCCTGCACATTAGTGGCGAATCCAACTATTCTACATTCCTGCTTTATGAAAGCATACAATATAACTGTTTTAAGGCTCATGCACACTGCAGCGCAAAAATGCCCAAAGAAGTGGCTCCTACAGGCGTTTGAGCTTTTTGGAGCTCTTATTGTCTCTGCCTGGAAATTCCCCTCTGTTAGCCAATGTGTCCATGCACACTATGCCCTTGTACACACGATCGGAGATTCCGACGACCAAATCCGTCGGAGTTATTCTTACGGATTAATTCCGGACCAGGTCCGGAAGTGATGTTCCATACACACGGTCGGACCAAGTTGCCTGAATTTGCGGTTGCCACGAACGCGGTAACGTAAGCCGTGTACAGCGGGCCTACAAAAGGGAAGTTCAGCACCACGTACGGCACCCTTTGGGCTCCTTCTGCTGATCTCGTGTCTATCGTGTGTTAGTAGGAGTTTGGTGAGAGACGATTCACGCTTTTCAGATTAGTGATTCAGATCGCTACTGCTCTTCGGTTTGTGCTTGTGTGTGCGTATCTGATAATCAGTGCGTGCAGTCAGTAAGTATTTCTCATTGTGGACTATATCTTGGTATAGTACGCTTTGAAAGGCATTTCTTATTGTCTGCTTGCTTCTGCTATTCAGGTCGTTCTTTCAGGCCTTGCTGTTTATCAGTGCTTTCTGTTGTCCGTTCTGACGAGCCAACCGTTTTCGTCTACGTACTCGTCGAAGAGTTTGTGCTGTGCAGGGGCTTCGTGTTGGGGTTCTTACTTTGACACAAGCCCGGTCCATGAACAGGGAGGGGAGGCGTTTGTGGACCAAGAAATGGTTGCGCCAGTGTGACCAGTTCTCACACATGCCTTTGCTCCGTGAGATCCGCGAGAATAATCCTGATGATTTCAGGAATTATCTCTGGATGACGGACCCCATTTTTCACTGTCTGCTGGCTTTGCTGACCCCTTATATCAGCAGGCAGTATACCTGCATGCGGCAAGCCATCACTCCGGAGCAGAGGCTCATCGCCACGTTGCGCTACTTGGTGACAGGGAGAAGCCTTCAGGACCTCAAGTTCTCTACAGGCATCTCCCCCCAGGCTCTGGGGATCATTATTCCAGAGACCCGTTCTGCCATCATTCAGGTCCTGCAGAAGGACTATATGAAGGTAAGTTTTATTCTTTAACATCACATTCTATGTATTTCATGATTGCTAATGTCTTGCATTTCTTTCCTCATTCCCTAATTACCATCATTGCAATATGCTCTAATTCATATACTCTGCCCCTTTGTCCTCAGGCATATTTGCCTCACTAACTTCCCCACCATGCTCTTCTTGGCCCATAAAACTATAGTCTAGTCACTTACCAATGTCTTTTGCCAGCTCCATAGTATTGTTTTCCCCTAAACACCCCCTATAATGTCTAAAAATGTGATGTGTGTGCTTCAATTCATGCAGAGTCACTTTTTTAAATTTTTGGGTTGTGCCAAACTCATTAGGAACCCCCCTCCCCCCAACTGCTAACTCAGCTGATAGCAATCCTCTATCTGGTGATTTTACCAAACCCAATACACACTATACCTACCTTTTTGATAATCACATTTATGGATGAATTCACCTAAGCATGTAGTGCAAGGGCCTGCCTCAATACTTTCAAATGCTATTTTATTTTGTTTTTTAACCTATTCATTATCTGGATATGTAATAGCAAAATGTCAAAATGTGCTTCCATTTTGGTTTCTTTTTGGTATTATGACACTTCTTACCTGTCCGGTGGGCTGCCAATAGTGTAACTAAGGAGGGGCTTCCCAAAGTATCACACATTTTTTAGGCATTCAGCTCTCAATCAAGTGGAGAGGGTTACCTGTCCAAAACATCCCCCCTCATTTTTTAGCAAGGGCCCATGAGATGGGGGGGGGGGGTGATGACTCTGATAAGGGGACCTTATACTTTAGGATTTTTACTACTCAGTTCCCAAAATGTTTGACTAATTTAGACCAAAAATGTTGGTGTCTAATCTGCTTGTAATGTTGATTTGTCAAATTACTAATTTTGGGTCTTGTTTCACTCCACAGTTTCCTTCAATGCCACAGGAATGGCAGACTGTGGCCTCCCACTTTGACAGTCCTTGCGACTTTCCCAATTGTGGAGGAGCAATAGATGGGAAGCATGTCCACATCGTCCCACCACCCAACTCGGGGTCGTACTATTATAATTATAAGGGGTTTCATAGTATCGTGATGTTGGCGGTGGTGTCTGCGACATATGAGTTTTTGTATGTGGACGTGGGGCAAAATGGACGGATGTTGGATGGTGGAGTCTTTGCACAGACGGAGTTCTACTGGCGTCTCCAGAGTGGCAGTCTGGGCTTGCCACCCCCAGAGGAGAATCAGGAAGGACTCCCATTCGTCTTCGTCGCGGATGAGGCGTTTGCCCTGGTGAACCATCTGATGCGGCCTTTCCCGATGAGAACCCTCACCCCAGACCAGAGGATTTTTAATTTCCGCCTGTCCAGAGCCCGAAGAGTGGTGGAGAACACTTTTGGTATACTGACACAATTTTCTTTAAAAAGTTTTTGCGAACTATGCCGTCTCAGTTGGCCAAAAAGAAGCAGACTTGCTGGAAAATGATGATAACCTCACGGGCCTTGAACCTGCTCATCCTGGCTTGCCCCCCCCCCCCCCCCCCAAAGCGCCCGTGAGGTTAGAACCCAGTACATGGACTACTTTGTGGGTAGGGGGGCCATTGATATGCCAGACAATGTCTGAAAGGCATTTTCACAATAAATTTTTCTTTGAAACTCCTTCATTTACTGCTTGGCTTGGTTTTAGGTGTCTCCTAGGTATATTTAGTTTTTTTCAAGTTGTGCCTTTTTCAACAACAGTGCAAACCCAAGTTCAGAGTGAGATGAGGGGACAGTCTCTTCTTCAGATAATCTTATTATGTTGTGGGTCTGCTACACACACACCTTTCTTATGGTAACTAATGTATGTAGTGCATTACTGACCAAATTCGTGCTCATTTTCAGCACCATGGCATGAAAATGACATGATTGTCCAAATTAACACATCACTGTGGGTGTTTTTTACTAAAGGCACATCCACTATGCACTACAAGTGCACTGCAAAAGTACACCTGAAACTGCACTTGGAGTGCAAAGTGGAGTTTCCTTTAGTAAATCACACTCCTTCTCAGCACAAACTAAAGTTTTACTCCAAATACATTTTTGGTGCAATGAAAAAGGAAGCCACACATTGTTAATAATTTAACTTTTTAATCCAAGCACATTCACATGTGCGTTTAGAAAAGGTTTTTACAACAAACCAAGAAATTGTGTGTATAAAAAACAGAGTTTCTGCTAAATTTTGTTTACTTGTTGTTTTGGGGTAAACAGGCATGTATCAAAGCGTAAAATACAGAACACAGGAACTTACAAAGTTCAACTTTGAAAAGTGAAGACAATATCAGACATGAGTATGTACAAACTGGGCTGATATTGCCTTCATCACATGGGGTGTCACCCCTGGAAAATCCAAATTTGGAAGATGCACACAATGTGTCAACATGTGCTATCTCCCATCATGGGGGATCAATATACATGTTTTGGGGCTGCAGCCCCTTTATCTCAGCCACTTTACACAAAACGCGTACATTGATCCCCCATTAAGGGAGATAGCGCATGTTTACCCACTCTGTGCATCTTCCAAATTTGTAATTTCGAAAAATACAAAAGTTATATCTATTTTTTTCTGTTTCACACTCTCCCTAAAACATCAATGATGTCCTTCATTTTATTTTTAACATCATTGATGTTTTGCTGTATATTTTCCAAATCCCGATTGCACCCCATTATCTCCCCAATCAGGATCTGGGCACTTTCACTGGTAAAACGGGAATCTTCTTCCACATCGCCTACAAAACAAAGCATAAAACACACCATGTAATAAAAATATGGTGACATACATTGATGAGCTTACCGGAAGCTGTGTTCTCCGACACTCACCTGTTGTGGTGACAATTTGCCCAACCTCAACAATCTCTCCTTCCTCCTCCTCCTCCTCCTCCTCCTCCTCCTGCTCCTCTGTTTCTGTTTTTTTAAGTTGCCCTTCTTTGGGAGGGGTGTGGTCCCTGGTGTCCTCATACTTGCAGAGTCTTCTCTCCCCTATGAGAATGTAAAAAAAAAAAAAATTAGCACACAGAGGGCAGAAATAGGAATATGAAACATTGCTTGGAAGTGTTGTACAATTGTGTTTTTTGTCCGAGTTCCAAGGTGAGAACATTATTGTGGACACTTTGTTAAGCTGGAATACTTCCCTGCAGAACGATGTTTCTTACGAACGAATGAAACCATGAACTTGAAAGTGGCCATTTTAAAATGCACAACATGAAATCAAAGCACATGGAGCAGTATGCAAGCAAGAATAATCATATGAACACAGGACAACTACTTACTTTTTTTAAGAACACGCTTGATCCTTATGTACTGCTCGTGCTCCCTCAGTTTCAGGTCTGACCAGCGTTTTCTCAGTTGATCCTTGGATCGTCGTACCCCAAAATTCTTCTGAAGACTCTTGGCAACTTTAGTCATGATCTTGGCCTTTCTGATATTTGGGTTTGGGTAAGGTCCATACTTCCCATCATAGTCGGTCCTGTTCAATATGTCCACCATCTCCAACATCTCTCCAAAAGACATATTTGAGGCCTTAAATCTTCTCTTCCTGGATCGGGACGTTTCAGGCTCCGGGCTTTCCTACCCCTCCTCCTCGTTAGTGGAACTGTGATTGCGCACCTGCGTTCTCTCCGCCATGTGCTCTCCCCACTGCGCCAAAAGCGAAGGGGCTGGGAATAGTCTAGAAAGAACGTCAGGGACGGGCGGAGTTTCACGCACTGTATATAAAACGCAACACGTGTGTGTCGTCTGTACAATCTGGGAAGAGAGTGAGGCGCGGACGCCACGATCGTGCAAACAAATGTAACATTTTTAACTTGGGGCATCACTAGACTAGACTGCTTCTATCTAGGCCGATGTTGGGACAAGATTAGGAGGGTTTTTAATGGCATTATTAGTATTTGAGGGTTTGTCTTGTGTTGTGTCTTGCAGACAAGATGGATCCATTCCAAAACCCCAATTTTATGGGGCTGTTCCTCCAAATGTACAGGGAGATGCCCTGCCTGTGGCAGATCAACAACGAGTTTTATTACAACAGAAGAAAGAGGAAGGCAGCACTGGAGAAACTTCTTTCTTTGGTGCGGATCATGGTCCCCACGACAGACATGGCCTATATGAATATGAAAATTGGGGCCATGAAGATTACATATCTCAGGGAGAGAAAGAAGCACCTGGAGTCCTTGAGATCAGGAGATCCAGATGCCGTTTATTACCCCAGGATGGTTTACTTCCACAGGCTGCATTTTCTGGTAGACCAGGGGGTACCCAGGCCACCACTCAACCGTCTTCCTTCAAGGCATCCTTCACCCCCAGCTGAGGCTTCCAACGTCCAACCTGGGCCTTCCAGGCAGCAACATGTGGTGGGGCCCAGCTTGAGACAGGTATTGCATTGTTGAACATATTTCTTGTGTTACATTTAATGATGTTAACTAGATGTTCTTATTGATCAGTAAGTTGTGATTTAACAAAGTGGTTTACATATCAAGAGACAGTAGTGACCAAAAATGATTGGGACGGGAAAGAAAAATGCGGGGCTCAGAATGATAGTCTGTTCTATTTGGTAACATTCAATTTGCAAAAGCCAGGAGCACAAAATGGTGTGATTGATGAGCAAAAAACTAAAACTATGTCCCCTTTTCATACACAGGAAGACCTCAGCCGGGGGGAGGCTGTGGCAAGTGGCAGCCAGGAGGTCGACCAACGCCCTCCTTCTCCTCCTCCTGCCCCAACTACAGGAGCCCAGCCACAGCGTCAGTGGATGCCTGGTGGGAAGTGCCTAAGGAAGACGAGAGAGTGATGGCCTGGGTTCAGTCTGGTCTGCCAGAAGATGCAGCCTCTTGAAGAACCACATCCTGGGGACATAAATGGCATCTGAATTTCCTGTTCTCTAGGACTTCGGGACCAGACTTCTCTCCCTGAGATATGTACTCCTCAGGCCACCAATTTTTCTTATTCTAATTTGTTCATGTCTGCCCTGGGGGCCAAAGGCTGCACCAAAGTAACAAGTTTCTCCGGCGCTGCATTCCTCTTTTTATTTTATTGCGACCAAAATAAAGGTTTTTTTGGTTTGATGAAATACTTGCGTATGTGTTTTCCTTCCAAAAGGCCAGTTTATTTGTGAGCAGGCAGGTACATTTCAAAAATACAAAGTGAAATGAATAACAAGGGTTACCAACACTAAACAACCTCCTGTAGATTTAAAACGAAAAACCAAAGATAAAAAATACAATAATGTTGTTGTGGTAAGTTTACAAAAAACACCCCAAAAAAAGGAGAAATTAGCAAACTGTCTTTAAAGGAGATTTTTAGGAAAAAACATAAAAAATGCATACAAAATCTAAAATTGTGTAGATGTAACGAAAACAAAAATTGTATTTGCAGAAATGGTTAATAAAGAGTCATGAAATACGTTCGGGAGAAGTGTGTGTGACTATGAGCATCAAAAGAAGTTCCTTCTTGCAGCATTGTAAAGAACAAGAGAATGCTCTTCATGAAAGAATTTTTAACACTGCAGCGTGACAAATGTGCTATATCGATTACGAGCAGTAGTTTTACCTGAACGAGAGCTTCCGTGTCGGAATTTGAATGTGAGCATGCGTGGCACCTTGTCCGTCGGAGTAGGCTACACATGATCGGAGTATGTCCGATCGGAGCAGTTTGTCGGAAAATATTTCAGGCAAGTTGGAAAATTTGGTCCGACGGATATTCCGACGGAAACAGTCCGATGCATACCACACACAGTCGAAATATCCGACAAAACGCTCCGATCGGACACATTCCGACGGAATCTCCGACCGTGTGTACAAGGGCTATGGCTTTTTCAGGCATTTACAGGCATATGCTCTTACAGGCAAAATAAAACCACCACCAAACTCGCGTTTTTGAGAGGAGAGTTTAAGCAGAAAAGATGCCTACATGCCCACAAACATGCAAAAAAAGCATGAAAGAGCATAAAAAAGCACGAAAAACCCCAAAGCAGCTCGAAAACACACAAAAGAAATAGAAAAAATTAGCTGAGGAGAGGGTTTGCGAAAAAAAACACTTGTGCTCAAAAAACCTAAATGAGCTCAAATAAGCTCAAATAAAAATGTGCAAAAGAGCCCAAAAAAGTACACACTTCTTCAAGCTGAAATAAAAGCTCATAGGTCTGTAAAAGCTGTTTTTTTTTTGTTTGTTTTTTAGCCAAAGTGTGCATGGGCCCTTAGGCTCAATGCACACTAGCATTTTTTTAAGCCCCTAGAAGCTGTTATTAACATATTTTTCTGCTCCTAGAGGCTAAATAGTGTTATCCTATGTATTCATGCACACTACTTTTGAGCTTCAGCGTATAGGGAGCAGAAAAAATATTGTTTTTGTAGAGTTTCTCTGATCGTTTTTCCAGCAGAAACACTCCTAAGCGCTTCTAAACGCTGCTAAACTCTCCTAAACGCTCTTAATAGTGTTTTTTTGACTAATGCCACGTACACACGATCAAACTATCCACCGCGTGCCTGTCATTGCAGCCAGAGACAGTGACAAGTCAACATCTCAAGAAGAGAAGAAGAGAAGAACAGAAGGCGGCAAAGACAGCGGCGACAGAAGACCAGGCCACCGCCAGTAAAAGAGCTGGAAGAAGGAGCGGAGGCCTGGCAAGAAGAACCGAAGAGAGGGACAAGACCCCCGAAGTCGGAAGAAGACCCCCGGGCGGCGGCGAAGTAGAAAGCTGGGCTCCTCCGCTAGTAAAAGAGCTAGCAGAAGATAGCGGAGGAGTCCGGCAAGAAGACCCCCCAAGACGGAAGAAAACCCCTGGAGCTGTGCAATAAATTATTTTTAACCCTTGTGTGTTGTTTTATTTACATTTTTTTCACAGGTGAATAGGTAGGGGTAAATTGTACCCCATACTCATTCACATAGGGTGGGGGGCTGGTATCTGGGGCCCCCTTATTAAAGGGGGCTCCCGGATTCCAATAAGCCCCCCGCCCGCAGACCCCGACAACCAACGGCCATGGTTGTCGGGAAGAGGCCCTTGTCCTCATCAACATGGTGACAAGGTGCTGTGGGGTGGGGGGGGCGCACAGCCCCCCCTTCCCCAAAGCACCCCCCCATGTTGAGGGCACGCGGCCTGGTACGGCTCAGGAGGGGGGCCACTCGCTCATCCCCACCCCCTTTTCTGACCGGCCGGGCTGCGTGCTCGGATAAGGGTCTGATATGGACCTTGGGGGGGAACCCCACTCCGTTTTTTCGGCGTAGGGCTTCCCCTTTAAGTCCATACCAGGTGACGGGGCCAGCGACATGTCAATCTCGCCGCAGAAGGCGGCGACATTGACTTCCTTTGCTAGTCCCGGCTACCTGGAGCCGCGCACAAAATGAACCGCCTTTCCTCCGTGTGTGGGTAAGTCCATTCATTTCAAAAGTACGGCGGATAGTCCACCGGACCTAGTCCTCCGGAAAGGTCCCGTGTGTGGGCAGGTGCGCTCGTTCGGACAGTCCAGTGGACTTTACGGCAGTTTGTCCTCCAGACTAAGTCCGCCGGATAGTCTGATCGTGTGTATGCGGCATAATAGTAAATAAAATGCTAATGCTCCCAAACATTCCTAAAACGCTACTATAAACCGATTTTACCAATGGTTTTTATCCAATGTTTTTTCCAGCGCTTTTTTTTAGCTTAAAAAAATGCTAGTGTGCATGGAGCCTAATCCCCAAAAAAAAATTTCCCCCAATAGCGTGGCTACAAAACTGTTTGCAAGGCAATTCCATAGGTAGAACCATCTTAATCTACCCATATATGTTCAACATAAGCTGTAAAATTCTGCACAGTTACTGATGCTGTCATCCGGATATAGAGAGACATGCAAATATGTCCCACAAATGATTTTATCCACAATGGTGCTCCTTAGTAAATCGGGCTTACTGATATTCTCATCTATCTGTTTGGCAGAATCTAAACATCAAAAGCCCAGATGTGGTGTATATGTCACATCAGACATAATTTATGTGTACCAACTGGATTTTACAAGAACACCTACTATTGCCCTATTATATCTTCTGAACACATCCATGAGCTGGTGTGGGCTTATCCCAAACACAGCAGATCATTTTAAGGATCTGTATATAGCCGGAGTATCTGTAACATTAAACAGTGGAACAAGGGATTTCCTGTTTTGCTATTTAAAGTGCTGTATGTTTATAAGCCCCCGCAAACAGTGTTACCATATCTATGAGAACGTATACTGCGTATTAACGTCTGTATATCAATTCATTAATATATATGCATGTATATGTATATACGCACACAACTCACTTCTTCCAAAATAAAGAAAACAAATCTGGTGTTTCTATGCAACAAAAAAGTTATCTTTAATTGTCGGGTTTATAATTGTCTCAAACTGTAAAACTGAAAATGATTGTTACTCCTATTATAACAATAATTATTATAAAAATATATTTTTATCATGTAAGACAAATATATTCAGATCGTTTCCTTTTCATTTCTAGAAATTTTACATTCCTGTTAAACATAAAAATATTTTTTAAACTAGATTAAATCAGCAACCTATTGGCAGACCGCCTAAAATTGCTAATATTGTAAATAGAAATATTCTGTATATACTGTAATCTTTTGCTGTTAGGTGCATTGCTTGCCAAAATTCCAGTGTGTGAAGAGTTCTATTTTTTTTTGACAGAGGAAATACAGACCCTAAAACCGATATATTATCATCTCAAGTAAGGATGAGCCGAACACCCCCCGGTTCGGTTTGCACCAGAACCTGCGAACAGACCTAAACTTGGTGTGAACGTTAGAACCCTATTAAAGTCTATGGGACTCGAACGTTCAAAATCAAAAGTGCTAATTTTAAATGCTTATATGCAAGTTATTGTCTTAAAAAGTGTTTGGGGACCTGGCTCCTGCCAGAGCTGAGTTATGGATTTTAAGGGGAACTCTGTGCCAAATTAAAAAAAATGGCATGGAGTTCCCCCCAATAATCCATACCAGACCTTGTATCCGAGCACGCAACCTGGCAGTCCGCAGGAAAAGAGGGGAGACAAGAGAGCGCCCCCCCTCCTGAACCGTACCAGGCCACATGCCCTCAACATTGGGAGAATGTTTTGGGGGTCTGTGACCCCTCAAAGCACCATGTCCCCATATTGATGGGCACAAGGGCCTCATCCCCACAACCCTGGCCAGTGGTTGTGGTCAACAAGGGGACCTCCAGATCCCGCCCCCCCTGTTTGAAATGGTAAGGGGGTACAAAAGTACCCCTACCATTTCACAAAGAAAGTGTAAAAAATTGTTAAAAAACACACACACACCGTTGGGAAAAGTCCTGGCAGGATCTGGGGGTCCCCTTGTTAAAGGGGGCTTCCAGATTCTGATAAACCCCCTGCCCGCAGACCCCCCCAACCAACGGTCAGGGTTGTGGGGATGAAGCCCTTGTCCCCATCAACATGGGGATATGGTGCTTTGAGGGGTCACAGACCCCCAAAGCATCCTCCCAATGTTGAGGGCATGTGACCTGGTATGGTTCAGGAGGGGGGGTGATCTCTCATCCCCCCTCTCTTTTCCTGCGGCCTGTCAGGTTGCGTGCTTGGATAAAGGGTCTGGTATGGATTTTTGGGGGGAACTCCATGTCATTTTTTTTTTATTTGACGCGGGGTTCCCCTTAAAATCCATACCAGACCTGAAGGGTCTGGTATGGATATTTGGAGGGAACCCCCCTCCTTAATCTCCATACCAGACCTGAAGGGCTTGGTAATTGAATGTGGGGGGAACCCCATGCTTTTTTTTTTTTTATCAATGACTTTCAATGACTGTTCTCTGTATTACAGGGAGCCGACAATTCATTATAGCCGTGAGTGCTTTTAAATTACTTTTTTCCTGCAGAAATGGCACTTTGTACAGGGACAGTTCTAAGAATGGGAAACATGCACCCCTTTACCGGCATACTATACAAAAAACCCCAGGTATGAAATTTAAAGGAATATTACACTTTTATTGTTTCAGTTTAAGCATTATTAAAATCACTGCTGCCGAAAAAACTTTTTTTGCATTGATACATTTCCCTTGGGGAAGGACCCGGGTCCCCAAACACTTTTTATGACAATAACTTGCATATAAGCCTTTAAAATTAGTACTTTAGATTTCTCCCATAGACTTTTACAGGGTGTTCCACGGCTTTTCGAATCTGCCGCAAACTACCCAAATTGTTCACTGTTCAGCAAACAGGCAATATTCAAGTCGAACATGAGTTCAACTCGAACTAGAAGCTCATCCCTAATCTCAAGCATCAACCCTAATCCATCTTAGTTATGCGGTTTATAATATTGACCTGGTTATAAAGCTGTGAAAGTATACTAATTGAATACTGGTTTTGAAATTCATAGCAAAGACTTATTCATGTTAATGCATTTATGCTACCTAATAGCTGTCAGTGTTCTCAAGCAGTAGGAGGCGGTAGGTCTTATGCTCCGTACACACAATCGGAATTTTGGTCGGAAAAAGCCCTGATGGTTTTCCTGACGGAATTCCGACGGGATTTCACTCAAATTGTCTTGCATACACACGGTCACACCAAATTCTGACCGTCAAGAACGCGCTGACATACAACGTGTACAACCTTATTCACCCCATTGATGTATTTAAAGGTCAATCAAGTCTCATTTTTCCCTTCTTGCCTCCAGACTAGACATGTGCATTCATTGTCATCCGAATGCATTTTCGTCCGAATTTCGGGTAATTTCGTTATCAATTTAACTAACGATAACGAACATGCAGAATCCGAAAACCGAAAGATCTGACATAAACAAATGCTTTATTTTTGTTGCAACAACAGTTCGATATAGATAGGAGATTCGACATGACGCTGACAATATCTGTGTCCATCAAATCTGTGGTTGAATGTGCCTAACCTTATTTCTATTAGTTCAAGATTTTTCTACATAGAGAGAAAAGATTTGACATGGAGAGAAAAGATTCGACATTATAGAGACAATAGCAAAAAAGGTCAAATGTGCCTAACCTAACTCTATTAGTCCAAGATTATTCGACATGAAGATTCGACGAAGCAGTCGCCGCAAACGGACATTTATGGTCAAATGCTCTGCCCATAGGCTATAGAAGAATTCTAATGTTGGTTGACTAGTAATAATAATTATTAAATATAATTATTACTAGTGTCACACAACATTAGAATTCTACTATAGCTTGTAGGAGGAACATTCGACCGGAAATGTACGTTTGCGGCACCGACAGTTTAGCTGCTCAGTAAAATCTTCTTAGAACATTTGACAGACACCATCAGCCTTCAATGACAGATTTGACCTTAATTATTTCGGATTTTCGGACAAATGCATTTTTTAACAAAACAAAATAAATAAAAACAAATTTTGGGAGTTACTAAATAAATGTATTTTTGGGACGAAAACGAAATTCCGAAACAAAATATTTCAGTGTGCACATGTCTACTCCAGACTGTACATATTAGGTTCCTGAAGACACTCTCAATTTTTTTTATCCCCCAGACCATTCACCATTTTTGTTACCCGTCTCTGGACTAGTTCTATTGTATCAATATCTTTTTTTAAGTGAGGTCTCCAGAACGGGACACAGTATTCTAAATTGGGTTTCAATAATGGTCTATATAGGGTCTTTAGGACCTCCTTCTTACTGCTGGTGACCCCTTTAGGGATGCATCCTAGAATTCTATTCCCCTTTCCCACTGTCTGGTCACACTGTTTGCTCATTATTATCTGGTGCATTATTTTACATTTGGAAACATTGAACTGCAGTTTCCACTACTTTAACCACTTAAGCCCTGGACCAATTTGCAGCCAAAGGACCAAGCCCCTTTTTGCGATTCTGCACTGGGTCGATTTAACTGACAATTGCGTGGTCGTGCGACGTGGCTCCCAAACAAAATTGGCGTTCTTTTTTCCCCACAAATAGAGCTTTCTTTTGGGGGTATTTGATCACCTCTGCGGTTTTTATTTTTTGCGCTATAAACAAAATTGAGCGACAATTTTGAAAAAAATGCAATATTTTTAACTTTTTGCTATAATAAATATCCCCAAAAAATATATATAAAAAATGTTTTTCCTCAGTTTAGGCCGATACGTATTCTACATATTTTTGGTAAAAAAAATCGCAATTACCGATTATTGATTGGTTTGCGCAAAAGTTATAGCGTTTACAAAATAGGGGATGGTTTTATGGCATTTTTATTAATATTTTTTTTTTTTTACTAGTAATGGCAGCAATCAGCGATTTTTATTGTGACTGCGACATTATGGCAGACACATCAGACATTTTTGACACCTTTTTGGGACCATTGTCCTTTATCCACAATCAGTGCTATTTAATTGCACTGATTCCTGTGTAAATGACACTGGCAGTGAAGGAGTTAACCACTAGGGGGCAGTGTAAGGGTTATGTATTACGTTATGTGTTTTTTGTAGGGGGCGTGGCCTGGCATGTGACGTCACTGATCGTCTTTCCCTATATCAGAGAACAGACGATCAGTGACAGGCTCAGTAGGAAGCACGGGGAGAGGTTTGTTTACACAGAGCTCTCCTCGTTCTTCAGCTCTGTGACCTGGTCGTGGGACACCAGCGCCGATCGGGCCTTCTGGTCCCACGCCCATGGTCATGGAGCTCAGGACCGGGTCGGGAGCGCGCTCCCCATCCATGGCTGGGCACTTAAAGAGCAATGTATAGGTACGTGCTTGTGCCCGGCCGTGCCATTCTGCTGACGTACATTGGTGTGAGGCAGTCCTTAAGTGGTTAAACAATCTTCTAGCAATACAAAATGATGTTCTATGTTACAGACACCTCCAAGGATATCAACCCTATTGCACACCTTTGTGTCATCAGCAAAAATGCATACCATGCCCAAATAACCTTTAGTTATATCACTTACATATAGATTTAACCACTTGAGTACTGGCTCACACTGATATATGTTGGCAGAATGGCACGGACAGGCATACTAACGTACCTGTACGTTACGCCTTAAGACGTGGCATTGTGGGCGTCCCGCCACGAGCTCCGTGTGTGTGATTGTGGATCCCGCAGACTCGATGTTCACGGGTATACCCGGATCATCTCACGGAGAGGAAGAACGGGGAAATGCTGATATAAACAAGCTTTTTCCCATTCTTCCTAGTGACAGGACCCTGATCACCGCTCCCTGTTATGGGGAGCGGTGATCAGTGTTGTGACACATGTAGCCCATCCCCCCTACAGTTAGAACACATCCAACTCCTTCAGCGCCCCCTCCTGGTTAACCCCTTAACTGCCAGTCCAACAATTATACCTCAAAGTTTTTTTTAGAACTCTGGGATAAATATGATCAGGGTCCATTAACCACTTAACAACCGGCCCATAGCCGAATGACGGCTAGAGGGCCGTTGTTTAACTCTGGGAGGCCGTCATATGACGTCCTCCCAGAATTCCGCTCTCGCGCGCCCCAGGGGCACGCACTCGAGAGCATGTGATCACTTGTAAACAAACCGGTGTCATGTTATGACGCCGGTTCCTCCCTCCCCCTCTCTGTACCGATCGGAACAGCGGAGGGGGAAGCGATCGGTGTCAGCAGCGATGTGGGCTGCATCTGCAGTGACCACATCGCTGCTCACCGAAATTTAACCCCTCAATTCCCTGCCAATACTCTGCAATACTCTGCATTACTGTGCAATACTCTGCATTACTGTGCTGTGCAATACCCTGCATTACTGTGCAATACTCTGTATTACTGTGCAATACTCTGCATTATTGTGCAATACTCTGCATTACTCTGCATTACTTTGCAATACCCTGCAACACTCTGCAATACCCTGCAATACCCTGCAACACTGCAATACCCTGCAACACTCTGCAATGCTCTGCAACACCCGCCAATACCCTGCAACACTCTGCAACGCTCTGCAACACCCGCCAATACCCTGAAACACTCTGCAACACCCGCCAATACCCTGCAACACTCTGCAACACCCGCCAATACCCTGCAACACTCTGCAATGCTCTGCAACACCCGCCAATACCCTGCAACACTCTGCAACACCCGCCAATACCCTGCAACACTCTGCAATGCTCTGCAACACCCGCCAATACCCTGCAACACTCTGCAATGCTCTGCAACACCCACCAATACCCTGCAACACTCTGCAATGCTCTGCAACACCCGCCAATACCCTGCAACACTCTGCAATGCTCTGCAACACCCGCCAATATCCTGCAATGCTCTGCAACGCAATACTCTGCAATGCCATACTCTGAGATACCCAGCCATACCCAGCCATAGTCGGCGATACCCTGCAATACCCAGCCATAGACATCCCCCCCCCCCTCCCACCGCCCTCCGGTGCTTCTACCGACTCACCAATACGATCAAAGCCAGAATCTTTTTTTTTTTTTTCCGGCTTCCCAGCCTAGAGGTGAGATGTGGGGTCTTATTGACCCCATATCTCACTGTAAAGAGGACCTGTCATGCCATATTCCTATTACAAGGGATGTTTACATTCCTTGTAATAGGAATAAAAGTAATCAAAAAATTTATTTTTGGGGAAAAAAAAGTCAAACTAAAATAAATAAAGTAAAATGAACAATAATTTTTTATTTTTTTTAAAGCGCCCCTGTCCCCATGTGCTCGCATGCAGAAGCGAACGCATACGTAAGTCCCGCCCACATATGAAAACGGTGTCCAAACCACACATGTGAGGTATCGCTGCGAACGTTAGAGCGAGAGCAATAATTCTAGCCCTAGACCTCCTCTGTAACTCAAAACATATAACCAGTAAAAAAAAAAATTGTCGCCTATGGGGATTTTTAAGTAGCGACGTTTGGCGCCATTCCACGAGCGTGTGCAATTTTGAAGAGTGACATGTTAGGTATCTATTTACTCAGCTTAACTTCATCTTTCACTTTATGCAAAAATTGGGCTAACTTTACTGTGTTTTTTTTTTTTTTTTTTAAGCACAAAACTTTTTTTTCCAAAAAAAAGCATTCGAAAGATTGCTGCGCAAATACCGTGCAAGATAAAAAGTTGCAATGACCACCATTGTATTCTCTAGGGTGTTTGCTAAAAAAACATATATAATGTTTTGGGATTCTATGTAATTTTCTAGCAAATAAATGATGATTTTTACATGTAGGAGAGAAATGTCAGAATTGTCCTGGGTGCTCCAGAACGCCTGATGGCGCTCCCTGCATGTTAGGCCTCTGTATGTGGCCAGGCTGTGTAAAAGTCTCACACATGTGGTATCGCCGTACTCGGGAGTAATAGCAGAATGTGTTTTGGGGTGTAATTTGTGGTATGCATATGCTGTGTGTGAGAAATAAACTGATAATATGACAATTTTGTGAAGAAAAAAAAAAGTAAAAAAAATCTTGATTTTGCAAAGAATTGTGGGAAAAAATGACAACTTCAAAAAACTCATCATGCCTCTTACTAAATACCTTGAAATGTCTTCTATCCAAAAAGGGGTCATTTGGGGGGTATTTGTAATTTTATGGCATGTTAGGGTCTCAAGAATTGAAATAGGCCGTCAGTGCTTCAGGTGTGATCAATTTTCAGATATTGGCACCATAGCTTGTGGACTCTATGACTTTCACAAAGACCAAATAATATCCACCAATTTGTACTTATTTTTACCAAAGATATGTAGTAGTATAAATTTTGGCCAAAATTTATGAAGAAAAAATTACTAATCTGCTAAATTTTATAACAGAAACAAAGAAAAATTACTTTTTTTACAGAATTTTCTGTATTTTTTCTTTTATAGCACAAAAAATAAAAAACTGAGCGGTGATTAAATACCACCAAAAGAAAGCTCCATTTGTGTGAAAAAAAGGACAAAAATTTCATATAGGTCCAGTGTTGCATGACTGAGTAATTGTCATTCAAAATGTGAGAGCACCGAAAGCTGAAAATTGGTCTGGTTATTAAGGGTGTTTAAGTGCCCAGTGGTCAAGTGGTTAAGCTTTAACCGAGCCACATCCTCTGCTAACTCTGTCTCCATAAATCCTAAAAATTAACCTTCATTACTAGAACCAATATGTTTTCCCAAATTGTTATTGTTAGTACAATTTATTTCTGAGAAGACTGAACAGAAGAAATGTTTTAAATGGTTTGCTACATCCAGGTCTCCCTCAACATAAATGTTGTGCCCAGTTTTAATTTTAGTGATCCCATTTTATTTTTTCTTTCTATCACTAATGTACCTAAAAGGGTTTAAGGTGATTTGGCAGCACTGATAATGTGTTTGGCCTTCTTTTAATGATTTTTATACTCTGTCAGCTACAGCTGCTGTTTCTTTGAATCTTCTATATGCTGATTTTTTATTTTTTTATTTACTATCCTACTTACCCATTTAGTGAACCATATTGTTTTTTTCTTCTGTTTATTTTTACTAACTAATGATAAAGCAACAGGCACCACAGGCTGATGTTGTCCCTATTCATCAGCATATGTTAATGGAAGACTAGTCAGGCACTCGTGCCCACTCTGGTACTCCCTGTTACCTTACCAGGGCTCCTGAGCCAGAGGTGTAAGAGAAGCCTACCTCTGCATGTCAGGCTCCACCACCAGGTATGTTAGAGACTTTTGCAAGCCTATCAGCTTTGCTTAAAGTGTATTTAAAGTGTATCTAAACCCAAAGGCAAAAAAATAATATATTGCAGTTTACCTGTTCTTAGATGTGTTGGCTGCTTTAATTTTCTTTTTTTAAGCTTTACCTTTTATTTTAACCTAGTAATCTGGTATATAACACACTTCCTGTCCTTTCGTGTAATTTTTTCACTGTATCTTTGAAAAGCGCTGTGGTTGTCATCAGTGGCGGCTGGTGATAAACTCTTTGAGGGGCGGCAAACAAACCTCCCAGGTTTGCACTTAGCCCTCCACAGTTCCCTCACACACAGCCATCCACAAGTGGGTGGGTTCTGCGCACCGAGCCCATCTTTTTTGAGCCAATTAAAGCCTCTTGGCTCTAATCATGTGGCTTGAAAAAAAAACTCATAGAAACCTATGGATCCGATCCCCCGCATTCAAACTAGGGGGGTGGCACCCCTGTGCCTCTTATGGACTGGCCACTCCTGGTTTACACCCAGGCTGGATTTCAAACAGGACTACATTTGTGGTAGGGTATGGATTGAGTGGCCTCAATAAATCTGGCAGCTCATCCATTAATTTACTAGAGTATAAATATAGGGTTAGGACTTGGGATTATGGCAGTGCCCAACATATAATAGAGAACAATATTGTTTATAATATAAAAATATATTTTACTACATAAAAACATCCATAGGTGCATTAAATATAGAGTATTCAAATAGTAAATACTGGCCAGAGTATCCATGTGTCAATGGCAATTACTAGTAGTGATCCCTACATGTTTCGCCAATCATTGGCTTCTTCAGGGGATTTTATAATTGCCAGTATACAACAGTGGCTTTAATAACAATAAATGCAAAAAACAGCAAATTACCATTTAGCACAGCAAGTTATCAAACGATATACATAACCACAAAAAACACATTAATTAATACAGTGATCATCCAGCATGGCTCATAAAACATCTTTCCTGTGGTCCACAACCCCACCTACCTCCAGGTATCCCCATATAGGTAAAGTGTGCACCAGGGCCATCTAGGGGCAATGAGTGGGGCACCGTCAAAGGGGTGGTTACAGAGGGCATACAGGGAACCAAGCTGAGGGCAAAATCAGACAACAGAAGAAAGGGGGCAATGAATAAATGATGATGGACATAACCTGGTCCAATCAAAGAAAACTAAAAAAACACAGGTACAGGGGCACCAGAGGTACAGTGATGAGAATAAAGATGATCAAGTGACTAGAGGGCCCTTGACTGCATTTGTTCATCTACATTGGATGGTAGATGGGAAGACTAGTAGTCTTTCCAGCTACTATCCCAAGAGAAAAAAATAACATTATTTAGAGCTTCCACAATCTCACAAGAAGTAACAAGGACGCAGCATTCTTCCTGAGATCAACAGGTATTTTTCTGTACTTTTTATTACATTTATTTATAAATATATAATATTTTTGTTTTACAGTTTAGTTATCTATCTATCTATCTATTCATATAACAGCAATAGAAAGTCTCGGAAATTATTAAGAAGTGTTGGATCGCACCCAAGGGTGGCCAAACATGAGGCATGCAATGTGCACAATAAGCAACATGTGGGGACGTGCCAGGTAAAAGTTTATACATTTGTATCCATATATATCACAAGAAAGGGGTGTAGTCCCCAAAATGTATCAACATCATGGTGAAATAGTATAAACTAAATCGCTGTAGCCACACAAAAAGCAAGGACAGAGCTTAAAGTCCACATCGTTTGGAAAAATTAAGGCACAGCCCATAAACATTTTAAAAAACCCAGAGAAATACCACTGGAGACTAAGTAGGCAACAAAGTAGGTACATACCAGACCAGATAAAGTTAAAGCATGCAGATGAATCCAAGGTAGGATCAGCGTTTGTTGTGGATGCCATGGTGTAAGGCTGTAAACAACGACCTTATAGACACATCCCAATCAGGTGTGTGGAAATCTGGTCTGGAAATCTGATCTGGTAGCTACTGCAGGGCTGATACAAAGGGGGGGTGCCCTGGGTGGTACAATTTGCTGGAGGGAGGGGGGGGCACAGGTGAAGTGCTGGAATTGTGTTTCATAACTGTGTGTGTGTGACTGTACACACTAGCCACCAACATCGCTAATAGCTGTAATCAGGGTGGATCCTAGGCGGGTGCCACAAGCTAAGGCAGGGGGCGCTGAACCAAATTATAGGAGCAGTGAGCGGGTCCAGGGAGCTGTACTGCCCTCCCCCGCTCGAGCCGACATTAGGAGAGGGCTCATTTCTGCCTCCCTCCTTCAGTCAGCAGTGAGGAGAGTGGCTGTGTCTTTGTGGAGAGAGCAGTTGTGGGATCTTCTTTAGCCCCATCTCATGCTGCTGTACTCAGGAGCGGGGAGTGGAACCCTGTACTTCCTATTGGGCAAGAAAAATCAAAAAAGGAGCACAAAGAAGGATTATGGGATATAGTCCTGAGGACTGGCCATTGTAATCCTAAAAGGGAAACTTCAGCCAACAGCATGTCCAACTGAAGGGGATGGAAAGAGATCCAGTCTATGGATGAAAAAGTTACATGTTGCATCTGGCAGCAGGTGATGGTGGCAAGTGACATGTGGCATCTGGCAGCAGGTGATGGTGATAAGTGACATGTTGCATCTGGCAGCAGGTGATGGTGGTAAGTGACATGTTGCATCTGGCAGCAGGGGATGGTGGCAAGTGACATATGGCATCTGGCAGCAGGTGATGGTGGCAAGTGACATGTGGCCTCTGGCAGCAGGTGATGGTTGTAAGTGACATATTGCATCTAGCAGCAGGTGATGGTGGTAAGTGACATGTTTCATCTGGCAGCAGGTTATGGTGGTGAATGACACATGGCATCTGGCAGCAGGTGACAGTGGCAAATTACACACTGCATCTAGCGGCAAGTGATGATGGCAAGTTACATGCTGCATCTGGCAGCAGGTGACAGGGCACATGAACTGTTGCATCTGGCGCAGGTGACGGTAGCAAGTGACACATTGCACCTGGTGGCAATCGAAGATGGAAAGTGACATGCTGCATCTGGTGGCAGGCAACGGTGGCACACTGCCTCTGGTGGCAGGCAATGATGGCACGCTCAGTGTTTCCACTGATTGTGCATTATGTTGAGTTGAACTATTTCATTATATATTACAATGTAGTAATATAAATAATCTGCTTCAATCATCCTGACGCCATATAAAGCATGGTAGCAAATTTGAGGCGCATGGGCAACCTCATGCTTCAAAGTCTGCGAAAGGACCCAAGAATACGTGGCATAAAGGAGAAGGATGATTACTGATTGGTAACCCTTCTTGACCATGGTCTCAGAACTCATCCTGTCACTACAGAGAGTGCAGAAGATAAAATATCTTGAGGACACGTTAAAGAGGATTTTATTGAATGTTTTTCCTGACTCCAGTAGGTTACAGTGTCGTGGAAAACGTAGTTTTGAGTCTTCTGTTGGTCAAGAGAGGAGCGTTGGAGAAGGCGTCCGCCTAAGTGAGGCATTTTGGAATTTTTTAAGTCCTTGCCACCCAGGGCTGTCAGCTTCCACATCCCATCGGCCGATTAGATTACCCTGGGGCCAAAACAGAGGTGGAGAGCTTTCCAGCTGATGATCCACTGACTTACTGGGTCATGAGAATAGACCACTGGCCAGAACTTGCCCATTATGCTATTAAGTTGTTGGGCTGCCCTGCATCCAGTGTGCTTTCAGAATGGGCATTCAGTGCTGCAGGAGGTTTCGTTACTGATCATAGAACGCATCTGTCCACAGACTCCGTGGACCGTTTGACTTTTATGAAAATGAATCAGTCCTGGATTACCAGCTATGAAGCCCCTGATGCTGATGTCACTGATTAAGACTTTTTGGGATGTGGAATATCTGCGGGACTTCAAGGCTGCTTAGCTTTGAGGGTGTTCAATCATTTCATCTGGAAGAATGTTTTTGGTATAGGTTTCATGGGCACAATTAACACCCAATTTTTCAGCACCTGTTTGACGGGTGCATATCATTGCAATTTTTTTGCCTTCATCAAGAGCATCTCTACAGTGTTATGGTGGGAAGTCACCCCCAACACCCAAAGAGTCATTTTTCTGCAACTGTTTGACAGGTGCATATCATCACAATTTTTTACAGCAAGGCCAATTCTTGCTTTCATCAAGAGTACCTCTACAGGGTTACAGTGGGAAGGTGCCACAGACACCCACAGGCCAATTTTTCTGCACCTGTTTGGCAGGTGCTTATTATACCCTTATAACCATTGTATGCCCAATTAGTTGCATATAAGCCTTCAAAATGGGCACTTTTGATTTTTGATGTTTGTTTCAATTGACTTTAATGCGGTTCATTATTCGGGTCCAAACTTTCACAGTGTTTGAAAGTTCTGGTTCGAATTGAACAGGGGTCCGTTCGGACATGGATTTTTGGAACCATCTCCTGTGGGCCGATGAGATCAAGATGAACTTATTTGGTTCAGATGGTGTCAAGGGTGTGTGGAGGCAACCAGGTTAGGAGTACAAAGACAAGTGTTTCTTGCCTACAGTCAAGCATTGTGATGGGAGTGTCATGGTCTGGGGCTGCATGTCTCCAGACCTAAAACCTATTGAGCATCTGTGGGGCACCCTCAAATGGAAAGTGGAGGTCTGTAACATCCACCAGCTTTGTGATGTCCTCATAAAGGAGTGGAGGAGGACTCAAGTGGCAACCTGTAAAGCTCTGGTGAACTCCATGCCCAAGAGGGTTAAGGTAATGCTGGAAAATAATGAGGGCCACACAAAATATTGACACTTTTGGCCCAATTTGGATATTTTCACTTAGGGGTGTACTCACTTTTATTGCCAGCGGTTTAGACATTAATAGCTGTGTTTGAGTTATTTTGAGGGGAAATTAACACTGTTATACATGCCGTGCTCTCATTACTTTACAATGTAGCAAAGTGTACTTTCTTCAGTGTTGTCACATAAAAAGATATAATAAAAAATTTACAAAAATGTGAGGGGTGTACCCACTTTTGTTAGATACTGTATACTGCTACAGGGTGGCAGCTACAGGAGTATGACACTGCCTGTTTCAGAGTTTTGGGCTCATGCTCCCACCCACCTACTCCCCTGTGATTTGACAGAGCAGGAGACTGTCAGCAGATCCCAGCCAATAATTCATGGCCAGGACCTGCTGGTCAAATCAGAGCCCAGAGTACTATGCTGATAATCAATACAGGGCTCTTTACAGAAGGAATGATCACTTTTTTCTTTTCCCTGCAATGCAGAAAAAAGAAAAAAACGATCTACAGTAAAAAGCAGCACACAAATGAAACATAGTTGATTCCCACTGACACTGACTCTTTCTTTACACCCCAGGGGGGTGCAGTTTGCCCTCTTCGCTCTGGGCACCAAATTACCTTATCCCAGAACTGAGTTACCGTGTATATTTTCTTTATGAATGTTCTTGCACATGACATTGAATTCAGATAATATGGATATCAATGCTGATAAAGCAATAGGTTGCATTTTGTAGTTTATCATTAGGGTTCAGATTATTGGAGAAAAAGAAAGTCAGTAGGAAATTCCCAAGCTGCAGTTATACAGTAGCTTCCGCTGATCCTGTTTGGAGACAACCAGTACTGGTTTGAACAGCTTTCTGATGAGTAGCGCTCAGCATACAGTAAAAGCTGTACGCATCAAGCTCTGCTCAGTAATGACGGAGATAAAGGCTTCTCAGGAAGAGAAAGTCGCACGTGCCAGTGAAGGTTTTCCACGTTCCTGTTACATTTATGATTCTGGCTTTTCTCCCAATGTTAGTCATTATGCTGTGTAACCAGAGACCCTTCTGACATCACATCTATAACGTAGAACCCCGATGACGGGGAGGGTCGGCAGAGTTGGAATGACTGAGATTTTACTAAGATTTCCTGGTGCTGATAACGGCAAATGAGCAGGCTTTCAGACACTTATGAATAAGCATTTCTTAATACATTCGGTCATCTCTTCATCTCTGACAAGCAATTCTATTTCCTAGCCTGGAATGTCTAGAAAATGTAAAACAAAACTGCTCAATAACCAGACAACCAGTATATCATTGTCATTATTGGGGCTTATTTACTTACCTATCATTTTTACCCCAACTTCCATTCATTTTAAATACCCAGTGAGGCTATATTACCCTTGATTGGGTTGGATAGTTTAAATTAACACAATCCCAAGCAGTATAATGTAAATTCACCAGTACAAGATAATCAGCACCTTCAGAAACTATTAAAAAGTATTTTTTAATGAAATATTGTTAAAAAAAAAAAAACTCAAAAAAATTTTTTTTTTGTTATAGATTAGAATTCCAGGGTGATTTCTAATGCCATCTTGGGCTTAATTAACAAGATTTTCTCTTAACCCTGGTTCGCTACTTCAGTGCATTTTCAAAGCCACAGATCAGCGTGATTTGAATCAGTGATTTAATTTTGACTTGCGACTTCATTTAGCAGAAGCCAATGCAAATCGCAATAAGATCACAGAAAAGTAGTGCATAAACCATTTTCAAAATCACTGTAACTTGAGTCGCAATGATTTGAATGTTTCATTGCCAAAAAGAGGGTGCAAAGCGCATTGGTGTGAACGAGGGCTTACTTTCTGTTCATCTGAAAACTGATTTACCAGACAGGAAGTAGGGAGAAGCATGCTACATTGTTGACACAGATAGAAATAAGATAGAGAGAGATTGAAATAAAAAATGAACAGTGGTTCCAGCCTTCCCATGTGCTACTAAAAGCAATACAGTTTAATTTTTGTCTGCGTTGTTGACTTAAATGTTATCAGCAGGTGAGGAAATGATTAAAAATCTCTAGATAGATTCTTACATCTATCTAGTCTAACAGGAGTACCAATCCTTTTTTGCCTTATCCAAAACTAAGTAAAATATGGCTTGACATGCACTTTAACCACTTTCCAACCGGCTCAGATATATATACGGTGGCAGGCCCCATACATGTATGGCGGCTCCTTTAAGAGCCATAGCCCGCTGCACAGCGGGAGACCTGATGCGCGTGACTCACGGGCACGAGAACCAGAACGGGGATTTGTGTGTGTAGGAACAGTGATCTGTCTCCTCCCCCAGTGAGTCAAATCCCCTACAGTTAGAAACACTCCCTAGGGAACAAACGTAACCCCTTGATCGCCCCTTGTGTTAACCCCTACCCTGCCGGTCACATTTATACAGTAATCAGTGCATTTTTAGAGCACTGATTGCTGTATAAATGTCAGTGGTCCCAAAAAAGTGTCAAAAGTGTCCGATCTCTCTGCCACAATGTTGCAGTCCCACTAAAAATTGCAGATCGCCACCATTACTAGTAAAAATAAATAAATAAAAATGCCATAACAGTATTCCATATTTTGTAGATGCTATAACTTTTGCACAAACCAATTAATATGCGCCTATTGCGATTTTTTTTTTTAACTATGTAGACTGAAGAAATATTTTTTTTTGGGATATTTATTATAGCAAAAAGTAAAACAATTCTGTTTTTTTTTTTCAAACTTGTCGCTCTTTTTTTGTTTATAGCGCAAATACCACCAAAAGAAAGCTCTAATTGTGGGAAAAAAGGATGTCAATTTTGTTTGGGTACAACATTGCACAACTGCGCAATTGTCAGTTAAAGTGACGCAGTGCCATATCGCAAAAAAAATGGCCTGGTCTTTAACCCCCCCTGGCGGTATTCTCGAGTCTGGCTCGGGATGGAATTCCAGTACCATTAGCGGTAACCCCGAGCCAGACTCGGGGCTGCATCGCAGGATACAGGGAAAGTTACTTGCCTTGTCCCCTGGATCCTGCGATGTCTCCCTGCTGTGTGTGCGAGCTGTCTCCTTGCTCCATTCACACAGTGCCAAGTTCCGCCGGGCTCTGTTCCCTGTGAGCATTGTGACGCAAGGGGCGGAGAACGGCGCCAAATTCAGAAAAGTAAAAACACAGTACATATACAGTACACTGTAATCTTACAGATTACAGTCCTGTATAAAAAAAATTACACATCCCCTTTGTCCCTAGTGGTCTGTCCAGTGTCCTGCATGCAATTTTATATTATAAATATTGTTTTTTCTGCCTGGAATTTAGAGATTGTCCATAGCAACCAAAAAGTGTCCCTTTATGTCAAGACTAGACTCTGGTTTGGACAGATTTAAGAGAGTTATTTTTAACAATTATAGGCCTACTATATAAAACGCCAAATTTCCATACAAAATAATTGTACTGCTTTCAGCACCAAAAATCGGAAATAATAATGCCAGGGAGGTTAAGGGGCAAATCCTTCTGGGGCTGAAGTGGTTAAATGACAGCATATCTTTGCTTTGTTGAACACTCTCAAATAATAATATAATGTGATAATCAGAGTGGCAAAGTGGTTAGTGCTTCTGCCTGACAACGCTAGGGTTACTGGTTCGAATCCTTGCCTGGAGTTTTCATGTTCTCCCTGTGCCGGTGTGGGTCTCCTCCCACACTCCAAAGACATGCTGGTAGGTTAACTGGCTCCTGTTGGCCCTAGTATATGTATTGTATGAATGTGAGATTGTAACCTCTTTGAGAGCAGGTGTAAATGTACACTATATATGTGTAAAGCCCTGCGTAAATGAATGGCGCTATATAAATACCTAAAATAATAATAATCGAGAGCCTATAGCTCTGGATATATAACAGCCTATCTTAAAACATTAGGCATATTCAGATGACATGCTGTATGTTTATAATATTTGATAAAATAAGGCAACTTTTTAACAGATGTTGGAGGTACTGATTGTCTTGTATTTTTGAATTACTGTAAAAGGGAACACATATTTTGTACAATATTGTTGGCCCCTAAAATATTAAACTGTTCTATCTCTATAACAGGAAGATTCATTAAAATACTGCAGTTTTTTTTCTCTCTCTCTTTTTTTCCTGGTTTCTACTATTCTGGGTCCCCCTTGACATGGGGGAAAATGTGGCCTTGAGTGTAAACATTTTATTATTATTCATTGATTTAATTTTAGGTTTCGCAGGATAAGAGGGCATGTTATAAATTACATTTACAATTGATATACTTGTAAATGTCATTGTTATTATTACTCTGAAAGTGCCGTATTTACCTCCTTTTTTTATTTTTAATAATAAAAATGTATTAATTCAAAATAATGCAAACTTTCCACCTGGGGCTGCATTCTAGATAAATATGTTTTTGAATTAAATGTATTTATTTACTTACTCTATTCATTGCTAAAACATAACGTATTTATTTATTATTTGTTAATCACGCAAGTATGATATAATATTTAAATTACAGCACATTTAAATTAGCATGCATAAAAAAGGGAATATACTCCAGGGATAAAACTATAATCCTGCCACTTAATAAAACTCTGGTTAGAGCACATCTAGAGTATTAGCAAAAGTGTTAGCAGTCAGATTGAATAAAATTATCACAAGACTTGTACAAAGTACACAGTATATTAGTGATAATATAGTTCCATTGGTAGCCAAATTTAAAAGCAAAATTGAAATATGGAAAAAGCTACCATTATCGGTTGCAGGCAGGTGTAACCTGATTAAAATGTTATGGATGCCTCAGTTGTTATATTTGTTGCATAATTCCCCGGTATGGGTAGACAAAAAAGGGTTTAAGAAAATTGAGGAATTATTTAGAGAACTTATATGTAGAGGGAGGGTGCCAAGGATTAGTTTACAGTCATTACAGCTACCAACCAGGAAAGGAGGGATGGCAGTGCCCCATCCAAGGAGTTATTTTTTAGCAGCCCAACTGCAACATCTAGGGACAAGCAAGGTTGGGGAAGGAGGAATAAATGAGGTATTAATGACAGCAGGGACACCCCATAAGACAATAGTAGAGGTACTGGAGGCAAATTCATTTCCTCTTAGAATACCCACGATAAAACTGGCCCTAAAAGTCTAGAAGGCAGTAAAGGTGGTAAAAGGGTTAGGAGGCCTGACCAAATATACCCCATTATGGAACAATCAGAATTTGGCAGAACTGGAACTGATTGGACGATATAGAGACTGGGAGGTAAAGGGGATTGATAAATTGGCCCAGTTATATGAAGGTAATATATTAAAAACATTTAACACACTGAGAGTAGAGTTTGGTATATCAAAACATTCTTTTTATAAATATCTGCAAATTCGTCATGCTTTAGATAAACAATTTGATAAACAAGGACCAGTTTGGAATAACTCCCCTTTTTATGATAGATTAAATTCCCAAGATAAGGCAGGAGGAGGACTTATAGCAGAAATCTACCCATATATATGTGAAGGGAATATAGAAAGTCCGGAAAAACTTAAATGTCGAAGGAAATGGAAGGAGGAACTTGGAATATTCTCGGATGAGCAATGGATGAGGATATTGGAGGCAGGACATTACATCTCAATATCGCCTGCTCAGAAGGTTTCACATTTTATGTTGTTGCATAGATCATACTACATCCCAAAGCGACTGTTTGGTTTTGGGTGGAGAGCGGATGACAGGTGCCCAAGATGTCAGGATACCGGGGACCTGGCCCATATGTTTTGGAGATGCCCCAAACTGTTTCGCTATTGGGCAGAGATCATTGATATTCTGAAAGAAACGTTTAGAGTGGGAATTGGGGGGGGGGGCTAAATTATGCGTGTTGGACCTGCCGGAAGGGATAGGAGGCTCACTAAGTACAATTAAACCAATACTGAGGTGTATGTTCCAGGCAAGAAAGCTAATAGCACAGAGGTGGCAGGCAGATAAACCCCCTCGGTAGGGAAGTGGGTAAACCTAATTACAGAAACAGTATGGAAGGAAAAAGTAGTATATACAAGGAGAGGAAACCTGAAAGAATTCATAAAAATGTGGAAACCCTGGTTGGACAGTATGGAATATCCAATATATGGGGGGGGAGGAACGGGAGGATCATTGTCATATGCCGGGTTTTAGTTCTGTTTTTTTAGCATATAGGTAAAAAAAAAAAATTTTTTTTTTTCTCTCTCGATGTAATTGTGTTATATAGGTTGTAAACTTGTGGTAATTTTGTATAAAATATGTATTAATGAAGAAAATAAATAAAGATTATTTAAAGTAAAAAAAAAAAAAAAAAAAAAAAAGAGTATTCTGTCCAGATCTGGTCACCAGTCCTCAGAAGGGATGTGCTGGAACTGGAGAGAGTCTAAAGAAGGGCAACAAAACTAATAAGGGGACTGGAGGACCTCAATTATGAGGAATGACTGCAAACACTAAATCTATTCTCGCTGGAGAAACGACGCTTAAGAGGAGACATTATAGCTATATACAAATATGTCAATGGTGATCCCAGTATAGGCAAAAAAATATTCAGTCTCAAGGAGTGTAAGCCCTTGTACACACGGTCGGACAATCCGACAACAAAATCTGACGGATTTTGTCCGCCCGGAATTTGTCCGAAACTTGTGTTGCATACACGCAGTCGGACAAAGTTGTGGGGAAATCCGATCGTACGTAACATGGCAACGTTATTTCATTACGACGGGACTACGCTCAGGCTAGTAGCCAATAGCTTTGGTCTAGGAATTTGATCTGAGCATGCATGGCACTTTGTCCGATCTGAATTCTCTACACACAATTGGACAAAGTCCGATTGTATCATGTTGTCGGAAAGTTTTATAGCCCAGCTCTAAAACTTTGTCCGTTGGATATTCAGACGGAAACAGTCCGATGGAGCCCACACACAGTCGTGTGTGTACAAGGGCTAAGAGGAAATGGGGCCATCCAGTGAGATTGGAGGCTAAGCGGTTTAACCTTAAAATGCGTATGGGTTTTTCACTGTCAGGGCAAAAAGAATGTGGAAATCTCTCCCACAATTGGTGGTGGCTGCGTGGAGTATTGATAGTTTTAAGAGACTCTTGGATGTGCATCTTAAAGAACACAACATACAGGGATATTGGGAAGTAATAATAGTCACTGACACACGTACACCTACACAGGTTGAACTGGATGGACTATTGTCTTTATTCAACCTTACCTACTATGTAACTATATGTAACGATGTAACTATGTACAGTTGAAAAAAAATTTCACCTATGTAACTACATTCACATTCTCAGTCAGCTGAAAGTGGATAAAAGCCGTTTGGTGCCTTTTTTATATGATCACTGGGCTAATATTCACTGCTTTACTGATAAATGTCCATTTTAAAAGTGGAGCCTCAGATTTCATTTGCAGCTGAAAGATGAGAGGACTGACCCAGTGACCCTTCATCACTTAGCTGCTTCGCTCAGACTTAAAACATGATGGAAATCTGACAGAACAACGTAACAATTTTAAAAATTTAGACACAAGGCACTTTTGCCCAAAATCATTACAATAGCATATTTCTATTAAATTATGTTTACAAATTTGTATTCAGAGATGTTGGCATGTTTAGAGGAGGTATGTATCTTCATAGTAATATTTTAGAAGGAAAAAAAGCAAAAAAAAAAGATTAAAAAAAACGTGAAAAACAAATATATCAACGCTTAGGTAATAAATGGGATCAGCATACAATAAGACAAAATGAATGGATATATAAAGTCCACAAACAGCTCAGTCCACTGTGGAAAGAAACAGAAATCAATTTTCCAGTGTGCCAACACCGTTGGAACAACTGGCAGCTGGAAGATTGATTTCTGTTTCTTTCCACAGTGGACTGGGCTGTTTGTGGACTTTATACATTCATTCATTTTGCCTTGCTGTATGTTGATCCAATTTATTATTGTAGGGTTTGTTTAATTTTTTACTTCTAATTATTCTACTAACCATAGGTAATTGTGACAGCTACATAGTGTGTGTATATATATATATATATATATATATATATATATATATATATATATATATATATATATATATATATATATATATATATATATATATATATATATATATATACACAATATATTTCCCAGTTTTGCATGCTTTAAGAATATTGCTATAATTAAATATATATTATTTTGTAAACTGCTTATAGATTATGCAATAATGCACAGAGCTATATCTAAAATACAGTAACCCACCACCAAACTACCATATTCCACTGCCCCCATTGTCTGCTAATTTACTTTGTAAATTGCACCTTGCCTTCCTAAAGTGTATGTAAACCCAAACAATAATCCTATCCTATTTAATTATTTTTGGTCTTTTAAAAACACTCTTGTCTGAGCACTACAAGACCCTCGCCATCTATGTTATGGACAAATGGACACTAAGTTCCCATTACTGTCCTCTTTATGTTTTCCTGATACAGTGTAGTGAGTAAAACTGGCTATACCCATACATTTTCTAACAAAAATTTCCAGGACATTCAATGACTTGAAGAATGCCATTTAAAAGTACTTCAAAATGTAACACAAAAAATTTTTAAACATCGGATCGGATTTTAAAGGTGCAGATATTAGACACAATATGAAAAATAAATAAATAAATACATTATTGTACAAAATATTAAAAATAGAAGCAATTCATACCACACAACATACTGCTAAAACTGGATCATCAAAATGATTGTCATCATGAGCCAGTGTCCTATATATGTAATAATGCTGTGTTTATACATGCATAATAGTCCCAACACGTTTCAACTTGAAAACGTTTTCCTCAGCGAACAGTAGATATGCTGATTTCTAAAATACAAACATAAATAAAAAAATGAAAGATGGAATAGAAGCATTGTGAAACATATGACATAGATTACACATATATCATACATCACAGAAATGATGCAGACAAGTGGAAGTGAGGATCTCCAACCAAATTCGTCTCATAGCGTACACGGATATGGATACAAGGGATACAAAAAAGTTAACGATTAAACGTGAATTACAATAATTTTTTTATAATATATATATATAATATAATAATATTTTTAACAATATTTAACAATATTCCAAAAAAATAAAATAAAACATCAAAAAAGTAATGGTTCCTTATAGCGAGCACCTGATTTCTCCTATAGATCCACACTTATCTCAAGACATGGGGAATTTAAAGGGAGAGTGAACTAAATCAGCCTCTCACCATACTAAAAAAAAAAAAGAAAAAAGGAAATGAAAACCCCAATTGTAAAGTAAGAGGGCCACTGGTACAAAGAAAAAAAGGTAAGGGTTAAGAGTGATTGTTAAGCAGTAAAGAGAAACCAGGAGGACAAACCAAACCAAAGATCACATGGTAGGGAAACCAAAAAGATCTAGGAAAAAATAAATAGCACAATATAAAACTACGTAGAATAAAAAATATAAAGAGCACGTGAAAGTGAAGGTATTCCCAACTTCTCACATAGCAAACAGCTTACCAGTGTTCCCCTAATAACAAGTCTGCCTAGCGAACCACAGAGCAAATTCTAATGTTGCAAAAACCTCTATATAATGAAAATGCAGCAGTCATGTGGCTAATACTAGCCAATCAGAGCTCCAAAGTTGAGCCTGCATGTGTTGTCGCCAGATATTGGAGACCGGAGCCTCCAAAAACGTGTCCCCCGCCACCTCCTGCACCACTTTCAGCCAGCCACTTCCAGTATAGCACGGAAGCAAAGTAGCGTCATGTCAACATCGGGGGAGGAGCCAACACGCACAGACCCATCCAGGTTGCCACATCACTAAGATGTGGGCTGGATGAGCAAACAAAAAAGATCAGAAAGGATGCCCATAAAACCAGGGAAAAAAGGGAAAACCCCTCACTGGTCCAGGACATTTTCCAAACTGCAGGGTCTGTGCGTGTCAGGCATTAAGTCAGGCTGCCTAGAGAAAACAAAGAAAAAGGGGATAGAGAAATCCCGTTTCCACCTGCGAGCAATGCAATTAAACACACACCAGAATTAAATGGTAACACAAATTGTATGATATTTGACATGAATTACATATACATATTATGTGGGAAAGAAGAAAAACAAAATGATGGTTCAAGTGATAGGAAAGATACTTACCCCTGTGATGCCTGTAAATGTTGTAAGTTCATTTATCCAGTACAGCATACCTGCCTGCCCAATGGCAAAGTCCAACATGAACTTTATTTGCTATTTTAAAATGTTATTGCTTTTCATATTTGATTTTGGAATGAACAGACTTTCCAAAACAAAAACTACATAGACTTTTAAAATTTGTTCATTTGAGAAAAATGTTTAATAATGCTCCTTGAATTGTCTCATTACTATGGTTGAAAACAAACATAAATTTGACACCACTAACAATTAGAATATTGAACGAATGCTCTTAATTACTTCGCGCCCACGCTATAGCCAAAAGACAGCTGCAGCACGGACGCTAACTGCAGGGTGACCGTCCATGGACGTCCTCCTGTTTACTTCCCCTCTGCGTGCCGCCGCGGGTGCACATCGGGGACGTTCTGTGTTGCCCGTGTCCCTTGGACACAGCCAATCACAGATTGTGCTAAATGGCCAATCACAGTGGCCATTTAGCACTCGATCGGCGTGTCCAATGGGAGGTGATCTCATATGTAAACATATGAGATCATCTCTCATCACCAACTCTCCCTCCTGCAGCTGCAGCATCAATGACCAGTGAGTGAACACTAACAGTGAAACACACACACACAACACACATGCCCACCTGTCCCCAGTGCAACCTATCAGTGCCACCTGTCCCCTGTGCCACCTGTGAATGCCATCTGTCCCCACTGCCACCTGCCAGTGCCATCTGTCAGCAGTGCCACCTATCAGTGCCATCTGTCCCCAGTACCACCTGTCCCCAGTGCCACCTATCAGTGCCATCTGTCCCCAGTGCCACCTGTCAGCGCCATCTGTCCCCAGTGCCACCTATCAGTGCCATCTGTTCCCAGTGCCAACTATCAGTGCCATCTGTCCCCAATGTCACCTGTCCCCAGTGCCACCTGTCCCCAGTGCTACCTGTCAGTGTCACATCATGTGTCATCAGTGCCACGTATAAGTGCCATCTGTCATCAGTGCCACCTGTCAGTGTCACGTGCCATCTGTTATCAATGTCACGTGTGTCATCAGTGCCACGTATCAGTACCACGCATTAGTGCCATCTCTCATCAGTGCCACGTATTAGTGCCATCTGTCATCAGTGCCACGTATTAGTTACATCTGTCATCAGTGCCACATCAGTGTCACATGTCATCAGTGCCACATATTAGTGCCATATGTCATCAGCGTCATGTGTCATCAGTGCCACATATTAGTGGCATCTGTCATCAGTGTCACATCAGTGTCACGTGCCATGAGTGCCACGTATCAATGCCATCTGGTATCAGTGCCACGTCAGTGTCACATGTCATTGTCCTGGTGCTCCAGGGCCTTCAAAAGTGTAATAGGTAGGTAGTTAGATATGTAATTTATGCTCCTAGAACACGTGATGGTGCTCCCTGCATGTTGGGCCTCTCAATGTGGCAGGCTGTGAAAAAGTCCCACACATGTGGGAGAAATAACCTATTACAATGACAATTTTGTGGAAAAAAAAATCTTAATTTTGAAAAGAATTGTGGAAAAAAATGACAACATCAAAAACCTCACCATGCCTCTTACTAAATACCTTGGAATGTCTACTTTCCAGAAAGGGGCCATTTGGGGGGCATTTGTACTTTCCTGGCTTGTTTGGGTCGCAACAATTGAGATAGGCCACAAAGACCAAATAATATCCACTAATTTGGGTTATTTTTTACCAAAGATATGTAGCAGTATAAATTGTGGCCAAAATTCATGAAGAAAAATTAATGATTTGCAAAATTGTATCACAGAAACAAAGAAAATCCATTTTTTTTTCAAAGTGATCAGTCTTTTTTCATTTATAGCGCAAAAAAATAAAAATTCCAGAGGTGATCAAATGCCACCAAAAGAAAGCTCTATTTGTATGAGAAAAGGACAAAAAATTATTTTGGGTACAGTGTTACATGACTGAGTACCGTATATACTCGAGTATAGGCCGACCCGAGTATAAGCCGAGGCCCCCAATTTACCCCCAAAAAACTGGGAAACCTATTGACTCGTGTATAAGCCGAGGGTGAGATATGCCTGTCCATCCCTGTGTGTGTCCGTCCATCCCTCTGTGTCCGTCCATCCCTGTGTGTCCGTCCATCCCTGTGTGTGTGTCCATCCATCCATCCCTGTGTGTGTGTCCATCCATCCATCCCTGTGTGTGTGTCCATCCATCCATCCCTGTGTGTGTGTGCGTCCATCCATCCATCCATCCCTGTGTGTGTGTGTGTGTGTGTGTGTCCATCCATCCATCCATCCCTGTGTGTGTGTGTGTGTGTGTGTGTGTGTCCATCCATCCATCCATCCCTGTGTGTGTGTGTGTGTCCATCCATCCATCCATCCCTGTGTGTGTGTGTGTGTCCATCCATCCATCCGTGTGTGTGTGTGTGTGTGTGTGTGTGTGTGTGTGTGTGTGTGTGTGTGTGTCCGTGCAGCCTTGTGTGTCCAGCCTACCTGTGTCCCGAGCCTCCGTCCGGTCCCGTCCCGAGCCTCCGTGTCGTCCCGTCCCGAGCCTCCGTGTCGTCCCGTCCCGAGCCTCCGTGTCGTCCCGTCCCGAGCCTCCGTGTCATCCCATGCCAGGATCGCCGCTCTTCGTCGGCGCCCTGGCGGCCATTCCCCTGTTCAAAAGCCGCGCCTCCGCCTCCGCCTGTGATAGGCGGAACACTCAATTTCCCAGCAGTCAGTGTTCCGCCTATCACGGACATCGGCTCATCCGAGGATGAGCCGATGTCCGTGATAGGCGGAACACTGACTGCTGGGAAATTGAGTGTTCCGCCTATCACAGGCGGAGGCGGAGGCGGAGGCGCGGCTTTTGAAAGGTAGAATGGCCGCTGTCTGTCTGCTCGACACGCTGTTCGGGCAGTCAGACAGCGGTGACTCGAGTATAAGCCGAGGGGGGCACTTTCAGCCTCAAAAAAGAGGCTGAAAATCTCGGCTTATACTCGAGTATATACGGTAATTGTCATTTAAATTGTGAGAGCACCGAAAGCTGAAAATTGGTCTGGTCACGAGGGGGGGTTGCCCAGTAGACAAGTGGTTAAAATAAAAAAATTCTAACAAAATACTGCAAGTGCATGGCCAGCTTAAGTGTAGTAGCTAAAGAACAGGAAGTGTGATTGACAGAATCATCAAGTAAAAATGAAGGAAAAAATGCTTGAAAAAAGAAAACAAATGTGTAGGATATATACATACACTTCTTATGCTCACACAGAAATAGAGGTTTGTATTGATGTGTGCCTTAATAAGAGACCATTGTTTCATTAAAGCATACTTTAAAACCAACATTTTCTGGAGCTTTGTGGAAAGAGCTTCTTAGAAGACATGGGTTATGTAGCTGCGATGGGATTGAAGCAAGCATTCTTTAAAGAAAGACAAAGAAACATAATTAAATTTAAATAGCCACAACCATTATTATTGGTTTATTCAATTAATTGTTCACTTATTTTAAATAGTTAAAACATTGTATAATTACTAATATTTAATGATATGGTAAATAAACCAACTACTGAACCAAACCAAACTAAGCGTAGTCACCATAGCTCGAGCTCTAAACCATAACTAAGATAACATATGCAGTCCACCAGCCAGTCTCATTATTAAATGAGAATGGCGCCACCCACCCCAACCATGACAAGCTCAATAGAGGACTGGGGATTAGAGCAGGGGCGTACCTAGAGCATTTGGCACCCGGGGCGGATCCTATATCTGGCACCCCCCCACCATAAAATGTAAAAACACCCACTGTGTCCCCTGCATACCTCGGCATCCTTCAATATCTTTTTGTCACTACTGTGTACCCCCCTCTCCACAACTGCACCTCTGGACCCCTTTAAATTACACAGCACCCTGCACCTAAGGACCTCTTTACATTACACAGCACCCTGCACCTCTGGACCCCTTTACATTACATAGCGCCCTGCACCTCTGGACCCCTTTACATTACACAGGACCTTGCGCCTAAGGACCTCTTTACATTACACAGCAGCTTGCACCTCTGGACCCCTTTACATTACACAGCAGCCTGCACCTCTGGACCCCTTTGCATTACACAGCTCTTGTACCTCTGGACCCCTTTACATAACACAGCACCCTGAACTTCCTGACCCCTTTACATTACACAGCTCTTGTACATCTGAACCCCTTTACATTACACAGCACCCTGAACCTCTGGACCCCTTTACATTACACAGCCCCTCACAGCTCTGGACCTCCTGCATGTTACACAGACCCCCTACAGTGCAGACCCCCCTCCCTACCATACAGACCCCCATCTACAGTGTAGACCCCCCTACAGTACAGAATCCTCCCCTACAGTGCAGACCCTCCTACAGTACAGGCCCCTCCACCCTACAGCGCAGACCCCCCTACAGTACAGACTCCCCTACAGTGCAGAATCCTCACCTACAGTACAGACCCTCCTACAGTGCCGAATCTTCCCCTACAGTATAGACCCCTCCCCCTACAGTGCAGATCCCCCTACAGTGCAGGGCCCCTTCTACAGTGCAAGAACCCCCTACAGTGCAGGACCCCCCTACAGTGCAGGACCCCTTCTACAGTGCAGGACCCCCCTACAGTGCAGGATCCCCCCTACAGTGCAGGACCCCCCATAGTGCAGACCCCCCCCACAGTAAAGAACCCCCCTACAGTGCACAGACTCCCCTAAGGACCCATAATGTACCTCGAGCCCAAAGCAGTGGCATTGCAGGGGGGAGGTGCGAGCAGCACCCGAGTGGAGTGACATCTGCCGGCTCAGTGATCCGGGACCCGGCGCAATAATCCCCTTCTCTCTGTGGTCGCGTGACTCACGTTGCACCGTTCTGATCAGTCTGTCACTCACAGCCGAGTGAAGCCGCCTTCTCCTCCTCCTTTATGTCTACACAGTGCTGTGCATGCAGGAGGGGGAGGCGGCTTCACTCTGCTCGGCTGTGAGTGACAGCCGCTGCCGAGAATGATCAGAACGGCGCGACATGAGTCACGTGACCACAGAGCCAAGGGGATTATTGCGCCGGCAGATGTCACTCCACTCGGGTGCTGCTCGCACCTCCCCCCTGCAATGCCGCCCACTGCCAGTGCCTCGGGCTCTCTCTGTGTGGGCTGCGAACCCGAGGCACGGCGCTGCCCCCCCCACTTAGTACGCCACTGGATTAGAGGAATAAAATTTAAATAGACAACCCATTGAATGGATTTCTACTCCTCTGCTCCCTTCCTGTTTTTATTTGTTGTAAATACCTTTTATTGTGTGATATTTCCTGCTAACTTACCTAGGTGAGAATGAAGTAGGATTGGCCTCCTCAGCCTCCTGGGATGTCCCACATCCCAGAAGCAGTGTTGGATAAATCATGCTATTTGGCAATTCCAGGTCCAAAATATCTGCTAGAAACCTACAGTGTGTCTTTGAATGAGCAGGATCTCTTGAGTCACAAGCACAACAAAAGCAGGGTGCGGAACAGCTTCTTCCTAACCAGGAGTATCAAGATGGTGGTGCAGTAGCAGTGCTGTGAAGGGAGAATTATGACTACAAGGAAGACACCGTTGGACTCCACTGACTAGCAAATATGTCTGTTTTTATACTATGAAAAGTGTTAATGATATTGAATGTTGTTTATCCAGGTAGAGTAAAGTACCTTTTCAATGATATCCAACTCAATACCAGAAAGGTGAACACAATCAATCAGACCTATGCAGGCCTGGTAAACTCCCTTTCAAATGTACAGTATGCAATGAAATTCTAGATAATTAAGTTTATTACATTGTATAAATTTAGAGGTAGATCATTAAAGTGGTTCTAAAAGCAGGAGTTTTTTTTTTTTTTATCATAATGCATTCTATGCATTAAGATAAAAACACATTCTGTGTGCAGCAGCCCTCCTCAGTCCCTCTAAAACTTACTTGAGCCCCATCTCGATCCAGTGATGTTACATGAGAGTCTCTGCTCCCCCTTCTCATTGGTTGAGAAAGCAGCATGGCGCCATTGGCTCCTGCTGCTGTTAATCAAAGTCAGTGAGCCAATGAGGAGAGAGAGGTTGAGCCGCGGCTCCATGTCTGAATGGACACACAGAGCAGCGACTCACTCAGGTGCCCCCATCGCACGTTGCTTGCTGTGGGGGCACTATCACTGTATGTCAGTTCTGCCAGCCATTGTCTCTAATTGCCACCACAGCAGTACAGTGGCACCAGGACGCACCAGTCACATTGTCCCTAATCACCCCTGTACGAGTCACAGTGTCACTGATCACCGTTACACCAGTCCCCGTGTCCTTGATCATTTCCACACCAGTCACAGTGTCCCTAATAACCGCCACACCAGTTACAGTCATAGTCTAACCATAAGCACTTGTTCACATGTGCAGTGCTCTCTGAAGAGCGATTCTTTTCAGATTGCTCTTCAGACAGCATTTAACAGAGATTTAAGAGGTATTATACTGTCTCCCCACCACCTGCACCCTTATTCACTTGAATGGGTCATGGTTGGTGGGCATACAGGGGGTATCATTTTGCTGCAGCTGTGAAGAAAAGCATTGCAGGCATGGGCTCTAAATCTGAAATTGGGATTGGAGGAAGTGGTATGTGTATGGCAAGAATTGGTCTGTCAAATCCAAATGAAAAACACCTAGTGCATAAAGCATGGTAAAACCCCTCATGGATTTTATGACAGGCAGACCAAAATGTAGGTAAAAAAATATAGATTTTATTATAACAACATGATAAAATAGTACAAATCAACTAAGAACATCATATAGTATTAATGCAACTGTGAATATAATATCATGATACATAATACCCAAAATAACTCATTCTGTATGTCTGCCACATACTGCCCATGGATACTGGTGGATACTGGACTACTGGATTTCTGTTATTTTTTGCTAAGCAAACAAAAAAAAATACCCCAAATTTTGAACTTTTTCATAATTTGTTATAAAATTTTGCAATCATGTCATTTTTCTCCCTTATTTATTATTGATGTGTGCTGATGAGGCTGCATTGATGGGCACTGATAGACACCAGAAGGTGCTCCTTGGGTTTTGGGCCCCTCTATGTGGCTAGACTGTGAAAAAGTTTCATGCATGTGGTATTGCCATACTCAGGAGAAGTAGATGAATGTGTTTTGGGTTGTAATTTCAAGTATGCCTATAATATTTGCTAGAAATACTTTATTGTGAATAAATAAGTGCAGCGCTAAGGTTGCAAAAAGCAAATTTGCATAAATAAATTATATAAATGTGACTTAAACATAAATATATCTGATGGCCTGGTGACGGGTACTCAGGTACTCTGACGCCCCATGGCCTGGAAAAAAATGCAGATATGGTGAAAAATGTGCTAGTATGGTGACTATACCATAAATAAGGTAAGAGATAGAAATGAGGGTGTTAATATTGAACAAAAACACATCAAATAAACAAGGATTAACACATAAGGAATGAGTCCAAACTCAGAAAAAATTAGAGTAATTTCTGAAAAATGTGCTAGTACAACAATGTACTAGTATAATAACTGCACAATAAACAAAGTCCAAAAAACAAAAATGGTGAATTACAAAGTCCAAAGAAATCCAATTAGATGTGCAGTCCCGTTAGAAAAGAAACATAAGAAAAGAATGCTGGTATTGTGAAAAATGTGCTAGTATGGTGACTATACCATAAATAAGGTAAGAGATAGAAATGAGGGTGTTAATATTGAACAAAAACACATCAAATAAACAAGGATTAACACATAAGGAATGAATCCAAACTCAGAAAAAATTAGAGTAATTTCTGAAAAATGTGCTAGTACAACAATGTACTAGTATAATAACTGCACAATAAACAAAGTCCAAAAAACAAAAATGGTGAATTACAAAGTCCAAAGAAATCCAATTAGATGTGCAGTCCCGTTAGAAAAGAAACATAAGAAAAGAATGCTGGTATTGTGAAAAATGTGCTAGTATGGTGACTATACCATAAATAAGGTGAGAGATAGAAATTAGGGTGTTAATATTGAACAGAAACACATCAAATAAACAAGGATTAGGAGTCCAAATTCAGAAAAAAATAGAGTAATTTCTGAAAAATGTGCTAGTACAACAATGTACTAGTATAATAACTGCACAATAAACAAAGTCCAAAAAACTAAAATGGTGAATTATAGTGTCCAAAAAAATCCACTTAGATATGCAGTCTCCTTAGACATATGGGGGATTACAATCATGAGTATGAACTGTGAAGGGAAAAACAGAAGTACCACCACCATAAACAGGGGGAGGCTTACCCGATCTTATTGACTTGGCGGGGGGCTTACACCATCCAAGTCTGCCGAGCTTATTAGGTTGAACACATCTGTTGGAAACAACTGGTCCTAAATCTGTATCAATCAATCGACCTTGGACTGTCAAAGAATAATGACTTGAAGGTTCCAATCATCGTGAGGAGGGTGGAAGGTAGATGCCAGAAGGGATATATCATGCAATGAAAAGATGGGCTAACATAGTGTGATACCGTATAAAAAAGGCAATTTATTAAAAATAGGATAAAACACTCATATTTGGAAGAGTAGAAAAAAGCATTTTTATAACAAAGAGAGATGCAAACAGGAGATCCACCTGACGCGTGTCGACCCCACGGTCATCATCTCGACCCCAAACCGCCTTTTTAACGCCCCGGTAGTTTTTCAGGAATTTATTAACAATGTCCTCCAAGATTTGTTGTAGTTAAGTGTGGTGGTTTATCTTAACGATATCCTCATATAGTCCCTGGAGAGCCACCACACAGATATCTGTCGTGTGTTTCAGAAACTCATGCCACGTACACACGACCAGACTTTTCGAGGGACTAGGTCCGACAGACTTTCGACGGAGTTCTGACAGAGTTCTGACAGAGTTCTGACGGACTTTACGAATGAACGGACTTGGCCACACACAATCAATCCAAAGTCCGACGGATTTGAACGTGATGACGTACGACTGGACTAGAATAAGGAAGTTCATAGCCAGTAGCCAAGAGCTGCCCTCGCGTCGGTTTTTGTCCGTCGGACTAGCATACACACAAGCGGATTTCTCGGTAGGAACTGGGTCCGACGGAGTTCTGGCGGAAAAATTTTAAACATGTTCCATTTCTAAAGTCTGTCAGACTTTTGCAAATCAAAAGTCCGCTGCAGCCCACACACGATCGAATGGTCTGCCGGAATTGTTCCGTCGGACTTTTGATGTTGAAAAGTCTGGTCGTGTGTACGCGGCATAAGAGAAAAAAAAATCTCTATTGTAAATTGGAGAATTACAAATCCCATCGTGAACAGGTTATATTCCTGGGCTATGTCATTTCCACTGCTGGTTTTTCGATGAACTCGAGAAACTTTCAGCAGTCCTACAGTGGCCCCCGACCCGTGGGTTTACATCCTCTGATGTGTTTTCTTGGCTTTGCCAACCATTATCGGAAGTTTATTCGTAACTTCTAGTCTCTGGTCAAGCCCTTGACTCATATGACCAGAAAGGGCAGTAACCCGCAGTTGGTCTCAGAAGTCCAATAAGGCCTTTGAGAGTCGCAAGGCTGCCTTTGTTTCTGCTCCTGTGCTGGCACATCCTGATCCTACGTTACCTTTGATCCTTGAGGTTGATGCTTCTGAGACTGGAGTTGGCACCCTTCTGTCTCAACGTCCTACCTCTGAGAGCATTATGCATCCTTGTGGCTACTTTTCCAAGAAATTTTCACCTGTGGAGTGCAATTACAAGATTGGTGACAGAGAGCTGTTGGTGATCATTTTAGCCCTGAAAGAATGGAGACATCTGCTTTAAGGTACCACTGTGCTGGTTCTCATTCTTACTGACCATAAGAATCAACTCTTTTGGGCCATTTCCCAACAATTCTAGTGGCCTAGTCTACGTGCTGATGTAACCGCCTTCGTAGTTGCCTGTTCCGTGTGCGCTCATAGTAAGACTCCACGACACCTTTCAGTATGCCTCCTACAACCCATACCCAATGGAGAGAGGCCCTGGACTCACCTGTCTATAAATTTCATTGTGGAGTTACCCAACTCCCAGGGCAACACAGTTATTTCTATGGTTGTTGACCGGTTCTCGAAAATGTCCCATTGAAATTCCACTTAAAAAGTTGCCCACTTCTAAGGAACTGGCTTCCATTTTTACTCGGGAGATCTTTTGCTTACATGGGTCACCCAAGGTGATTGTCTCGGACAGGGTTAGTCAGTTTGTGTTCCCTGGTTCTGGAGAGCCTTTTGTGCACAGTTGGGAATTCAGCTTGCTTTCTCCTCTGCGCAGTCTAATGGGGCCACAGAACGAGCCAATCAGTCCTTGGAGCAATTCCTATATTGCTATATTTCTGACATCATAACAACTGGTTAGACCTCTTACTGTAGGCAGAGTTTGCTCACAATAGTGCCTTGAATTCTGCTTCCCGATTGTCCCTGTTTATGACGAACTATGGTTTCCAACCTTCCATGTTGCCTGACTTGTTTGTTCTGCAAAGTATTCCTGCATTAGAGGAGCATCTCCGTGGTCTTTGTTCCACTTGGGCACAAGTCCAGGAGGCTTTGCGACATGCTAATGATAGGTACAGACTCCATGCTGACTGCAGACGCCTGCCTGCGCCTTCCTACCAGGTTGGGGACAGGGTCTGGCTGTGTGCTCCATCCTGACACATCCCCCTCAGCATCTGGCGGGAGAAGGAAGGGAGGAAGCAGAGATGTGGAGGGATGAGGGGCAGCCAGGGGAGCACACAGGGGCCCAAGGGTAGCAGAAAGAAGAGGAGTCTGGATAGTGTGAGGGGGTTCGCTCGGTAGCGGGTGTGTGTGACCCCCTGGATGGGTTCACAACACAAAGTCAGGCACAGCAGACAGCGGTGTAGGTGCAAAAAACAAAAGATCTGGTTTATTTAGGCTACATGCAGTGATACATATAACAGCCAAACAAAATAAAACAAGAAAATAAATCCTGGTCAGCTTGACCTCTAACTACACACGTAGACTCCCTGTCTAACAACTGGGTGCAGCCTTGTGCTGCCCCAGTCCCTGTCTCTATTGTAGGGGTTTGCCACACAGACGTTAACTCACCGCACAGAACAGATCTCAGACTCCCCAGTCTATACACACAAAACTGGTTCCAGGATGGAGCATCTCCCTATGCATGCTGTTTTTTTTTGTAGAGGTCTTAATGAGCCCACTTACTACAGCTGGGCTCATTAACTCTTCCCCTCTAATTGTAAAAGTCTGCATAAAGCCTGAATCTAGGACACACATATTTCCCATCCTGAATACAACCAGGTGATTTTACCTGCGTGCTGCCACATACCCCCCCCTCTTGTTTCAACCTTGGGGTTGTAACACAAGCAGCCAGACACGCATGTATCCGAGACAAAGCATCCACATTCCCCATTTTAACACCAGGGCGATGCTTAACTGTAAAGTTAAATTCCTGTAGGGCCAGGAACCACCTATTTACCCTTCTATTGGTCTCCTTGTTTTGAGCCATCCACTTTAAAGGAGCGTGATCAGTCACCAGGTCAAAGTGCCTACCTAGCAGATAGTACCGAAGGGAATCTAGAGCCCACTTCACTGCTAAACATTCCTTCTCAATCGTGGAGTAATTTACCTCATGGGACTTTAACTTCCTGCTGAGGTAAATGACTGGGTGCTCTTCCCCCTTCCAGACCTGGGATAACACTGCTCCTAACCCAACGTCTGATGCATCAGTTTGTACAACAAAGTCCTTAGAGAAGTCTGGTGAGTACAACACTGGCTGGCTACATAAGGCTGTTTTTAAGGACTGAAATGCTTCCTCAGCCTCTGGGGACCATTTAACCATAACCGACTCTTTCCCTTTTGTCAGGTTGGTGAGGGGCACAGCCTGAGAAGCAAATTGGGGAATGAATCGTCGATAATAGCCAGCGATTCCCAGAAAGGCTCGTACCTGTTTCTTGCTGTTGGGACGTGGCCAACTCTGTATGGCCTCGACTTTATTGACTTGGGGTTTTATCACCCCCCTCCCAATAGTGTACCCAAGATATTTGGCCTCCTCCTGTCCAATGGTACACTTCTTTGGATTGGCCGTAAACCCAGCTTCCCGGATAGAGTCTAGGACTGCTTGTACTTTTGGCAAATGTGAGACCCAGTCTGTGCTATGGATAATCACATCATCCAGGTAAGCTGCAGCATATTTATGATGGGGCCTCAGAATCTTATCCATTTTCCGCTGGAATGTTGCCGGTGCATTCTGTAACCCAAACGGCATTCTCTTATATTGGAATGCCCCATCTGGGGTTACAAACGCAGTTTTCTCCTTGGCTGACTCGGCCAGGGGAATTTGCCAATACCCTTTGGTGAGATCAAGAGTTGTCATATATCGGGCTGTTCCCAGCCGGTCAACCAACTCATCTATACGTGGCATGGGGTAGGTGTCAAATTTTGTAACTTTATTTAATTGTCTAAAATCGTTACAAAACCGCCAGCTCCCATCAGGTTTGGGCACTAGTACAATAGGACTGGACCAGTCACTCTGGGACTCCTCTATCACACCCAATTCCAGCATCCTTTGAACCTCCCCACGTATTGCCTCCCGTCAGGCCTCTGGTATTCTATAAGGTTTTAGTTTTACCCTTTCTCCTGGCGGGGTGATAATGTCATGCTCTACGCCAGATGTTTGTCCCGGAAGCTCAGAGAAAATCTCTTTGTTACGAAGTACAAACTCTTTAACCTCCTGTTGTTGGGGTTTCGATAAGGTGTCTGCTATTCCAACCTCAGGAACTAAGCAATCAGGCTGTACTTGTGACAAAGTCTCTGCGACTAGGGATTCCCTATCCCTCCAGGCTTTCAGCAGATTGATGTGATAGATCTGCTCCGGCTTTCGCCTTCCTGGCTGACTAACCCTGTAGTTCACCTCACTAATTTTTTCAATTACTTCATATGGACCTTGCCATTTGGCCAGAAATTTGCTTTCAACCGTAGGGACTAGCACCAAGACCCTATCCGCCAGGGAAAAAGTACGTGTCTTGGCCCCACGGTTGTACACTCTCTGCTGTGCTAACTGCGCTTGGGTTAAATGTTCCTTTACAATTGGCATTACCTGTGCAATTCTATCTTGCATCAGGGCGACATGCTCAATCACACTCCTGTGAGGAGAACTCTCATTTTCCCAAGTTTCCTTGGCGATATCCAGCAGCCCTCTTGGGTGTCTCCCATAGAGCAACTCGAAGGGTGAGAAACCCGTAGAGGATTGGGGTACCTCCCTAATGGCAAACATCAGATAGGGTATTAAACAATCCCAATTCTTTCCATCTCTATCCACCACCTTCTTTAACATTTGTTTTAGGGTTTTGTTGAATCTTTCAACCAACCCATCTGTTTGGGGGTGATACACAGATGTACGCAATTGCTTCACTTTGTACAACTTGCATAATTCTTTCATAACCCGGGACATAAAGGGTGTACCTTGGTCCGTAAGCAGTTCCTTACAAATACCCACGCGGCTAAAAACAAGGGATAGCTCTTTGGCTATGGTTTTGGCCGAGGTATTTCGGAGAGGAATTGCTTCCGGATAACGGGTGGCATAGTCCAATATAACCAAAATGTACTGATGCCCCCTAGCAGACTTCATTATCGGACCTACCAAATCCATTGCGATCCTCTCAAAGGGGACCTCAATGATAGGAAGAGGTACCAGTGGGTTACGGAAATGTGGCATAGGTGCCGACTTCTGACACACAGGGCAGGAGGAACAATACTTTTCTATTTCCTTCATGACCCCAGGCCAATAGAATCTCTGCAATACCCTCTCTCTGGTTTTCTCTGTCCCCAGATGACCTCCCAGAATGTGTCCATGAGCCAATTCTAACACCAACTTCCTGTAAGGTTTGGGCACTACAAGTTGCTCAATGGTTTCTTCTGCCCTTTGAGCCACTCGATATAGCAGGTCCCTTTCCATAGTGAAGTAAGGATAAGGGCAAGTCTTATCTGGGTTCACTAACTCGCCATCTATTTTCACCACATTTTCCCGTGCCTTTATTAGGGTGGGGTCTTTTAACTGTTCTGTGGCAAAATTTTCCCTGTGAACCTCAAGATCCGAAAACTCCACAGACGGCATGTTTTCATCTGAGGATGTTGGCTCCTCCCCAGTTTCTCGAGTTTCCCCCGCCAATACCGATAAGGGAAATTCAGGAGAGTCCTCACCACTCCCAGAGGAATTCTGGTCATCTTCCTGGTTTATAGGGGCACCAATGAGGGCCTCAGGACAATCCCAGAGTTCCCAGAATTTTGGAAAATCCCTTCCCACAATAGCATCATGTGGTAACTGAGACACTAACCCCACCTGATGAGAGAGGTTACCTTTGGGGGTCTCAAAAAACACTGAAGTTACAGGATACTCTCGGGTGTCCCCATGCACACAAATAACAGCCACCCTGTTCTTCCCAGAGACCTCTGTAGTAACTAATTCAGCTTTTATCAATGTTACCAGGCTACCTGAATCTAGCAACACATCAACATGTCTACCATTAATACACATTTTACATAAATGTTTCTCAGGTCCCCGAATGGCAGTGCATGCAACTGTCGCAAACAGCGACTGACGTCTCTCCCTTATAAAGTCACATTGCATAGGCTCATCCACAACTGGGCAATTGGCTGCAATATGTCCCTCTTGCCGGCAGCGGTAGCAAATAATTTTTTTCGCTGCCTCTTGCAGCATGGGCTTCCTGGGCTGCTCCCGCCAGACCTTAGGTAGAACTCCCACCCTCTCACTCTCTCCACCCTCACCCCTTGGAGTCATCTTACCCGCCACTGGGGATGATCTGGGTCTAGGGGGGAAAGTCCGTGAGTCCCTGGAAGAGGTGGTCAAGTTCTCTGTAGCCAAGTACCTCTCAACCAGATCCACAAGTTTACCTGCATTTTCTGGGTCTCCATGGCTTACCCATTTTTGGATGGCAGTAGGAAGAGCTCTCAGGAAACGATCCATAACCACACGTTCCACAATGTTTGGTGCGGTCAAAATCTCTGGCTGCAGCCACTTCCTGCTCAGGTGAATGAGATCATACATTTGAGACCTGGGAGGTTTTCCAACCTGAAAAGTCCAGTTATGCACACGCTGAGCCCGGACTGCCAGGGTGACACCCTGCCAATATTTCTGCTTTTAGCACCACATAGTCTTTTGCTTGGTCAGGCTCTAGGTCATAATAAGCTTTCTGCGATTCCCCAGTTAACAGAGGGGCCACCAGTCCAGCCCATTGCTCCTTAGGCCACTTTTCCCTTTCAGCAGTCCTTTCAAATGTGGTCAAAAACACCTCCGGATCATCCTCTCCAGTCATTTTTGTCAGTAAACGGCTCACACCAAAGGTTGCGGTATTATTGTACCCACTTGCTTCATTGGTCTGCGGACGTTGCTGTATCAATGTCTCTATTTGCTGTTGAAAATTCTGCTCTTGCTTCTGCAACAGGTCTATGAAGCGGGCTTCAGATCGCTGCTGGGCTTGTTGCTGAGCTTCCAAACTCTGCTGCAAAGTTGCATTTGTCTGCTGCTGATTTGCATTTGCCTGCTGCTGGGCTTCCAAACTCTGCTGCAAAGTTGCATTTGTCTGCTGCTGATTTGCATTTGCCTGCTTTCTCCACCAACTGTGAGGGGGTTCGCTCGGTAGCGGGTGTGTGTGACCCCCTGGATGGGTTCACAACACAAAGTCAGGCACAGCAGACAGCGGTGTAGGTGCAAAAAACAAAAGATCCGGTTTATTTAGGCTACATGCAGTGATACATATAACAGCCAAACAAAATAAAACAAGAAAATAAATCCTGGTCAGCTTGACCTCTAACTACACACGTAGACTCCCTGTATAACAACTGGGTGCAGCCTTGTGCTGCCCCAGTCCCTGTCTCTATTGTAGGGGTTTGCCACACAGGCGTTAACTCACCGCACAGAACAGATCTCAGACTCCCCAGTCTATACACACAAAACTGGTTCCAGGATGGAGCATCTCCCTATGCATGCTGGGGTTTTTTGTAGAGGTCTTAATGAGCCCACTTACTACAGCTGGGCTCATTAACTCTTCCCCTCTAATTGTAAAAGTCTGCATAAAGCCTGAATCTAGGACACACATATTTCCCATCCTGAATACAACCAGGTGATTTTACCTGCGTGCTGCCACAATAGGCATATAGAGGAACTAATCCCCTCCATTTTCCTCCTGCAACCACTGAATGCCTACATAAGGGAGAGGAGGAGAAGGTTACAACCCCTGTAGTTACGCTTATGGCACTAATAATGTGTGTTAAATTTGAACCAAACCCTTGTTTGGTCCACATTTAGCATCTTCAGAATTTTCTGTACGGTTGAACAAAATGAGTGGTTGAGCCATTTGCTGAGCCCCAAACTTTGGGGCTAAATGAGAAAGGTTAAATCTTGTAGCAGTATTACTGCTAGTATGTAGTAGCTTCTGCAGGACATCTGGTTGTTGGAAGCCTATCATTCACTGGAATCCTAGCAACTATGATTTTTTCCCCCTGCCATTCAGATGTCAGCTGAGCATTCCTGGCTGACAATTGAATGTAAACAAGGGGGCCATGGATGGAACATTGATATCCGCTCTAGCAAGATACCCTTGCAATTTTGAGGGTATGTGGCCTGGCATGGTTTGATGGGGAGGGTTTAAGTCCTCATTATTTTTGTGTGGGAACAGTTGGTCAGGGATGAGATGTCCCATCCTCCAAAGTTGCAATGGAAGCTTTTTTTCCCTCCCTTTCTAGAGAGCTATGGAAAAATTTGTGGATTTTATTGTACCTGCCCTGATACCTAAATGAGTTGGAGTTAAATTCATTGCTCTGATACGTGAAACAATGTCTTGTTAAAATAACCCTATTTGCATGTCACTCTATCCCGTGAACTATTGTACACGTTCTGATCGTCCTTTGCAAAATCTATAGTGGAATGTGTTGTTTGATATTCTTACACTTCTAGATGTCAACTGTTGTCTACAACTATTGTGCTTCATTTTAGGATGATCTGAGACAGTTATGCTTTATCGATAAATAAAAATGTTTCTGTTAAAAAAAAAGTTGCCATGGGAGCAGTAGGACACTGTCCATGTTATGGGGGCAGACTGGTTGCATTTAGTACTTCTGTTAAAGTTGAAGGGCCTGTTCACATTAGCCACAAGCTAAAATGCTCTGTTTTAAAATGTGGGCTGGTGTCCATTTTTCCGGGTGATGAGGGAGCGGTGTGATATGCTTTTCCTATGTGCCCTTGCAGTGACTGACATCGATCAGGTGCAGAAACTGCCAGTCACCTCACAGGATCAAGGATTAATGTTAAGAGTTAGGTGAAGCTTAGACATTTTTAGAAATGTAGGTGTTAAAAAGTATGCTAAAGTGGTGTTCCACCCTAAAAAAATAAAATTCATGAATGTAAAAACATCTAAATAGCTGTTGCTAGGAGGCCCCTCATAGTTTGCCTCCTTCAGTGCCTGGGCTCTTGATGTCACTTCCCCTCAGCGCAGGAAGAGAGCAGCTCTGCCCGCTCCCTCTTGTCAATCATCTGGGACACGTGACAGGTCCCAGATGATTGCGCAGCCAATCATGGCGCGTGGTGCCGCTCGCGCATGCGCAGTGGGTGCCTGGCTGTGAAGCCACAGCCAGATGCCCATGGTTACAATGGCAGCGCCGCGACACCCACAGTTACAGGCGAAAGGAGAGGGAGAAAGCCGAGGAGTCACGTGATCGCGGGGAGCCACTGTGTTATTGGTACAGATTAGCATATTTATTATATAACACAGGCACAGGGGAACTTATTGTTATAATACAGAGGGGATGGGAGCATTTTATATCAGTGGCTTAACAACCACTTTAAAGAGGGATGGGGCATTTTATATTTAATATGACAGCAGAAGGAGCAGAGGGGGCGGGCATTGATACAAGTAGACAGGCAAGAAGGGAGGAGGACAGAGGAGACAGATAGCAGGCTGTGGATGACAGAGGCATGTAAACTGACCACGTAGTCAGGGCTCAGCAGCCATAATAAACCCTGGTCAGTTTACAAAGGGAAGGGTATAGCCAGGCAGGATCAGTCAGGTGTTACAGGGGTCAAAATGACACAGCACAAGCACTGTACTGTATAACATGCTTTAAGGATCTGGTTTTTGTTTTTTGGGTTAACAAACAATTTAAGCTGAAAGATTAAAGTAGCGTATTTTCCAAACCTCAAAACAAAAAGTAATATACGGCAGCTTACAAGTCCATAAGTCCATAAGTGTGTGCATTTTTTTCATTTTCAGGCTAAGAACATTTTCGGCAAGTACAGAAAATACCAGTTTATCTTGCAAGAAATATACAAGTATTATGGCGCTCAGAGAAACAAACCAGCCTACCGCAATTTTCAAAGACTGAAAAAAATATATATATATACAGTATTCCAGATGTAGATCTACATGCATAAACATATGCTATAGATGGATGGCATATACAAAAGGGAAGTTAAAAAATAAAAATAAATGACAATATTATAAGTATAATCAAACAAATACTATACACTGGGGGAATAGAGGAAGGGAAGGGGAGGACTGGGAAGGGGGAACAAAAAGATTCAGAAAATAAATAAATTCTTCTTTAAGAGCTTGACAAAGGAGCGCAGCCGTCGTATCAGCCACGGTCTTGCCGGCTCAGGAAACGCGTTGCACCCCCTGTGACGTCATCCCCCTTCGCCTGGAGTTCCACGTGCGTTCCACGCCTCGGATGAACACTCTCTGTTAATATCGGCTTGTACGGACATCAACATGGCCACCAGGAGTAGATACATCCCGACAGGACTCCCCAGTGCGCTGAAATGACCACACATTAAGGCTTCTTTCCCCTCCTTTCACATGGGATTAGTACATCGCCTGACTATTATTGTCATAATGTGAGTGTTTTTAATCACAGCTTTTATTAAATATAGTATATACAGTCTACACACCCAGGGGCACCTCTTGTTCTCTTTTATCTTGCAAGAAATGCAATGTTCTTGTCACTTTCTGTGAGCTGAAGAGAAAGCACAAAGATCCTTGCCTAGTGTCATCTACTAGTCCCATCAATCCAACTTGTAGTCAAGATGAACAAATGCTGACATATTTGAAGTCCAGCCTATGTGACAACCATGGTTCCCTCCATACATAGTTGAGGTCAGTACATTAACCAAATGACAGTAAGTATTTCATAGGATTACTAAGTAAAAATAAAAGGAAAGAAGCCTGAAAAATGAAAAGGAATGCAGCCACCACATTTAAGCATTAATAAACTGCAATAAATTACATTTCTTTTCTGGTTTAAAAACACTTTCAAGTCTTCATTTTTATCTAACATTTGTTCTTTCCTACTGTTTAGGCCAGGTTCACACTGCTCCAACATGAAAGTCGTGACACGACTTCAACAAAACTTCCACGCAACTTCAGGGAATGCCTGTATAATATTCCTGTATGACGGATCCAAATCACATCAATAAGGATGAGGATCCGACTTGGATGCGACTTCCATTCAATTCTATGGGCTGAAATCAGACAGAAGTCGGACTAAAGTAGTGCAGGAAGCTTTTTCAAAGTCGGACTGACAAGTAAGATCAGTTAAGATGAATCTCATAGGGAAACATTTATTTTTACATGTCATGCAACGCGTTCTCAAAGTCGGAACGCACGGAGTAGACCAATTACAGCTGTTTGTACAGGACATAGAGGTATGCATCAGGGCATGCTTTTTAAAATCCGAACAGTGTTTTGCATTGTACTGGGGTAAAAGAAGGCATGGGGATTTTTTTTGAAAATGTGAAAAAAAAAATAACCATTTAGGTTTTATGGTCACTGTCAAAATACCTTCAACACTGAAACTCCTGAACCAAAATAATGTAAAATAAAAACTATATTTTTTTGTAAACACATACTGACTTAACTTTAATTCTGAACCAAAAATATTTATTTAAATTAGGTTAAATGCACATACTGATGAATGATCAAACATTGAAAGCAGATAGAATGCTGTTCTTGGCTTACAATAAAGTACACAGTTCACAACTACACTTTTTTACCCATTCCTGGCTCATGTTGTACTGTTTGGAAGACTTTGATAAAGCACTACTGTAATAACTCCAAGACATTTATGTTTATCCACAGAGCTCCTCATCTACAGTATAATCTGAAATACTAAGTGATTGTTTTCAGGGTTAAATATACTCTGAAGACCGGCATCTGTCATAGCCCTGTTATAGTACTATATGATTTGAAAGTATTCAGATAGGTCTACTATGCCTCACCATTGATAACACAGATTGTTTTCTGTTCACAATTTACAGCTTTTCTGAGAGATCACTCATCTGATTACCATGCTCGGGTTTTATCTATTCACAAATATACTGTACACAATTAGCTTAAAGTCGTCCCAATACAGCCTGTTATGTATAAGACACCTTCAAGTGGACCAATTGTTAAAATCCAAATTTCACATAAATCAGCATTACCAAACTGCATTATTAATTTGAAAAAATAAAAAATATATACTTACCATGAATTCCTTTTTTTGGAGTCAATTAAGGGACACAAGATTCAGAGACAGTTGGGTTATACTGCTGTCTACAGGGGGTTTTGGACACTAGCATGCAAAAAAAGGAGTTGCCAGCCTAGCATAATTCCTCCCAATCCTATCATACCTCTGTATTTCTTTTTTTAGAAAAGCATTACTAGGAGTCAGATCACAAACAGAGGGGTGGGACCTGTGTTTCTTAATGCCCAGGCATTGAACTAGGCTTAAGTCTGGCCTTGAAGTTTAAAATCTAGGCTTAACAAAAGGAACTCATCTTGGCCTTGGGGAGTAGTCTTCCTGCTTGAGGTTTAGGTTTCTTCTTCTGAGGCAAATGAGTACTCTTATCCCCAGTGGCTTTATGACTTTATAAGAGTGTCTAAAACAGCTCCAATGAGATGCTTGCCATAAAAACCCTGTTCCACTGAATAACATTTGCATATTCACTGACAGGAGATACAGCTGGGAAACAAGATAGATTGTATAATGGTCATTGGAAAAAACATATAAAGGAAACTATACAGTTTAGCGCAACCTCCAATGAATATGTGAATCAAATCTCACAATATAATAAACATAGACAGTGTGCTAGTAAGCAAATGGATTTGCATCAATCTCAAAATAACCAACAAATATAATAAAATAAAAATACTACAATTGTGAAGTGACAATGCAAATTAAATAAAATAAAAAAAAAATCCATTAAAAAAAATGAATAATCCACCACCAAGTGACAATTCCTGCAATATTTAGTGTTCAGTGTCTGCCACCACTCATGCTCCACTAGCTCCTCACCTTAATGTCCTGACCCCTGCATAACCAGTCAGGTTAAAACAAGCAGTGGTTCCCTTTAAGGGACTCAATGGTGGCAATATGGCATCCTCAATCCTCTTCTCTAGCTCAATGTCAACTTCCAAGTAAGCAGATAAACATATAGAGATGGGAATAAAATACAGCCAATCTAGTGCTCTCTGTATCAAATATTTATTAGACTAAAATCATAGAAATCTACTCACAATAAAAAGCACTTAAACTTTGCTAGCTGCATCTCACATGTATCAAACATCAATCACAGATAGAGATGGGCACTAGATGACCATGTACTGTTTGTTTTAATATGTGGGTTGTGAATATTGAACCGGAGAGACCCAATGCAGTAGGACAGTACCTCTTTCGTTGCGGATTGTCCACTTGCCACATCACCTGCCACCCGTTGCAGATTGCCCACTTTCCACGTCACCTGCCACAAGTTGCGGATTGTCTCTGCTGCCTGCACAGTGAGTGAGGGCAGAACTGCCAGGATGCAGGGCAGGTGCCTGGCGGTGAGAGATGATGTTATCTCTCTGCTCTGCCACCCACTGATTGGCCAGTCTACCCACTGAGTCTCGCAGCTGGTAGCTTCTCCCCCCCTCCGCCGAGCCACCCAGCTGCGTCCATGCAGTCAGTGTGAGTGTATGAGTGCCGAGTGGACTGGCACCTCGGTGGCTTCCCGCCGCCCACTCACCGGGCCCTACTCGGTTTCGTGCCCCCTAGCGCTCGCATGGGTAGCTATGACGGTAGTTCCGCTATTGTTCATAGCATATTATATAAAACTTATGCATTTGGGGGCAGTCATATTTGCATATTCCTGCTTCCTGCTTGGTTTTTCCCACTGCTATTTCTCACAGATACCACTATAATGTGTACTAGCCTGAATCCAATGCACAGTCTGGTTCCTCTGATCCTTCTGCTATCTGCATGAGTCAATGGAACGACACTAAGCCAACACAACAGCCTTGAGGGAGATGCCCTCCGAGTCTAGCCCCTGACCATTACAAAACTGTTTAGAGAGGGGAATGTCCCTTTCCTCTACTCAGCTATCAGTTTACACTACAGCTTTGTGCTCCACCTCTATGTGTGAGATGTCAGACGCTACCTCCTGCTTTCTACTGCTGAGAAAAATCCTTTGAAAAATCCCTTGATTTGTGTGTTAGAAAAATCAACAGGGGAAATGGCTGCAGATAAACAAGTATAACTGATGTAGGAGGATTTGTTTAACCACTTTCAGACCGGACCATTTTGCTGGTCAATGACCAGAGGTCTTTTTACAATTTGGCACTGCGCTGCTTTAACTGGTAATTGCGCGGTCATGCAATGTTGTACCCAAACAAAATTTGCGTCCTTTTTTTCCCACAAATAGAGCTTTCTTTTAAAGGTATTTGACTGACTCTGCGATTTTTATTTTTTGCGATATAAATGTAAAAATACCGTAAATTTTGAAAAAATATGATATTTTCTACTTTTTGTTATTAGAAAAATCCAATAAACTCAATTTTAGTCATACATTTAGGCCAAAATGTATTCAGCCACATGTCTTTGGTAAAAAAAAAGTCAATAACTGTATATTTATTGGTTTGCGCAAAAGTTGTCACATCTACAAACTAAGGTACATTTTCTGGAATTTACGCAGCTTTTAGTTTATGACTGCCTATCTCATTTCTTGAGGTGCTAAAATGGCAGGGCAGTACAAACCCCCCCCAAATGACCCCATTTTGGAAAGTAGACACCCTAAGGAAATTGATAAGAGGCATGTTAAGCCCATTGAATATTTTATTTTTTTGCCTCAAGCGATTGAATAATGACAAAAAAATATATATATATTTTTTTTACACAAAGTTGTCACTAAATGATATATTGCTCACACATGCCATGGTTATATGTGGAATTGTACCCCAAAATACATTCTGCTGCTTCTCCTGAGTACGGGGATACCACATGTGGTCGACTTCTTGGAAGCCTAGCCGTGTACGGGGCCCCGAAAGCCAAGCACCACCTTCAGGATTTCTAAGGGCATACATTTGTAATTTCACTCCTCACTACCGATCACAGTTTTGAAGGCCATAAAATGCCAAGATGGCACAAAACCCCCACAAATGACCCCATTTTAGAAAGTAGACACCCCAAGCTATTTGCTGAGAGGCATGTTGAGTCCATGGAATATTTTATATTTTGCCACAAGTTGCGGGAAAATTACAAACTTTATTTATTTTTCACAAAGTTGTCACTAAATGATATATTGCTCACACATGCTATGGGCATATGTGAAATTACACCCCAAAATAGATTCTGCTGCTTCTCCTGAGTACGGGGATACCACATGTGTGGGACTTTTTGGGAGCCTAGCCGCGTACGGGGCCCCCGAAAACCAAGCACCGCCTTCAGGCTTTCTAAGGGCGTAAATTTTTGATTTCACTCCTCACCACCTATTACAGTTTTGAAGGCCATAAAATGCCAAGATGGCACAAAACCCCCAAAAATGACCCCATTTTAGAAAGTAGACACCCCAAGCTATTTGCTGAGAGGCATCGTGAGTCCATGGAATATTTTATATTTTGCCACAAGTTGCGGGAAAATTACAAACTTTTATTTATTTATTTATTTTTTTCACAAAGTTGTCACTAAATGATATATTGCTCACACATGCCATGGGCATATGTGAAATGACACCCTAAAATAAATTCTGCTGCTTCTCCTGAGTACAGGGATACCACATGTGTGGGACTTTTTGGGAGCCTAGTTGCGTACGGGGCCCCGAAAACCAAGCACCGCCTTCAGGATTTCTAAGGGTGTAAATTTTTGATTTCACTCCTCACTACCTATCACAGTTTTGTTTGTTTGTTTTGCTGTTTTTAAAAATGAAGAAAAAAAAATAATGTATATTTTTTTTCTTTTTTTCAATTTTCAAAACTTTGTGACAAAAATGAAGGTCTGCAAAATACTCACCATACCTCTCGGCAAATAGCTTGGGGTGTCTCCTTTCCAAAATGGGGTCACTTGGGGGGATTTTGTGCTATCTGGGCATTGCATGGCCTCCGAAACTGTGATAGGCAGTAAGGAATGAAATCAAAAATTTACACCCTTAGAAAGCCTGAAGGTGGTGCTTGGATTTTGGGGTACCGTACGCGGTTAGGCTCCCAAAAGGTCTCACACTTGTGGTATCCCCGTACTCAGGAGAAGCAACAGAATGTATTTTGGGGTGTAATTTCACATATAACCATGGCATGTTTGAGCAATATATCATTTAATGACAACTTTGTGCAAAAAAAAAAATAATAATAATAATAATGTCTTTTTTCCGCAACTTTTGTCAAAATATAAAATATTCCATGGACTCGACATGCCTCTCAGCAAATAGCTTGGGGTGTCTACTTTCTAAAATGGGGTCATTTGGGGAGGTTTTGAACTGTCCTGGCATTTTATGCACAACATTTAGAAGCTTATGTCACACATCACCCGCTCTTCTAACCACTTGAAGAAAAAGCCCTTTCTGACACTTTTTGTTTACATGAAACAATATTTTTTTTTGCAAGAAAATTACTTTGAACCCCCAAACATGAAGTGTTTTTTTAAAGCAAAAGCCCTACAGATTAAAATGGTGGGTGTTTCATTTTTTTTTTCACACGGTATTTGCGCAGCGATTTTTCAAACGCATTTTTTGGGGAAAAAAACACACTTTTTTTTTTTTATGCACTAAAAATCACTATATTGCCCAAATGTTTGATGTAATAAAAAATATGATCTTAGGCAAAGTACATGGATACCAAACACGACATGCTTTAAAATTGCACAGAAACGTGCAGCGGCGACAAACTACATACATTTTTAAAGGCCTTTAAATGCCTTTACAGGTGTCCACTTTAGATTTACGGAGGAGGTCTACTGCTAAAATTAGTACCCTCGATCTGACCTTTGTGGTGATACCTCACATGCATGGTGCAATTGCTGTTTACATATGACACCAGACCGACGCTTGCGTTCGACGTTGTGCCTTAGCAGGGGGGACAGGGGTGTTTTTTTTTGTTATTTTTATTATTATTTATTTTGCTTTTTTATTTTATTTTTAAACTGTTCCTTTCATTTATATATATTTTTTTAATGATTTTTATTGTTATCTCAGGGAATGTAAATATCCCCTATGATTGCAATAGGTAGTGACAGGTACTCTTTTTTGAAAAAATTAGGGTCTATCAGACCCTAGATCTCTCCTCTGTCCTCAAAGCATCTGACCACACCAAGATCGGTGTGATAAAATGCTTTCCCAATTTCCCAATGGCGCTGTTTACATCCCGCAAAATCTAAGTCATGAAATGCTCGTAGCTTCCGGTTTCTTAGGCCATAGAGATGATTGGAGCCATTCTGGTCTCTGATCAGCTCTATGGTCAGCTGGCGGAACCGCCGGCTGCATTCTCAGGTTCCCTGTTGGGACAGGAGAGCCTGAGAAAACCATGGAAGACGGTGCGGGGGGGGGGACATTCCCTCCCACTGCTTGTAAAAGTAGTCTAGAGGCTAATTAGCCGCTAGGATTGCTTTTACATAAAAGCCGACAGCTGGCTGAAAAGAATGATACCAAGATGATACCTAAACCTACAGGCATCATTCTGGTATAAGCACTCAAAGTCCCGCAACATACCAGTATGTTGCTGGAACTGGTTGGGCATATATTGTAATTTTTTTTTCATGCAGCCTGTGGGCTGAACGAAAAAAAAATATTGATCGGTGGGTATGCCCACCATTAGAATTCCTCCCTTCATCCACCCACTTCTAATGTTGGGCATACATGCACCATTTATATATGCCGAAGCATGGGGGCATCCTCCCGCAAAAGGTAGGAGCAGATCGCTCCTCCACCCATGCTTCGGCATATATGCTCTTTTTTAACTGTGGTGGTGAAATCACCTCCGACAGTGCTGGAGTCACGGCTTTATGTATCGTGGGAGCAAAACGCTGTTGCTGTCAAGATAAATAAATCCGCGCTGCAGCAGAATGGCGTACCTGCTAAGCAAATGATGGTTAACAATAAAACAAAGTAACATTACAGTATAACAGTAGGACTTACCATACCTGCAAAGCAAATACAAAAAAAAATCGCAAAAAATAACACATTTAACACAATCTGTGCCTAAAATATATATATGCCGAAGCATGGGGGCATCCTCCCGCAAAAGGTAGGAGCAGATCGCTCCTCCACCCCTTATGCCCCCATGCTTCGGCATATATGCTCTTTTTTAACTGTGGTGGTGAAATCACCTCCGACAGTGCTGGAGTCGCGGCTTTACGTATCGTGGGAGCAAACGCTGTGGTTGTCAAGATAAATAAATCCACGCTACAGCTGAATGGCGTACCTGAAAACAAAAAATGGTTAACAATAAAACATTGCAGAATAGAATACAGTACAAAGGAGCAGAACAATAGAGAGAGAATAGAGAGAGAGAGAACAATAAAACGACAACTATTTTTGGATTTTTATTTTATATATTTTTTTTTTTACTTTTTTTTTTTAAACACTTTTTTATGTAACTTTAACACTTCTGTTGTAACGTTTCCAGTGGTTTGGGTCTCTCAAAATGCGATGGCATCTTGGGAGACCCTGTGAACGTGTGCCTAGCCTGTGCAATGCTGTACCCTACTCTAAAACTCAACTAGTTCATGGTAGCGTTCAAAACATTCACCAATGCAAAGACCAGGATTGTCAGGACAGCGGGGACAATAATGACGGGTGTCACGCCTATATCCGCGCTTTCTGCAGACACGACATTTTCTTTGGGGGGCTCGTTGGGTAGGGGTACTCGGGATGACATAAGAATAATGCCTCTCATGCAGCCGGCTTACTGCATCTGGTTGGGGAAGGTGAGGTGGAGCACCTCCTGGATACAGAAGGGCTCTGACGATATCCTCCTGGAATTTAAGGAAGGATCCAGTCCGTCCTGAAGCTTTGTGTAGCACATAAGCATTCAGCATAGCCAATTGGAATAAATAAACAGACACTTTTTTGTACCAGCGTCTGGCCTTACGGGCAACTAGATACGGCGCCAACAACTGATCATTGAGGTCCACCCCTCCCATATTTTGGTTATATTTGTGGACACAGAGGGGTTTCTCCACAATACCAGTCGCCGTAGGAATTTGGACCGTCGTGTCTGCATGAAGGGAGGTAAGAACGAAAACATTCTTATTATCCCTCCACTTCATAGCGAGCAAATTATTACTGCGCAAGCAGGCTCTCTCCCCAGCCTAAGACGGGACTCTACAAGCCGCTGGGGAAAGCCCCGGCGATTAGGTCGCACGGTGCCACATGCTCCAATCTGCTGATTAAACAAGTGACTAAACAGTGGAACGCTTGTGTAATAATTGTCCACGTACAAGTGGTACCCCTTTCCGAATAAGGGTGACACCATGTCCCACACTATCTTGCCAGCGCTTCCTATGTAGTCAGGGCAGTTCTCCGGCTCTACGTGACTATCTTTACCCTCATAAACCATAAAACTACGTGTATAGCCTGTGGCCCTGTCACAGAGCTTATACATCTTGACCCCGTATCTGGAACGCTTGTTGGGAACGTATTGTTTGAATGACAAGCGACCAGAAAACGTAATTAGGGACTCATCAACGCAGACAACTTGATGGGGAGTAAACAAGTCTGCAAAACGTTGGTTGAAGTGGTTTATGAGGGGCCGAATTTTGTAGAGCCGATCGTATTCAGGGTCTCCACGAGGATGACAGAGTTCATTGTCGCTGAAGTGCATGAACCGCAAAATCTGCTCGTATCGTGCCCTGGACATGGAAGCAGAGAACACGCGCATATGGTGAATTGGGTCAGTGGACCAATATGACCGCAACTCACTCTTTTTGGTTATGCCCATGTTGAGGGAGAGGCCCAGAAAGATCTTAAATTCGGAAACCGTAACTGGTTTCCATTGTCTGGCAAGGGTGGACTGGGGAACAGTGGCGATGTGTTGACCAGCGTACAAATTGGTTTGGTCCACAATAGATCTATAGAGATCTTCGGTGAAAAACAGTGAGTAAAAATCAAGTGTCGTAAAATCAACTGTTTCCAGGTTAATGCCAGGTTGGCCAGTGAATGGGGGAAGTACGGGTTCTGCAGAAGTGGTGGGCACCCAATCAGGATTGGCGAATTCTGCAGGAAGGGCACTATAGGTACGACGGGCCTGTCTTTGTCTTCGTCTTGGTGGCAGCGGGACACTACTTGTGCTTGCCACCTCACCAGCTTGAACTGCACTTATGGGACTCGCCACGTCACCACGTGCTACTGCAGTGCTGGATGTACATCCAGGGTGTACTAGGCCGCTGGTGCTTGCCAGTTCACCAGAAGGATGAGCGGCTCTAGTACGTCTCTGCTCCATACGAGTGACCTGCAGTTCCTCCACCTGAACAACAGAAAACATTCGGGATCGGGTACACCTGCCCTTAACAGGGACCTCATCTCCGTCACCAGAGCTATCTGTCATGGAGCCACTGTCCTCTACAGGATCGTATTCTGAGCCTGAATCTGACAGATGAGTGACGTCCTCTTCACTATCTGTCATGCTCAGAAACGTGTAGGCCTCTTCACTAGTGTACCTTCGCTTTGCCATTTTGGGCTCTAAATTTAGGGGTACACTAGTGAGACTCACAGGTAAAAAAGCACCTAGGCTGTCAGCGACTGTATCAAAATGCTACAAAAAAAACTGTTAGCGATCGCAGGGATCAAGCCTGACTCTGCGAACGCTGCAGTTATGTGTGTTGTGTTTTGTAAGTGACAGTGATCGATCGATACTGCACTTGGGTGGGCTGGGCTGGGCTTGGCGGAGGGGCTAAACGCAGGTGCTAGCAGGTATCTGGGCTGATCCCACTAACAATGCGTTTTGGGAAACCTAAAATGCTGGCAATGCTAATATAGATCTGATCAGATACTATATTACTAAGGGAGGTGTATGCTTTGCGCGTGGGTGTTAGCGGTACTGGCACTAACCTGACGCTGCCTGGGGCGACGCAGACCTTATCTGACCTTCAAACTTATATCACCCGCCGGGTGATCAGGGGGTTAAACCTTTATTAGGTAATAAATGGCGGGTGCCCTGAAACTATAAAAAAATAACTAACCAACCAGCGTCACCTGTAACAGTTATATGGTGATCACTGGTGAAAGGGTTAACTAGGGGGCAATCAGGGGGCTTTATGCGGTAGTATATGGGGGTCCCTGACGCTATAAAAAGCTGCGGCGAACCTAAATACTTACCTGCCTAACTAGTGTCACCTGTGACACTAATACAGCGATCAGAAAAACTATCGCTTAATAGTGACACTGGCTACGGGGGGTGATCATGGGGTTAAACCTTTATTGGGGGGGTTAGGGGGGTATCCTAGAGCTAAAGGGGGCTAACCCTAACTGCCCTAACAGTTATTACAGTCACAAATGACACCAATGCAATAATAAAAAATAAAAAAAAATGCAATTGGTGTCACTGTGACTGGGGGTGCACGGGTGATTGGGGGGGTGATCGGGGGGTGAAGGGGAGGGTGAAAGTGTGCCTGGCGTGTTCTACTGTAAGTGTAGTGTGTTGGTGCAACTCACAGATCCTCTCTCCTCGGTGCCGACACGAAAAAGACCGACACGAGGAGAGATTACATCACTTCCTCTGCCTGTGTTTACATTACAGGAGAGGAAGTGATGTAATGCTGCAATTTCATTCGTCAGGAGCGATCGCGAGGGGGTGGCCATGAATGAATGGCCGCCCCCTCATCCCAGATCGCTCCTGCATGGATTCCGACCGCCGCTGGCACCGGGGGGGGGCCCGATCATGCCCCCCACCCGCGGGAAGGCAGGGACGTACATGTACGCCCATATGCCTGCCTGTGCCATTCTGTCGACGTACATCGTCGTGCGGCGGTCGGCAACTGGTTAATGTGGGGCTGGCTGAATTGAGATCAGATTGTGGTTATTCCGGCATCGACAGAGGTTGACCATTTGATCAACTTCTGTCAAAGGGACATGTTGGAAAATTTTCCTTGATCAACAACTGCAGTCAATCAGCTGCGGCTACTGATCGGTGTAATCTGACAGCAGAGAGCGCTGGGGGTGGGGTTTCTCTATCTGCCTCATTCAATACAATACAGGGTTGTAAAAAAAAAAGCAAACATTATATGGTCAGCTTAGTCTGCTGACACACTGAAATCAATACATTCAGTTTGTTAATGATTTTTTATTTATTTGTGTTATCCATCTCCTGCCCCCCACTGTTTTGTGATGTACGTTTTGTGCTTTTCATAATAAAGCTTATGAAGAATGCAGCCATCCGGAATTTGTTTGTTTTCTAGCAGCATCTAGTGGGCTGGAGCCCAGGAGCAGGAGCTTTCCACAGTGAGTTAACAGAGCGCAAGAGCAGCAGCCTCAAGTGGTATGCAGTCTCATGGAAAGGTACAGTGGATATAAAAAGTCTTCACGCCCTTGTTAAAATGTCAGGTTTCTGTGATGTACAAAATTGAGACAAAGATAAATAATTTCAGAACTTTTTCCACCTTTAATGTGACCTATAAACTGTACAGCAAACTGAAATTTTTTAGGGGGGGAGTAAAAATAAAAAAATAAAATAATGTGGTTGCATAAGTGTGCACACCCTCTTGTAAGTGGGGATGTAGCTGTGTTCAGAATTAAGCAATCACATTCAAACTCATGTTAAATAGGAGTCAGTACACACCTGCCATCATTTAAAGTGCCACTGATCAACCCCAAATAAAGGTCAGCTGTTCTAGTAGGTCTGGCATTTTCTTAGTCGCATCCTACAGCAAAAGCCATGGTCCGCAGAGAGCTTCCAAAGCATCAGAGGGATCTTATTGTTAAAAGGTATCAGTCAGAAGAGTACAAAAGAATTTCCAAGGCATTAGATATACCATGGAACACAGTGAAGACAGTCATCAAGTGGAAAAAATATGATACAACAGTGACATTACCAAGAACTGGATGTCCTTCCACAATTTATGAAAAGACATGAAGAAAACTGGTCACGGAGGCCTACAGCAACATTAAAGGAGCTGCAGGAATATCTGGCAAGTACTGCCTGTGTGGTACATGTGACAACAATTTCCCGTATGCTTATGTCTGGGCTATGGGGTAGATTGGCAAGATGGCAGCCTTTTCTTACGAAAAAACATCCAAGACAGGCTACATTTTGTAAAAACACATCTGAAGTCTCCCAAAAGCATGTGGGAAAATGTGTTATGGTCTGAAGAAACCAAGGTTGAAACCTGGTGGTGGCAGCATCATGCTTTTAGGCTGTTTTTTTTCAGCTGGAACAGGGGCCTTAGTCAAGGTGGTAGAGGGAATTATGAACAGTTCCAAATACCAGTCAATATTGGCACAAAACCTTCAGGCTTCTGCTGGAAAGCTGAACATGAAGATGAACTTCATTTTTTAGCATGACAACAACCCAAAGCATACATCCAAATCAACAAAGGAATGTCTTCACCAGAAGAAGATTAAAGTTTTGGATTGGCTCAGCCAGAGCCCAGACCTGAATCCGTTTGAAAATCAGTGATGTGAGCTGAAGAGGGCTGTGCACAGGAGATGTCCTTGCAATCTGACAGATTTGGAGTGTTTTTGTAAAAAAAGAGTGGGCATAAATTGCTAAGTCAAAATGTGCCATGCTCATAGACTCAGTGCTGTAATAAAATCAAAAGGTGCTTCAGCAAAGTATTAGTTTAATGGTGTGGACACTTATGCAACCATATTATTTTAGGTTTTTGTTTTTATTTCCCTCTACCTAAAAGATTTCAGTTTTGTTGTTCAACTGAGTTGTACAGTTAATAGGTCACATTAAAGGTGGAAAAAGTCTTTGTCTCATTTTTTTACATCACAGAAACCTGACATTTTAACAGGGGTGTATAAACTTTTTATATCCACTGTAGGTATTTAAAAAGGTCACATATAAAACTATTTGATTTACTTGCCAATCTGCATTTGTCAAGAATGCAATGAAAAATTTGAATCCTTAAGATCAATGGTGGGCTTAAAGTAAAGTTGGTAAATTCAAACTAAACATTCAACTATGTGTAAGTAGAGCTTACCTGCAGAAAAAAAACACATGTCAGGAGGCTTGGGGGAGCCATTGAAAGATTCCTTTCACACCACTGAGTTGTAAAATGCGGCAAAACTTACCGTAACTGCTTACAAAGTGACCGCAAATAACACACCATGCACATTGCCATATGTTGCAGCACCATTCATTTAGAAGGGGACCCCAATATGTCTACAGAAATCACCTGCACAACAGTGCATGAAGTGTGCTGTAATTAGAAAAAAGGAGCAAGAAAGATATCTCCTGCAAATGAGCTGCGGTACCGCATCATGGCAACACAGTGTGGCATGAATGGGCCCTAATGGGCTGCTTACATTGCTTTCAAAGTTAAGCTTTTTCTACTTTGCCCGATCTTTTTCCACCTCCTTTGCTTTCCTATAGGCATACCTCCCAACATTTTGAGATGAGAATGAGGGATAGTGATGGCCGAACGGTTCGCCCAGCGGTCGTTTCGCGGCAAATTTCGGCTGTTCGCGCTTCGCCCGATCGGCAGACTATTGCTGCCGTTCGCCCAGCTGACTTCCGTGTTTTCTGTGAAAAAGAACTTTGACCTATGATGACACATCCATCATGGGGTACAGGACATCCAATTGAGACATTACAGCATATGGACACTTGGACATTCCCCCTAACTTATAAATACACCCGATCCGGCGGCCATTTTACATTCTTTCTTCTGTCACTATAGGGAGAGGTTGCTGTGTGGAGCAGGGAGAGATTGCAGTGACCCAAATCGCTAGCTATTTGGTACACAAAGTTCTTTTCAGGACTGGTATAGGTGTTAGGTGTATATAGGTTTGCTGTGCTACTGATTGTTGCAGCAGCCTGAGTGTCTTTTGTCAGTTTAGAGAAAGGGACAGGACGGTGTGTGCTGCAGGTAGAGTCAGTTTAATCATTAGCTGTTACTATCAGGTCCACAAAAGTGCTATTCCAGTAAACAGTTATTGTTCCAGCAGCCTCTGTTTTGTCAGTTTATATAGGGACAGGCAGGAAGCAGTGTGTGAGGCAGTGAGGGTCAGTTTAATGAGTAGCTGTTACTATCAGGTCCACAAAAGTGCTATTCCAGTAACCAGTTATTGTTCCAGTAGCCTCTGTTTTGTCAGTTTATATAGGGACAGGCAGGAAGCAGTGTGTGAGGCAGTGAGGGTCAGTTTAATCAGTAGCTGTTACTATATTAGGTCCACAAAGGTTCTTTTCAGGACTGGTATCAGTGGTATGGTAATAGGCTTGTACATGTATAATATTCTTTCTTCCAAATATAGAAAGAATATTATACTTGACTGCTGCCCTTCTGCTGCAGTCTGCTAATCAGTCACAACCTACTTGTTCCACAAAGGTCCTTATAAGGACTGGTAAGGTCTAGGGTGCTACAGTACATAGGGTTGAGTGAGGTACAGTCTGCTATTCTATAAGGACTGTTATAGGTCCACAATACATAGGGTTGAGGTGCACTACTGCTGACCGCTGCCCTATACTGCAGCAGTCCTTCATCAGTATAGGGACTGACGTACAGTCTGCTAATCAGTCACACACAACCTACTTGTTCCACAAAGGTCCTTATAAGGACTGGTAACTTGGTCTAGGGTGCTACAGTACATAGGGTTGAGTGAGGTACAGTCTGCTATTCTATAAGGACTGGTATAGGTCCACAATACATAGGGTTGAGGTGCACTACTGCTGACCGCTGCCCTATACCGCAGCAGTCCTTTATCAGTATAGGGACTGACGTACAGTCTGCTAATCCTTCACAACCTACTTGTTCCACAAAGGTCCTTATAAGGACTGGTAAGATATAGGGTACTACAGTACATAGGGTTGAGTGAGGTACAGTCTGCTATTCTATAAAGACTGGTATAGGTCCACAATACATAGGGTTGAGGTGCACTACTGCTGACCGCTGCCCTATACTGCAGCAGTCCTTCATCGGTATAGGGACTGACGTACAGTCTGCTAATCAGTCACACACAACCTACTTGTTCCACAAAGGTCCTTATAAGGACTGGTAACCTGGTGTAGCGTGCTACAGTACATAGGGTTGAGTGAGGTACAGTCTGCTATTCTATAAGGACTGGTATAGGTCCACAATACATAGGGTTGAGGTGCACTACTGCTGACCGCTGCCCTATACTGCAGCAGTCCTTCATCGGTATAGGGACTGACGTACAGTCTGCTAATCAGTCACACACAACCTACTTGTTCCACAAAGGTCCTTATAAGGACTGGTAACCTGGTGTAGCGTGCTACAGTACATAGGGGTTGAGTGAGGTACAGTCTGCTATTCTATAAGGACTGGTATAGGTCCACAATACATAGGGTTGAGGTGCACTACTGCTGACCGCTGCCCTATACTGCAGCAGTCCTTTATCAGTATAGGGACTGACGTACAGTCTGCTAATCACTCACACACAACCTACTTGTTCCACAAAGGTCCTTATAAGGACTGGTAAGCTGGTGTAGCGTGCTACAGTACATAGGGGTTGAGTGAGGTACAGTCTGCTATTCTATAAGGACTGGTATAGGTACACATTACATAGGGTTGAGGTGCACTACTGCTGACCACTGCCCTATACTGCAGCAGTCCTTTATCAGTATAGGGACTGACGTACAGTCTGCTAATCATTCACAAGCTACTTGTTCCACAAAGGTCCTTATAAGGACTGTTAAGGTATAGGGTACTACAGTACATAGGGTTGAGTGAGGTACAGTCTGCTATTCTATAAGGACTGGTATAGGTCCACAATACATAGGGTTGAGGTGCACTACTGCAGACCGCTGCCCTATACTGCAGCAGTCCTTTATCAGTATAGGGACTGACGTACAGTCTGCTAATCATTCACAACCTACTTGTTCCACAAAGGTCCTTATAAGGACTGGTAAGGTATAGGGTACTACAGTACATAGGATTGAGTGAGGTACAGTCTGCTATTCTATAAGGACTGGTATAGGTCCACAATACATAGGGTTGAGGTGCACTACTGCTGACCGCTGCCCTATACTGCAGCAGTCCTTTATCAGTATAGGGACTGATGTACAGTCTGCTAATCATTCACAACCTACTTGTTCCACAAAGGTCCTTATAAGGACTGGTAAGGTATAGGGTTGAGTGAAGTACAGTCTGCTATTCTATAAGGACTGGTATAGGTCCACAATACATAGGGTTGAGGTGCACTACTGCTGACCGCTGCCCTATACTGCAGCAGTCTTTTATCAGTATAGGGACTGACGTACAGTCTGCTAATCAGTCACAACCTACTTGTTCCACAAAGGTCCTTATAAGGACTGGTAAGGTATAGGGTACTACAGTACATAGGGTTGAGTGAGGTACAGTCCGCTATTCTATAAGGACTGGTATAGGTCCACAATACATAGGGTTGAGGTGCACTACTGCTGACCGCTGCCCTATACTGCAGCAGTCCTTCATCAGTATAGGGACTGAGAGTTTTGTCACATGGTCATTTAAAAAATGACAGGCAGAGGAAGAGGCAGGCCCTTCCGCAGGGGTGGTAGGGGTAGGGCAGGAGCAACAGGCTTGAGCCAAAGTGGGAAGTTGCAGAAGGTGCGTTCAATTACTTTAAAGGACGCACCAGACTTGGTTGAGTGGCTCACTCAGCCTTACTCTTCTGCACCCTCCTCATCCTCTCGATCTGCACCCTCTTCTTCACTCTCTGCTATGTGCACCCCCAAAGACACTACCACCAACAACACCACCACCACCACATACCTTCCGCTTGAGTCACAGAAATTATTTTCCTATCCATATCAAGACATTTCTGATGCGCAGCCACTCTTGGTATTGGATCAGGAAGAGGAGGTAGCAACAACCGCTACTCAGCAGTCTAACGACAGTACCCAGATCAGCCCAAGGAGGAGGTTGGTCCCCGGTGTTGCTGCCTACTCCGAGATCTCTACTTATAGCGGTGGGGAAGGTGACGTCGATGATGACGTGTCTAGTGATGTCACGTGGGTGCCCACAAGAGAGGAAGAGGAGGGGAGTTCAGAGGGAGATATGGACCAGCAGATAGGGAGAAGAAGCAGGCGGAACATAGATTGCACAGGAGGGACAAAGCAGACTGCTAATGTATCAGGAGCAAGGCATCAACCATGTACGGTCACATCTGGCGCTCTCAGGATGCCGGCACATGGCTCTGCAGTGTGGGCTTTTTTTAACGTGTCCGCTGCTGACAATAGCGTGGCCATCTGCAATCTTTGCAGTCAACGCATTAGTCGCGGTAAGCCCAACACTCACCTAGGGAAGACCGCCTTAAGAAGGCACATGAGCAGCCATCACCAGTGGGAGCAACGGAACACACAAAGCCACACTCCAGGCTCTCACTGTCCAGCCTCATCTTCTACTTCTCCTGCTCCTCTCTCCTCACAATTGTCCTCCACTCCAAGCTCACATTTTTCTGCAAAAAGACAGGCTTCTGTGGGCCTAATGTTCGAGCGTAAAAAAATGATGACGCCGGATAACCCTCTTGCCCAACGGTTGACGGCTGGCTTGTCAGAACTGATAGCCCGCCAACTACTGCCATATAAACTGGTGGACTCGGAGGCCTTTCGTAAATTTGTGGCCATTGGAACACCACAATGGAAGGTCCCAGGAAGGAAGTATTTTTCACAGAAGGGCATCCCAGAGCTATATGGCCATGTTCAGCGGCAAGATACATCTGACCACAGACACGTGGTCTAGCAAACACGGGCAGGGAAGGTATATCGCTTTTACTGCCCACTGGGTGAACCTTCTGACGGCCGTCAAGCATGTAACCCGTGGCACCCGTGTAGATTTGGTTTTACCGCCACGGATTGGATGCAGGCCTGGCTCTTCTTCTCCTCCTCCTCCTCCTACTCCATCCTCCTCCCTCTCCTCCTCGACTGACTCCTCCTTTTCCACTGCTAGCGTCTCTTCCGCTGTGCCGCCCAAGCTCCCCAGAACCTATTCGACATGCCAGGTGAGACGTTGCCATGCCGTGCTGCGTCTGTTGTGCCTGGAAGCCAAGAGCCACACTGGCCCGGCACTCCTTTCAGCTTTGCGTTCACAGGCAGATCAGTGGCTAACACCGCTCAATTTGACAGTTGGTAAAGTGGTGTGTGACAACGGTGCCAATCTGATTAGCGCATTGAAACAGGGCAAAATCACGCACGTGCCATGCATGGCACACGTCTTAAACTTGGCCGTGCAACGATTCGTTGTCAAATACCCTGGGGTCCAAGACATCTTGCGGCAGGCAAGGAAAATCTCGGCCCATTTCAGAAGATCATACACGGCCATGGCTCGCCTTGCTGACATTCAGCGGTGACACAATCTGCCGGCCAGACGTCTTATTTGCGATTGCCCGACGTGATGGAACTCAACCTTCTATATGCTTGATAGGCTGCTCCAGCAGAAACGTGCAGTTAACGTCTACCTGTATGAACTCTGCGGCAGAACAGGTTCTGGGGAGCTGGGGGTTTTTCACCGCGCCAGTGGCTGCTCATGCGCGATGCATGCAGACTTCTGTGGCCATTTGAGGAGATCACCAAACTGGTCAGTCGCAGCCATGGCGCCATCAGTGACATGGTACCTTATGCCTTCTTTATGGAGCATGCATTGCGTCGTGTCATTGATCAAGCTGTGGAGGAGCAGGAGCGGGAAGATGAGGAAGTCGCAATGCTGGATGAATTCCCAGGGGGGGCTACTCTATCTGAGACAAGTCAACAACAGGAGTCAGAAGAGGAGTCAGAGGAGGATGGTGCCGGGGCGGATGAGGAGGAGCAAGAAGAGCATGCTTTAAACCTTTCTGGGATCCCTGTTGTTGTGTGTGGATGGGGAGAGGAGAATGAAGAGGATGACATTATCCTGGATGATGAGCAGGAGCCAGGCCACCACACCGCTTCCAGTTTAGTGCAAATGGGGGCCTTCATGCTCCAGTGTTTTAATAGGGACCCCTGTATAAAAAGCATAAGGGTCAAGGACCAGTACTGGGTGGCAACGTACTTAGACCCCCGGTACAAACACAAAATGGCGGAAATGCTACCGCCGTCACAGAGGGCTGTCAGAATGCAGCACTTCCAGGCCTTGCTTCGAGAAATGCTGCATTCTGCTTTTGCGTGCGCTGGCAGAGCAGCAATTCCCACTCCCAGAGAAGGAGTTGCGGGTACCAATCCAACAGCGCCTGCAAGAAGAGGCCGGTTTGAAGATGTGTTGGTGACTTCGGATATGAGGTCATTCTTTCAGCCGACCCATCGACAGGTGTCATCCGGATCCAGCATCAGGGAACGCCTAGACCGTCAGGTGTCCGACTACATCGGGTTAACGGCCGATGTGGACGCTCTGAGGAGTGATGAACCCCTGGACTACTGGGTGGGCAGGCTTGACCTCTGGCCAGAGCTTGCCCAATTTGCAATCGAACTGTTGGCTTGCCCCTCGTCCAGTGTCCTGTCCGAAAGGACGTTCAGCGCAGCAGGGGGTTTTTGTGACCGATAAGCGTACTCGCCTAGCTCACGACAGTGTTAACTACCTCACATTTCTAAAAATGAATGAGGCATGGATCTCGGAGGAATTCAACACATGTGACCAGTAGACCATGTATATGTCTATAAACAATAGCACACAGACCTTCTTTCTTCATTTGGCTCACTTCCTTGTCCAAAAAATCATACTATATGCCCGTACCCTCCTCTTTGAAGAGGTTGAGCGGTGTCATATTTCTACTGGGGCTGCTTATTATGAGGGGCTCCCACCATCCCTGTGCTGTGCTGACTTCCTCCTGGGGCTGCTTATTATGAGGGGCTCCCACCATCCCTGTGCTCTGCTGACTTCCTCCTGGGGCTGCTTATTATGAGGGGCTCCCACCATCCCTGTGCTATGCTTATTATGAGGGGCTCCCACCATCCCTGTGCTGTGCTGACTTCCTCCTGGGGCTGCTTATTATGAGGGGCTCCCACCATCCCTGTGCTGTGCTGACTTCCTCCTGGGGCTACTTATTATGAGGGGCTCCCACCATCCCTGTGCTATGCTTATTATGAGGGGCTCCCACCATCCCTGTGCTGTGCTGACTTCCTCCTGGGGCTGCTTATTATGAGGGGCTCCCACTATCCCTGTGCTATGCTAACATCCTCCTGGGGTTGCTTATTATGAGGGGCTCCCACCATCCCTGTGCTGTGCTGACTTCCTCCTGGGGCTGCTTATTATGAGGGACTCCCTCCATCCCTGTGCTATGCTAACATCCTCCTGGGGCTGCTTATTATGAGGGGCTCCCACCATCCCTGTGCTATGCTGACATCCTCCTGGGGCTGCTTATTATGGGGGGCTCCCACCATCCCTGTGCTGTGCTGACTTCCTCCTGGGGCTGTACCACTGCTGTGCATATTATGAGGGGCTCCCACCATCCCTGTGCTATGCTCATTATGAGGGGCTCCCACCATCCCTGTGCTATGCTCATTATGAGGGGCTCCCACCATCCCTGTGCTATGCTCATTATGAGGGGCTCCCACCATTCCTGTGCTATGCTGACTTCCTCCTGGGGCTGCTTACGGTGCAGGTGTCAGTGCTGTATATAACGGTGCTGATGTCAGTACTCTCTATCACGGTGCTGCTGTCAGTGCTGTATATCACGGTGCTGGTGTTAGTGCTTTATGTCACGCTGCTGATGTCAGTGCTCTCTATCACTGTGCTGGTGTCAGATCACTCTATCAAGGTGCAGGTGTCATTGCTGTATGTCACGCTGCTGATGTCAGTGCTCTCTATCATGGTGCTGCTGTCAGTGCTGTATATCACGGTGCTGGTGTTAGTGCTTTATGTCACGCTGCTGATGTCAGTGCTCTCTATCACGGTGCTGCTGTCAGTGCTGTATATCACGGTGCTTGTGTTAGTGCTTTATGTCACGCTGCTGATGTCAGTGCTCTCTATCACGGTGCTGGTGTCAGATGACTCTATCACGGTGCAGGTGTCATTGCTGTATGTCACGCTGCTGGTGATCATCTCCTGCACCCTCTTCTTTGCCTACGCTGGTCCCTGACCTTCCCTCTCCTCCATTGCCTTCATGCGCTCCACAGTCCTGAATTGTCACAACAATTTCCCATATAAAAAAAGAATGCTTGTAGTTGTCGATCCCAGATTCACCTCATACATGTGTTATGTCATTGGCCATGTGGTGGGACTATGTTTGCACAGCTATTAATTATTTTGTGGCTGCAAATTTGACCTGTAAGTTTGCAAAGTTCGCCTCCCATTGAAGTCAATTGGGCCCACCGCGAACGTTCCGGTTCGCGAACTATCGGCCGCGTTCGCGAAACATCCCGTCGAAAGTTCGTCCATCACTAATGAGGGACACCAACTAGCAAATGTATGTAGGCATAGGGTATGCCCCCTGCCACACTCCTTTATAGGATAATTAACAACAAAAAGGTTACTTAAATCCATAAGGGCTTTTTTTTACAACTACTACATGTTCCTTTATATTGACTTTTAAAATTTACAAATGTAACAATTTAAAATTTTGATGAAAGGTTTGGCACTGGGAAACACTTTTTGAAGGATAAAGTGCATTTTATATACAACTATAAAGATTAGACTAAATGAGGGGCAAAGATGGACAGAGGGACATTGCTCCAAATCAGGGAGAGTTGGGAGCTATGCTATACAGTAGATCTTTTAATATGATGAGCATTGGGCAGTAACACTGGTTAATAAATAAAATTTGTATGTGGCTGTCATTACTTTTCATTTCATGGTCAATAGAAACTTATCAGCTGCGAGGGGTAGAGTCAACTTTAGCTTTCAAAGGAAACCTGAATATTACATTTAACTTCAGCTGCTTGTTTCTTTTGATCTACTGACCTTTTTAACACATCTTTACTGAAGGTAGCTTCTGTATTTGCATATTTGTCATAATGCCAATATAAATTGCTCAGGTTTATGACACTGTTTCCGGTCTCCATACGCAAGCCTCGTCATCAGTACGCATAATGGTTACATCACTAGCAAAACTCATGCTTTGTACTGTCAGCCTAACAATTAAAATAATCTATAATGCTCAAACCAGAGAGGCATATACAAACTATAGACACCATCGTGTGTTTTGCTAGACAGCCACATCCAAACGACAATGAATGACCAGTAGTGTGTGAAAGAACACAGATGAGGAAGAATTTCACTGTCATATAAACACAAAAACCACAACAAAGCTATGAGGATGTGAAAAATTGTATATCAATGCAGGAATGGAAGAGCAAACAGAGAATAAAAACTTGCAGAAACTGTGACGTCATTAATGAACATTTAAAGAAAAACACATCAAGTATACAAAAATAATGTATTCATCATCCGGGAAATTTGTGGCTCCTGGAATTCAGGAATTGACACTTCCAGGGCTGATACTGCTAACCTCACACTGAAGGACAAGGTGCAAATTTAATTCTGATTATTCTACCCCACACCCTTAAAGAGAAAAAAGGTGTATGGATAATTTTGTTTTACTTTTTAATACATTTCTAAACATATGCTTTTTTTTATTTATTATTTCATTAATATTGATGCCTAATTGAAGCAAAAATTATTAAAAACAGAAAAATCAGCAACTTAACTTACTTAGTAGGATGTTTCCCTTTTGTGTTGATTTCTATCTAGATAGAGGGCAGGTGAGCCTGAAGGGAGCCCATCCATTTAAGAGGGGACGGGCTCCCTCCAGGCTCACCTGCTCTCTATCTATCCATTATAATGCATGTGCTTCCTCTGTGGAGGCTCTCAAAAATGTATGGAGTTAAGACTGAAGATAATACTGGGATGCTGTGAAGTCGCTCTGCAACTTATGCATGTTTTTACAAATGTGTGCATACTAAACCCCCGTTTTTAAACATATTGTTAGACAGGACCATTTGGTTGGTTGCAGGCTGGTTGGTAAGTTGAGCTGGGAATTTTCTATAAATTAAACACAATCTATGAATGGAGTGGGCACACCTATCAATCAACTACCCTTCCTTGATAAATAGAACCTCACAAATGAGCCTTTTATTTTATGGCTGGTGGACATCCAGTGCTAATGTCCTTGATACTTCCTCCTCCCTATTCTACATTCCAATTTTTTTTCAATTATGGAGGCTAGATCACATGCAGGCTTTACAACAGTTTCCAGATTTCAGGAAGCTATGTATAGACCCCTGCCAGCTCCTCTCACTAGCTATATTCTGCCTATATTGCATAGAGAAAACCTAGTGATGATTGCGTTGGGTCTAATATAAGGTTGGTAATAAAACATAACCAGGTAAGGCAAAATACAACTTCAGCTTTAAATGAAGAATTAAAAAAGTTCTTCTTAATCCTGAACACAATAATGAAAATATGTAAAAAGGCAATGTTTACACCTGAGAGGATGAGGTTAAAGCTAATGATCCCTAAGTATACTAGAGGTTGTCGCCATTTCCCTACTGTACCGAGATGGGGGAATCCTCACATCAGGTGATCTTTACATACAGTAGGTAACCTTCTTCCTCCCACAATATGAGAGTTTCCACGTGTGATGGCCATATGTTGTTGAGGGAACAATAACCTATGCATTGTTTAGAAATTAGAGTCCCACAGCAGCACATGCTCCTAGTCCTGAGACCATGTTGTTACTGACATAGCTGGTGTCACAATGACAATCAAGACCAACACTAGTATAAAGTAGCGTGTGTGTCATCCAACAGGGTGACACAAAAGTTAGGGGAGAATAAATTAATACTCTAAAAATATACTTTATTATGAACTTCAAAATTAAAGAAAAAGGTACAAAAACACAATAAACACCTCCACCCAACATTAATAATGACAACGTTGTCAATTCTAAAAATAGACACAAGAGTCCGGGCTCAGCAAATTATTGGGTCACTATATCTTTGCAGCCACCTTCAGTGTTTCCAAGTTCTCATCAGGGCTTGTTAAAATATAACAAAAAGGCATATAATATACAATGTATAGGGTGGTGGAATGATAGTGACCAAAACCACGTGCTCTTCAAAAATGAATGTGAGAATGGAATAACTTCATGTATAGTTGTAATCATGTGCAATACAATTTAGCTATACAACTTTGTGATGCCTTTGGGGAAGCATTAAGCTTGCATCTATAGCTCTTATTCTTTCAACTTAAAGTGTTAGTAAACCTGGGACCCTGCATTCACTACATCTGGTCTCCCACAGTACACTGAACATGGAAATGCAATTATTTCAGTAAATATAAACTGCTGAATACTGAATAATTTTTTTCATCAGCAGTTAGAGCAGTCTTGTGACTTCTATCAGTGTCCAGCCAAGCACCGGTTAAAGCTTGCAGGGGAAGTTTTCTGACTGTCCTATGAGAATGCAAGACCCCTGGCCCTTTGTCTGGACAGTGCTGATTCACCCTGTGCTGATCACATGCACTCTCCTAAGAAAAAAAAAACCTCTCTAGCAATACACACCAAACTGAGCATGTGCAGCCTGACTCCATAGACTGCAGACTCCATCTGTTTTATTAGTACATTTTCAGGAGGCAATGGAAGGAGGGGAGGATCAGAGAAGCCAGGATCAAACAGCATTTTTACACAATGTGGAGGATTAACCCCTTAGGTTCCACAGTAAGTATAGCAAGCATGTACAGACTGATTTTACTGTTGTGGATTTAGTAACACTTTAAGCACCCCTTTCTTGCTCATGAGGTAGTAGTAGTTGTTTATACAACTATTTGGCTATTCATTTGTGAAGAGCATATGGTTGCGGTCACTATCACATCACCACCCTATATGGTCCCATTATATATTATATGCCTCTGTTATATTTGACCATGCTCCGTTGAGAGTTTGGGAACACTGATGGTGGTTGCGGAGATATAGTGATCCTATAATTTGCAGAGTCCAAACTCTTGCACCTATTTTTAGAATTGACAACGTTGTAATTTTTGTTGAGTGGAGGTGTTTATTGTGTTTTTGTACCTTTCCTTTAATTTAGAAGTCCTAATAAAGTATATTTTTACAGTATTACCATTTGTTTTGGGGTCTTTCTCCAATTTTTTTTTTTACCAAGATCAACACTAATTGGTTCGCAGTCATGTGATCACCATGGCAGCCAATCATTGTAATCACAAGGGTTTGTTTAAAAAAATCTGCTAATGAATGAATGAATGAATGAAATACTTGTATAGCGCACAATGCGAACTGAATCGCCTGTCACTGTGCCTTGTGCAGAGGCACATCAATACCTGCAGCAAGAAGGATACAGCTCTCACTGTAAAATGTAGAAAATTGATTACCACTTTGTATAAATGATTCAAAACTATTAAAACTGATTTAAAAGCATAACATGCATTCAAAATGTGTCCATACACAAAAAATATGTACTGAAAACAATTTGCCAATGAAAATTATTATATGTCCTTAAAAAAGGAAAAAAAAAATCAGGGTTAGTAAATGATTTCTAACTTTCAAAGTCGCGTTAACTGAGGCAAACTGATGCTGCTATATTTGGTCTGGACATCTACGCTTCAGTGACCTCTTGTCATCCAGAAAGGGTTAACCAAATATTTACTTATATTTAAAAGCCTATAATGGGAAAAAAGGAGTTTCGGTTGCTTCTGAATCTCCGGTAATTTTTAGCAGTTCTTGGCTGCCTGCAAATTGCGTATTTAAAAGATGGAAGTTAGCCCTTTGATATGAACATCCACCAATACTTTGCTGGAGTAGAAAGAAGCACCCAAACACATTTTCCAAACTTCATCTAGCTCATCTAACTTATACTGAACAAGGAGCACAATGTGCAGCCATTCTGGTGCTGCCAAAAGACAGTAAAAGACACCAAGGACAGTAAAGAGTGAGCGCTGCCTTCATAGTTATTTTCCAATTAACTAGAAAAGCCAATTAATGTGTGAGGAGTTGAAGTAGAAGGAAAATGTGGTTGTAAAACATTAACATGAAAGAAAAATATCACACACACAACCAGTGTGTGGCCAGGACATGCTAGTGAGCAATGGAACTCAAAATGTAGACATGCCCACATGTTTTGGCATGCTTCACGTCCTTTTCCAGCAGGCCTCTACTGCAAGTGCTATTTTTCAGATACAAATGCTGAAGTGGTAAATGGACTGAAAAGGAATACGAAATAAAGGTACAGGTATATGATATATTATTTAGGACAGAGAATTGGACTGTTCTCCGCTGCTTTGTTCGCTCCTCTAGAAATTCTTGCTAAAATGGCATCAGATATTTCTCACTAGTATCCTGTTTCACCACAGGCTGACAGAATGATGAGCCATTGCCAGGCCTCTACTCAAACTTGGAAAGTCCACATAAATATTTTGAGGTTCCAGGGATCACAGAACTACAAGAGAATCTTGTGCCAACCAGTTGTCCTCTATGCATAGATGCAAAGACATTTGTCTGAATAATGTAGAGTAATGTACCATACTGTACATTTCACTTTTTTTTAAGGGTCTGCCTCATTAAAGTTCTTTGATATATCAAAAATGTTTCATTAGAACAGTTGCTGCAGCTACCAAAGCCCAGCAGAATAGTAGCATGCATTAAAAAGGGAATTTACTCTAGAGATAAAACTGATATTCTGCCACTTTATAAAATTCTGGTTCGGCCACATCTGGAGTATTCATTCTGGTCACCAATCCTCAGAAAGGATGTGCTGGAGCTGGAGAGAGTCCAGAGAAGGGCAACTAAATTACTATGGGGAGTGGAGGACCTCAATTATGAGGAACGACTACAAGCGCTAAACTTATTCTCCTTGGAGAAGAGACACTTGAGAGGAGATTTGATAGCAATATACAAATATCTTAACGATGATCCCAGCACAAGGATGAAACTTTTCAGTGCCAGGGACTGAAGGAAGACAGGGAGCCACAATATTAGACTTGAAGAGAAGCCGTTTAACTTTAAGCTGCATAGAGGATTTTTCACTGTCAGGGCAGTGAAAAAACTCTCTTTCACAATCATTGGTGTCGGCAAGGAAGTATGGATAGTTTTAAAAGACTCTCGGACGTGCATCTTAGCGAAAACAATATACAGGGATATGGAAAAAAAAATCTACGCACACACACCTACACAGCTACACAGGTTGAACTGGATGGACTGTTGTCTTTATTTAACCTTACCAACTATATAACTATATAACAGTTGTTCTTTGTGCAGAACTGTCCTGTTCTATGGCTTTCTCTCATCTGCTTTTTGCAAATATTATGAAGGAGCAAACATGGGAGAAACTTTGCCTGTGTAAACATACTCATACTCAATGTGCTCCTAGGAACCTTATTTGGGCATTGTAGAAATGTCCCAACATGCACCTCAGATTCCACCCTAAATCCAAAACGGTTCTGCATTTGTTGTAGTGGCTTGGCAATGCATGTTCCAAAGAAACATTTAGAAAGCACAACTAACATTCCTCATCAAGGGCCGAGTCCTACTTTTGCACATTAATACGCGTTAGAGCAACGTACATTCTACCATTTTGAATGGCACCAGTGTTAAGCTGGCCACACACTGTTCTGGCCACACATTGTGCAATTTTCCTTTATATTTACCAAGACCCAGGGGGGGACTGACAACCCACAGGGCCCCCAGGCAATAGAAAATTGTGGGGGCCCCAGGCTTACAGGTGGCCTCCATGCCAGGAGTATGTAACAAACAAAACAACATATAGAGTACAGCAGTCAGGGTGAGCCCCACGCTCACATCAGAGTCCTGTCCTACACCAAAGTTCCAACATTCTCCCTATACATCACAGTCTGCAGAGCCCCCCCCCCCCAGTGTGCCATCCTATGGCAGAGCCCCCCAATGTGCCACTCTAATGCAGAGCCCCCCAGTGTGCCACCTTATGGCAGAGCCCCCGAGTGTATAACCTTCTATCAGTGTCCCCTTACACACACTTGCACCTTAGTGCTTGGTGTGGCAGGCAGCTGGCAGGAAAAGGCTTTTAATTAGAAAAAAAATCCACTTCTTGCAGGCTCTGAACTGCGCAAGTGAGTCTTAGAGCCAGTGGAATAGTGAACTGCTGTGGTAGGCCTAAGATTGGGCAGCGGGGCATGTGAATAAAAGCCATGCTTGAAGTGTGCCATGAGATCACCGCACAAGCACACCCTCAGACCTGCCCTGCTGCCTGATCTGAGGCCGAACTCAGCAGTGATCCATTCAGCTACCACCAAATGGCAACAAGTGGATTTTTCACGTGCGTGGGCTTGTTAGTTTGACTTCTGTTGGGTGGCAGTGAGCACACATGGAACATACAGTATACATACACACACACACACACACACACACGCAGTATACATAAACATAGACACACACACAGTTTACATATATACGCATGGATAAACAGTATACATATATACGCATGGACAAACAGTATAACACTATATACACACACAGTTACACATGCATACAGTATATATACACACAGTCACACATACACACACACCAGAACTTTTCACCCAAAAATCAGCCTGATTGAACACACTGTTGTCCTCATCTCCTTGTATTGCCCCAGCAGCTCACAGACACATTAGGTGGTAATACAGGAGAGGAGGGGAATGTGCCTGTGTACTGGTTAGCAGGTAATGAGTAGCCAGGGTAGTAGAGATTGGGGGAGAAGTTCAGAACATGTTCTTCCTCCAGAAGCAGTACACTTCTCACACAGAAAAATTACTTCAGAGACAGGAGGAGCCCTGCTAGAGCAAAAACACACCCTCCCCCTCCCTCTTGCTCACCAGGGTAAGCAGTGCAGAGGCTGGGCAGCTATAGCCTCGGGATTTTCACAGCAAAATGATGAGGGAGGGACATTTCAGAGACAGATGTAAAAATACACAGATTTTTACGTATTGTCCCTGGTTTTACTGAGGCTGCCCACCCTGGTGGGACCCCCTAGTGGCCCTGGGCGCTCAGGCACTGCCCGAGTGCTGAATGGTCAGTCCATCCCTGCCAAGATCATATAATATGAGGTCATAGGAAGCAGAGACAGAAGTGGTCTGACATGCCCACTCTCTTTCTGCAATACAAGTCTGTGTGAGGACACTTGTGCTGAGAGGGGTGACTGTTACTCAGCTATGCCAGCATAGAGCACTGGAGACTGAGAACAGGAAGCAGCTTTTTCACTGAAAGAAAATAGTATTTTAACCACTTGCCGCCCGCCCTATTACAAATTGACGGCGGCAAAGTGGTTTCATTATCCTAACCGGACGTCATATGACGTGATTAGGATAATGAGCCGCTGCGCGCCCCCGGGGGCGCGCATCGCGGCGATCGTTGTTGCGGGGTGTCAGTCTGACACCCGGCAACTACGATCTCGGTAAAGAGTCTGACGGAGACTCTTTACCATGTGATCAGCCGTGTCCAATCACGGCTGATCACAGTGTAAATGGGAAGAGCCGGTGATCGGCTTTCCCTCACTCGCGTCTGTCAGACGCGAGTAGAGGAGAGCCGATCGGCTGCTCCTCTGACAGAGGGGGTCTGTGCTGATCGATTATCAGCACAGCCCCCCCGAGGATGCCCACACTGGACCACCAGGGACACCACTAGACCACCAGGGAAAAGGTAATAAAAATCCATAATCCTCCCTAGACCACCAGGGTGCCAGTCAGCACAATGGGTGCCAATCAGTGCCCATAATGGATGCCAATCAGTGGCCACAATGGGCATCACTGATTGGCATGCATTATTGTTTGGCACTGATTGGCATCCATTACTATAACACCGATGCCGCCTATGAGTGCCCACCTGTGCCGCCTATGAGTGCCCACCTGTGCCGCCTGAGTGCCCACCTGTGCCGCCTGAGTGCCCACCTGTGCCGCCTATGAGTGCCCACCTGTGCCGCCTATCCATGCCCACCTGTGCCGCCTATCTATGCCCACCTGTGCCGCCTATCTATGCCCACCTGTGCCGCCTATCCATGCCCACCTGTGCCGCCTATCCATGCCCATCCGTGCCGCCCATCCGTGCCAGCTATCAGTGCCAATTTGTGCCACCTATCAGTGTCCGTCCGTGTCGCCCATCCGTGTCGCCCATCCGTGTCGCTCATCAGTGCCGCCTATCAGTGCCACTTCATTGGTGCCACATTGATGCCCATCAGTGCCACCTTATCAGTGCCCATCAGTGTAGCCCCATCAGTGCCCATCAGTGAAGGAGAAAACATACTTATTTACAAAGTTTTGAAACTGAAACAAAAAAAAACATTTTTTTTTTCAAAATTTTCGGTATTTTTTTATTTGTAGCGCAAAAAATAAAAACCGTAGAGGTGATCAAATACCACCAAAAGAAAGCTCTATTTGTGGGAAAAAAATGATAAAAATTTCATTTGGGTACAGTGTAGCATGACCGCGCAATTGTCATTCAAAGTGCGACAGCGCTGAAAGCTCAAAATTGGTCTGGGCAGGAAGGTGTTTAAGTGCCCTGTATTGAAGTGGTTAACCAGTTAGCAACCGCCCACCGTAGATATGCTGTGGCAGGGTGGCCACTCTGTGCCAGATCACATACCTAGTACCTGATCTGACACTCCTGGGTCTGGGGCGCAGGCTGCCAGCAACCTGCTCGCGCTGTGATTAGACAAAGCGGGAGCTAATCAGTGGGTCGGGCGGATGCGATGTCCGCTGGGACCCACCAATCGTTTGTGAGAAAAGCAGAACAGCAGTCTGCCTATATAAACAAGGCAGACTGCCGTTCTGTGAGAGGGGAATGTGCTGATCCTGTGTTAAACCCTTTCCAGCCAGTGTCATTAGTACAGTGATAGTGCATATTTTTAGCACTGATCACTGTAATAATGTCACTTGTCCCCAAAAAGTGTCAAAAGTGTTATAGCAGAAAGTAAAATTTTATTTTTATTTTTTTCAAAATTGTTGGTCTTTTTTTGCATATAGCGCAAAAAATAAAAACTGCAGAGGTGATCAAATACCATCAAAAGAAAGTTCTATTTGTAGGAAAAAAGGACATAAATTTAATTTGGGTACATCGTCACACAACCACGCAATTGTTAGTTAAAATAACGCAGTACATTTACAGCATAAAAATACTTCATATAGGCATTATGTTGCACACTCACAATGAAAAAGGTAAGCAAGCAATCTGTCCAAATTTATACAGTGTTTTATTTAATATTATGTGTGTTGTACACACCAATCCATGTTGTAGAAAAATAATACAGAAACTTTAGTTCATGGCTGCACTGATGTCACATTTTTTGGTAAAATAATGCTTGTTTAACCAGGATGATGGTCATATATGAGGACAGAATCCTCATTTGATGTTTCATATTACAACCTGAGCAAAATACTGTACACTTAATGTGCTGCAAAAAAGTATTTAGTCAGCCACCAATTGTGCAAGTTCTGCCACTTAGAAAGATGAGAGGCCTGTAATTGTCATCATAGGTATACCTCAACTATGAGAGACAAAGTGTGGAAACAAATCCAGACAATCACATTGTCTGATTTTTGAAAAAATGTATTTGCAAATTATGGTGGAAAATAAGTATTTTGTCAATATCAAAAGTTCATCTCAATACTTTGTTATATATCCTTTGTTGGCAATGACAGAGGTCAAACGTTTTCTGTAAGTCTTCACAAGGTTGTCACCCACTGTTGCTGGTATGTTGGCCCATTCCTCCATGCAGATCTCCTCTAGAGCAGTGATGTTTTGGGGCTGTCGCTGGGCAACACGAACTTTCAACTCCCCCCAAAGTTTTTCTATGGGGTTGAGATCTGGAGACTGGCTAGGCCACTCCAGGACCTTCGTTGCCCCAGGCAGTGTGTTTGGGATCATTGTCATGCTGAAAGACCCAGCCACGTTTCATCTTCAATGCCCTTGCTGATGGGAGGAGGTTTGCACTCAAAATCTCACAATATATGGCCCCATTCATTCTTTCATGTACACGGATCAGTCGTCCTGTTCCCTTTGCAGAGAAACAGCCCCAAAGCATGATGTTGCCACCTCCATGCTTCACAGTAGGTATGGCATTCTTTGGTTGCAACTCAGCATTCTCTCTCCTCCAAACATGACGAGTTGTGTTTCTACCAAACAGTTCTACTGTGGTTTCATATGACCATATGACATTCTCCCAATCCTCTTCTGGATCATCCAAATGCTCTCTAGCAAACCTCAGATGGGCCTGGACATGTACTGGCTTAAGCAGGGGGACACATCTGGCACTGCAGGATCTGAGTCCCTGGTGGCGTAGTGTGTTACTGATGGTAGCTTTTGTTATGTTGATCCCAGCTCTCTGCAGGTCATTCACTAGTTCCCTCTGTGTGGTTCTGTGATTTTTGCTTACCATTCTAGTGATCATTTTTATCCCACGGGGTGAGATCTTGCATGGATCCCCAGATCGATGGAGCTTATCAGTGGTCTTGTATGTCTTCCATTTTCTAATTATTGCTCCCACAGTTGATTTCCTCACACCAAGCTGCTTGCCTATTGCAGATTCAGTCTTCCCAGCCTGGTGCAGGTCTACAATTTTGTTTTTGGTGTCCTTCGACAGCTCTTTGGTCTTCACCATAGTGGAGTTTGGAGTGTGACTGTTTGAGGTTGTGGACAGGTGTCTTTTATACTGATAACAAGTTCAAACAGGTGCCATTATTACAGGTAATGAGTGGAGGACAGAGGAGCCTCTTAAAGCAGAAGATACAGGTCTGAGAGAGCCAATAATCTTGCTTGTTTGAAGGTGACCAAATACTTATTTTCCACCATAATTTGCAAATAAATTCTTTCAAAAATCAGACAATGTGATAGTCTGGATTTGTTTCCACATTTGGTCTCTCATAGTTGAGGCATACCTATGATGATAATTACAGGCCTCTCTCATCTTTTTAAGTGGGGGAACTTGCACAGTTGGTGGCTGACTAAATACTTTTTTGCCCCATTGTAACTTTCAAAGAATAAATATTCTCCTTGCCTAAAAAACAAGTGTCCAGGCAGCCACTGATTTGGAATTAATTAAGGAGAACTATATCTTTATTTTAAACTATCTGATATGTCTGTTTGTCATAAAATAAAGGGTAACAAATATCAAATGTGTAAAAAAAAAAAAAAGGCTACCAGAGGTCAATAAAATATGGCTCTGGAATCAATTTAATTAATTTTTAATTAAAATGAATGATTAGTATTACGTAATAAATTCATTAAAATTATACTTCGCTTCTCTGCAATGAACCAATCAAAAGGTTAATAGGACCTCTTACTAGTTTATGATTACAAAACAGTAGCTCATCAAATCGTGTTGTTTAATAAGCAAATGAGTTACGTTTGAGGGCTCTTTAACATTGGCAGTTGGGGGGCCATAACGAAGTAGAAAGCCGGGCTCCTCCGCTAGTAAAAGAGCTAGCAAAAGAGCAGAAGATAGCAGAGGAGTCCGGCGAGAAGACCCCCCAAGACGGAAGAAGACCCCCGGAGCTGTACAATTAATTATTTTTAACCCTTGTGTGTTGTGTTTTATTTACATTTTTTTCACAGGTTAATGGGTAGGGGTACATTGTACCCCATACTCATTCACATAGGGTGGGGGGCCAGTATCTGGGGGCCCCCTTATTAAAGGGGGCTCCCGGATTCCGATAAGCCCCCCAACCGCAGACCCCAACAACCAACGGCCAGGGTTGTCAGGAAGAGGCCCTTGTCCTCATCAACATTGGGACAAGGTGCTTTGGGGTGGGGGGGCGTGCAGCCCCCCCTTCTCCAAAGTACCCCTCCATATTGAGGGCAGGCGGCCTGGTACGGCTCAGGAGGGGGGGCACTCGCTTGTCCCCACCCCCTTTCCTGACCGGCCGGGCTGCGTGCTTGGATAAGGGTCTTATATGGACCTTGGGGGGGACCTCTACGCCGTTTTCCTTTGCTAGTCTTGTCTACCTGGAGCCACGTTCAAAATGAACAGACTTTCCTCCGTGTGCGGGAAAGTCCATTCATTTCAAAAGTACGGCAGACTAGCACACACACGGCCGGAGTCCGGCAGACAATTTTTGAGTCAAGACTACTTTCTAAGTCCTCCGGACTTTAGGGGAAAAAAAGTCCGCCGGAGCCCAACACGGGCGGATTATAGTTTGATCGTGTGTACGAGGCATAAATGTATTATAGTCTCATTGTGATTTAAAGTTTGAATATGAAACGCATTGGGTAGTCTGTATGCACAGATTTTGTTCCACTGTGTACCTTTACTAACAGTTCAGCATTCCAACACCAATTGATTTAAAAATAAGTAATGTGTATAAGTAACACTGTTACAACATATCCAAATATAAATGCATATTTTACATAGATTCATGTTCCACACACCGATGTTGAATTTGTAGTGTATGTATACAATACTGAATGTACAGTATGGTACTTGGAATGCATGCTGTAACTGCTCATTTTAATACACAGTTTTATAAAGCACTACACACTAGTATATTTCCTATTATCTGCTGTGCTGCCACAACATTTCTCCTAATGGTTCTAAAAAGTAATTATTTCGAAAATGTTCGAAAATTTCGAAGTTTGACCAGATGTAGAACTAAGTGCACTATGGGACAATCAAATGAATACCAAGTTGTGAATAAAGCATACAATGATGGGTGTCTTAAGCCCCCATTCACATCTGTGCTTCAGGGGAACATGGCATTAGCAAGGTGCTTTGGGGTGCCATGAAAAATTAATGGTACCATAGTGCGCCTGCTAAAAATACGTGTTTTCATGTGCAGCCTTGTTATCAATCTCTAATGCCACCCCAAAGCATCAATGCTGAGGATTGTAGCACACCAAAATGCATGGTAACTACATCACTGTGATGACTAAATTGCATGTTGCGTTACTGATCATTGTAAACAACATACTTGACTGTAAGATAATTACATCTTTACATGCAGGCCGCAAAAAAAATAAAAAATGTATTTGCAACATTGTCCTCACACCTTGCTGGATTTTTCATTTACATAATTACATCTTTACATGCTAGCTGCAAAAAAAAACATATATTATGTTGCAATATTCTCCCCATACCTTGCTGGATTTTTCATTTTTGTTTATTGCAGGGGATGCCACTGGAGCAGTGGGAACACAACATATTTGTTGAGTACATAGGTGAGTAAGTAGGCTCCAATGAAGAAAAAGGCACATAAAAGGTGCAAAGACTTTGATATGAGTTCAAGCAAAGTAGTGAAAGGTAAAAAAAATGTGCTCACTTGTTCAGGTTAGGCTGCTCACAACAGACAGGGCCCCTTCCAATGGGTACCCAGAAGGTTAGCAGATACACATGCACAAATGGAAGGAAAATTGGTCATTTATTTTACAAAGAGGAGAGGGGGTTGGTGGGACATTAAATGAGGCACATGACATCATGTGCCTCCATCCCTATTAATTGAGAAGAATAGAGAGTTGGGACTTTGAGTGAGGCACGGAACTGACAGTTGATAACGTATACCATGTAAACAAATTGATACATTATATATATAAAAAGGTTTTATTAAATGACTTAATAGATAAGTACTACCAACTATATATACAGAAACTCACAAAAGTGCATACACCCCTCACATTTTGTAAATATTTAATTATATCTTTTCATGTGGAAACACTGAAGAAATTACACTGTGCTACAATATAAAGTAGTGAGTGTACAGCTTGCATAGCAGTGTAAATTTGCTGTGCCCTCAAAATAACTCAATACACAGCCATTAATGTCTAAACTGCTGGCAATAAAAGTGAGTACACCTTTAAGTGAAAATGTCCAAATTGGGCCCAATTAGCTATTTTTCCTCCCCGGTGTCATGTGACCGTAGGGGTTAAAAGGTCTCACTCTCTTACTGGTCCGTTGAAGTTCATCATGGCACCTCATGGCAAAGAACTCTCTGAGCATCTGAAAAAAAGAATTGTTGCTCTACATTAGGGATGGGTGAACGGTTCAGCCCGAGCAGGAGTTCGGATCCAAATTTGACTGTTCAGATGTTCTACGAACAATCGACTTATAGGGTCGCTTGACCGTTTGTTCGGCCCGCCGAACTACCACAATGTGCTGCACCACCACACAGTGCATTGAAAGCCTTGATTGGCTGAAGCAATGAAAGCTTTGCCAAATAAGGGCACAGAGAACTGTCAGAGCCATGATTGGACGCTGTCAGGAAGACTGTATCCAATAATGGTTCATTGCTCTTAATCCCTCCCCACACTATAAAAGTATTCTTTCTATAGCGGCCATTTGTAGTGTGATAGTGACATGGAGAGGAACAGAATAGGGCTCTGTTCTGTGCTATTAGACAGTTAGTTTGCTATTCTGATTCTAATGTAAGTGTAGAATATCAGTTTAGTGTGAATCTAGGGATAGTTCAGTGTGAATGTAGTGTGACCTTTCATCTTTACATTAGTGAGAATGTAGGGCTAGTTCAGTCATTGTGAGTGTAGTGCAACCATTCATCTTTACATTAGTGTGAATGTAGGGATAGTTCAGTCAGTGTGAGTGTAGTGACCATTTAACACAGTATATTTTACTGCGTTACTGCAAGTTTTACACCATATAGTTCTGTGTGTTACTGCAAGTTTAACGCCGTATAGTTCTGTGCTTTACTGCAAGTTTAACGCTGTATATTTCATTGCATTACTGCAAGTTTATTGCTATATAGTTCTGTGTGTTACTGCACATTTGAAGCAGTATATTGCAGTATATTATAGTGTATCCGTGGAGTGTGTCTGTGTAGTGAATACACAAACTAAGGTGCACCAAACATCACTTTCCATTGACTAAAGTGCATCCACATAAACATTTACACATTTTTATTACATTTTGTTAATAAGCAACCCCCCACCATGTCTGAGAGTACAGCAAAGAAAGGCAGATGTTCCTATGGCACTGTAAGAGGGCCAGCAGCATATGTGTCCACAGGCAATGGTGGACGAGGTCAGTCCTCAGGCAGGGCATAATTTCCTCTGTTTAGTGATGTTGCCAGTGCTATCTAGCCACAGCATGCAGAGGAGGTGGTGGACTGCCTTACTAAACCATCCTCATCCTCCTCATCCTCTGTCACCCAAGCAGAGACTAGTGTGCAGTCCCCTGCAGCTGGCAGAGTGGCAAACCCTGCCTCTCTGTCCACAGCTATTCCCCGTGCCATAGCCCCAGCATCAGGCATGGAGGAGTCAGCGGAGTTATTTGAACACAGCATCAGCCATTTGCTCCTGGGTGATGCACAGCCATTACTAGATTCAGATGTTGGTCCTGAGGTTGAGGAAGGCAGGAACAGGAGCCTACAGAGAGGGGAGAACACTGGTATACAAATTGGCATTCATCTCCCCCCAGCCTCAGTGTATTGCCAAGTTGTATCCAGTGGTAATAAGGAAGAAGGAGATGATGATGATGAGGTCACTGACTTGACTTGGGTGCCGGTTAGAGCAGAGGAGGAAAGTGAGGGTGAGGCACAACCCGCACGAGGCAGCCATCATGGAAGAGTAGAGAGCAGACACCCTATTTGATCACATTGTGGAGCTGTTATCTCCCAACCCACTTCCCACAGCTCAGCTGTCTGGACCTTTTTAGTACATGTGAAACTGATTGCACTCTTGCTATTTGCACACTTTGTCTCAAGCACATGAAGTGTGGCAAACACGCCAACCATTTGGGTACCACATGCTTGACAAGGCATGTAACCTCCCACCACTTCGCAAGAGCACCTAAAAGCCACACAAAAGGGGCTAAAATATGTCCCTTCTCCTTACTCACCTCAGTCTGACCTCTCAGCAGCCTCCACTGACAGAGATGATGGTATAGCAAAACTGTAATCCTTCAAGTGTCATTTATTGGTACATCAGAGTGACAATAAAACAATAAACTGATGCGTTTTGGCAATAGCCTTAGTCGTAGCTTAGTCGTAGCTAGTAGAGATAATGGTGTAGGGTATCCCAGTTCCTTGCAACACATCTGCCAGAAGCACACCACCAGCTGTAGACTATAGCCAGCAAATTTCTCTGCCTTACCTGCTGCACCGGAAATAAAAATACAGTCCCTGTCAAACAGGTGCAGAAAGATTGTTCTTAGGTGTTAATTGTGCCCATGAAACCTACACCAAAAACATTCTGTTCTGTGGCATAGGAACAATGATGTCTGCATAAAGTGGGCCTTGAGAGGAAAGGAAGTCCTCGTCTTCCTCTCACTGCTTTGCCTCGCGTGCCCTGTCCATAATGCAGAGTCTGCTCCAGCAGGAACACAACAGGGCTTGTGTCACTTATGCATGCATTGTCACTGCTCACCATCCTTGTGGTCTCCTCAAATGGTGCCTGCATCCTTTTTTGAGCAGCCATTGGCGTGGGGCTAAAAAGCCTGTCATTGTGCCATACTCACACAAGTACTCGTTGACGGTCCTCTGCTGCATGTGCAGTCGCTGCAGCATTGCCAAAATCGAGTTCCGCTTGGTGGGCATGTCACAAATCAGGTGGTTTACGGGCAGGTGGAATTCCCGCTGAATTTCAGCCAACCAAGCACTGACTGTGTATGACCACCTAAAAGGGCTACACACTCTTCTGGCCTGCTTTAGTAGATCTTCAAACCCTGGGTACCTATTTAGGAAACACTGCACCACTAAATTGAGGACATGTGCCAGGCATGGCATGTGTCAATTTTCCCTGTCTATGTCACATATCAGGTGTGACCAGAACTGTGTGGACAGAAACAGAGGAACAAAATGCATGTAAGTTGCAAATATTATGATTTTTTAAAGATAAGTGAAAAAATATAAATACAACCACCTCCAATATCACACAGTGCACAACAACCAATACCAAACAGAGACCCACAAATAATATACAATAATAGGGGAATGCCAGAATCCTAAAAGTAGCCAGGCCAGGGTCATCAACGGGAGGTCAGCAGATGAGGACAGGGAACAACCAGGACAAGGAGAGGATGGATGGATCAAGCTGCAAGGCAAAGGTGCAGGTTACAGGGTTCAGTGTTCAGGTGTCAGGTACAGAGTCAGGATCAAGATCAGGTTCAGGTACAAGCTCTCAGGTTCAGGTCAGGGCGCAAGGAAGATACCAAGGCAAGGTATGTGTGTGCTTGCTGGATATTTATACACATTTCCTGCAATCAGGCTCAGATGACACCTGATTGCAGGAGATGATGTTGGCTCCCCACTGCAAGGAACCACCCGCTGGTGGACGCCAGTACTGCAGCCCAAAGATCAAATAATACCACCAGCCGGAGAGAGCTACCCTGACAGTTCCAGACTGCCAGGAGACACCCACTGGTGGACATGAGTACTGCACACCCAATGTCTGACAATTCTACCAGAAGGTGGAACCATTCCTGACAGTCTAAGGGTGGACAGGAGGTTTGTGCCATTATCAAACAGCACCGATCCTGGCTACAGCTGGTGTGGCATGAACCCCCTCTGGGCCTGTCCCTGCAGAGCTGCAAAAATCTCTGCTACGGTGGCACCTTTTAGCCTGACTCATTGAATAGCCCTTTGAACACTTAGGGGGTACTTGAGGTTCATAGGACAATTCAGCAGAGGAGGGCATGGAGGAGAAGGAGGAGAATGGGGGGGTAGAGCTGATAAATCTTACATCATCGTCAGCTGTGTGGAGACGTGGGGGCACAACAAGCTGCAGCCCTGAGCCCTGTCCTGTATCCTTCCAAGTTACAAGCAGAGTTACCAAGTGTGTTGGGAGCAAAATATATCGTCCATGCTTGCTGGACCACATGTCAACAGTAACGTGGACTTTGCAGCTACCTGCTTTGCCCAATGATGCCACAACATTGCCTTCCATGTGATGGTAGAAAGCTGGAATGGACTCACATGGAAATAAATAGTGACTGGGAACCTGCCATTGTGGTACAGCACATTCTACAAATTCACAGAAGGGGGCAGAATCCATCAGGCAGAAAAGCAAAAGTTGTAAAGCCAGCAGATTTGGCAAGCTGGCATTTAGATGCTGGGCATGTACTGTCAAACAATTTTTATGCACCTGTTTGACAGATGGATATCATTGCAATTTTTGACAGCAAGGCCAATTCTTGCTTTCATCAAGAGTACCTCTATAAGGTTACGGTGTGAAGGTGCCACCGACACCCAAAGAACAATTTTTCCACACTTGTTACTTCTATCCAAAGTCTGTGGTAGAGACACCAGAATGTATCTAAAAAATATCTAATCTTGTTCCAAGTGTACTACATCGTGGCCTCATCATACAGACTGGCTCCGCAAGCCGTTGCTTACAAAATAAAGAAAGCTTGCAGGGAAAATGTCATTTTTTGGGGATTTATAAATGCAATTATTGCTGCAGCAGCTTATATACACAGTACAAATGTGCCACTTCACAGGTGGACTAAGAGGACCCTCCAGGCACTATATTAAAAAGGAATTTTTAATTTTTATGCTTTTACTTTAAGCATCAATAAATCACTGCTCATTTAAAAAAGACATTTTTTACAAACTTTTTTTCATGGATACATGTCCCCCAGGGCAGTACCCAGGCCCCCATAACCATTGTATGCCCAATTACCTGCATATCAGCCTTCAAAATGGGCACTTTTGATTTTTCACATTCGGGTCCCATAAACTTCAATGGGGTTCATTATTTGGTTCGTTCGCAATGTTTGAAAGTTCTGGTGCAAACCGAACAGTTCAGCCCATCCCTATTCTACATAAAGATGGCCTAGGCTATAAGAAGAATGCCAAGACCCTGAAACTGAGCTGCAGCACGGTGGCCAAGACCATACAGTGGTTTAACAGAACAGGTTCCACTCAGAACAGGCCTCGCCTTGGTTGACCAAAGAAGTTGAGGTCACGTGCTCACCATCATATCCAGAGGTTGTCTTTGGGAAATAGACATATGAGTGCTGCCAGCATTGCTGTAGAGGTTGAAGGGGAGGGGGGTCAACCTGTCAGTGCTCAGACCATACGTCGCACATTGCATCAAATTGGTCTGCATGGTTGTCATCCCAGAAGGAAGCATCTTCTAAAGAACATGCACAAGAAAGCCTGCAAACAGTTTGCTAAAGACAAGCAGACTAAGGAAATGGATTACTGGAATCATGTCCTGTGGTCTGATGAGACCAAGATAAACTTATTTGGTTCAGATGGTGTCAAGCATGTGTGGCGGCAAACAGGTGAGGATTACAAAGACAAGTGTGTCTTTCCTACAGTCAAGCATGGTGGTAGGAGCGTCATGGTCTGGGGCTGCATGAGTGCTGCTGGCAATGGGGAGCTACAGTTCATGAATGCCATGATGTACTGTGACATACTGAAGAATAGCAAGGTCTCTAACATCCACTAGCTCTGTGATGTCATCATTGAGGAGTGGAAGAGGACTGCAGTGGCAACCTGTGAAGCTCTGGTGAACTCCATGTCCAAGTGAGTTAAGGCAGTTGCTGGAAAATAATGGTGGACACACAAAATATTGACCCTTTGGGCCCAATTTGGGCATTTTCACTTAGGGGTGTACTCACTTTTGTTGCCAGCGGTTTAGACATTATTGGCTGTGTATTGAGTTATTTTGTTGGGACAGCAAATTTACATTGTTCTACAAGCTGTAGACTCACTATTTTACATATTAGAAAAATGTAATTTCTTCAGTGTTGTCACATGAAAAGATATACTAAAATATTTACAAAAATGTGAGGGGTATACTCACTTTTGTGAGATGCTGTATACACATCATTATTGTAACAATACATATGGTAAAACACATACATCAATATGGATGGAATCTAAGCATATATAGCACAAAAGTATGAAATTGTGTAATAAAGAGCTGCTTGTATGGGAGATCTCAATAATTATAAAAAATTCATGATAAACAGAAATTCATAAAAGGGCCAACATACATATACATGAATCGCCAGAGAAATTGCATCCTAATTAGCTTGAAGCATTTTGTGGAATTCACTCCATTTCCTCAGGAGCAGGTGCAATCTGCATATCTATGACAAAATACAGTAAACAACAATATAGTTGGATAATGCAAATATACTATGTTAAGTAAAAAGGGGAGGAAAAAGAAAAAGCCCACCAAATTGAACAACATCCTGCATAAGTTTTACTTACAAAACAGCTCAAGCTTGTGTATGTGATGCTAAGGACCGAGGTCTACCTAAAAATGTCCACACCGGGAGTTGAAGGAGTGCAATCCATCAGCGTCAGACCATGGTTGAGGACAGCAGAAGAAGGTCGGGTCTCCAATGCGGGAACTGTAATAATATTACTAGCAGTCCAAAATGGTTCTAAAAGTATTATGGGATGAATAAAAGTATAATACAGGTATATATGTATATATAACTATTGCCTGAATGGCATACAGTGAAGGGCTGCTAGACTAGAATTATGATAATGTGTCTGGGTCATGAAATTTGAATACTCATAAACCAAATTGAAAAAATGGGGTGGATATCGGGTGCCAGTGAGAATTATATAGTAGCTAAATACAAAGGGGGGTGGAGGGTGAAATAGTAAGTTAAAGTAAAACCATATAGAGGTAACTCCTATAGGAGGTCAATGAGGTGGATCCCAAATGTGTATAGAAAACGGTGAAAGGGGAAAAATTTGTTTGGGGGAATTTGGTCAATAGTCCAAGGGGGTTATTTACTAAAGGAAAATCCACTTTGCACTGAAGTAAAGTCACTGTAGATTTGAGGGGGACATGCAAAGAAAATAAAAAACAGCATTTTAGCTTGCACATGATTGAATGATAAAATCAGCAGAGCTTACACTCATTTCAGATCTACCCCTTATGGCGCTTCGTTTAGAACATGGCGACGTAAAAACATGTATGACGGGACTAGAAAAAGGAAGTTAAATAGCCAGTAGCCAATAGCTGCCCTTGTGTCATATTTGGCCCGTCAGAACAGCATACAGACGAACGGTTTTTCCAATAGGAATTGATTCCGTAGGAAAGATTTAAAACATGTTCTATTTCTAGGTCCATCAGAATTTTCAAAAAGAAAAAGTCCGCTGAAGCCCACACGATAATATCCGATGAAATGATTCCGTCTGTCTTTTTCTGCCGGAAAGTCAGACCGTGTGAACTTGGCATTAGATTTAGAGCGACTGCATTTCCAAGTGCACTTGCAGTGCAAAGTGGATTTGCCTTTCGTAAATAACACCCCATGTGACCAACAGTACCATTACTTTTTCTTGCACAGTGTGTCATGATCCAATATGTGATGCTAATGATGCCAGAAAGAATGTGCAGTGAAGAGTGTAGTCCTTGAGGAGAGGGTATAAATACCCACTCATCATTAGCCAAGGGGATGCGTCAACACACAGGTGGCTTCTGGTGCTCAGATGATTGGCGTCAAACAAATTTCCCTTGTGTGTTGAATGCCGGAGGAAACCTCTGCATCAGCGTGTTGAAGCCCCAATAGTGACATCACACGTTCAGTGTGAGAATAGTGGCGCTGATGCTCTGCGGGCAAACCCGGTCCAACCCCTGCATCTATACAGGGTGAGGGGGAAGGGAAGGGCGCAAGGAGCGCATGGCAGTTCCCGGAAATGGACGTGAAAAATAGGAGCCCTGCATGTCCAGACCAAATTGAGGAAGATAAACGAAAGAAGCCATGTATATGATAGGATTAAACACCTATTTAGCTAAAATGGGGGATACCATCTGTAATAGCGTGCCTCCATCCCTATATTATATAAAGAGGAGAGGGTTTAAATAAGTAATTTATAGATTTTTGCTAAAAAAGAGTCAACACGTTTAGGGGGGGGGAGACCCCCCCCCCCCATTCATCGAGGCTTCAGTTAAACTAGAGAATCGCACGCAGATGCTGCCGGCTAATGACTCTTCTATTTAAAAAAATAATTTCCCTACATACATTAACACAAGAAAGCCCTATTTTAAGTCAATGTGAGGTTCTTATTTTAACAGAACCCCCTGATGAAGGGTGCAGGGTGGGGTGTTTTCAGACCCTCAAAAAGCATTTGCTTTTCAAATTTATTTGAACTTTTTTGTTTGCCTGGTGCTCCTTACATTGTTGTATGTTTAAAGTGGTTGTAAACCCTTACATATATCCAGTGACTAGCCTCAGGTGATAAACAGAGATTAAACAAATCATCCTTCACACAATGTATCTGCATTTTCCCTTCTTTACATCTGTTGAAAGTTTAGAAAACTTAAGGCGCGTCTGAGCGTTTAGAAAAAAAAAAGGGGGTGGAGAGCTGAAATTACACACTGCAGAGCTCAGTGAGGAGAGCTAATTGGTGGGAAGGGACACACCCCCTTCTAATAGCACACAGGTATAGAGCTGTGGCTGTCAATCACAGGCTGTGTGTTGGAGGTCCCTCACCCGGCCACCTTTTTTTTTTTTTTTGTATCAGAAAAACTTGTCACAAGTGATTCATGTTGATAGCAGAGGAATGAAGCAGAAGACATAAATGACACTTAGTGATTTTATTTGAGAAATGTCCACACTATAGAGAGATGTGTTTTGTTCATATTTCATGTCTGAGATTTACAAGCACTTTAAGGTGGGTAAGGACAGAGACAGAAGCTGTGGCAGAGAAAGAGTGTTGCAATCCCTAAATGATGCAAGAAACAAGTGACTCAGTCTGTATGTCTCCACTTCAATGAGGTTTTGATCTTTTCCCATGCTACTGAAAGTGTTTTCATTGCTGCACGTGTCTCAATAAGAAAGCTTTCCCTCATTTCCTGTCTTGATGATGATGATGACTGCCATTTTCACTGGGATGTCCCAAAAGGCACACAGAGGGGCAATGAAAACCTGGTTCTAATCCTTCCTTACTCCATCCAAAGAACAAACATAAACTGATACAGAACATCACAGCAATGAGACATTTTTATTATTACTGTTTTTGCAAGTCTTTATAATTGTTTTAATAATTTGAAAACAGGCATTCCCAAGTATACATAGGGGAAATCAATCGCTTTTCTGGCATCAATCCCTCTTGTTAACCACTTCAGCCCTGGAAGATTTGGTTGCTGAATGACCGGGCCATTTTTTGCTATTCACTGCGACACTGCACCCAGACAAAATTGACGTCCTTTTTTTCCCACAAATAGAGCTTTGTTTTGGTGGTATTTGATCGCCTCTGTGGTTTTTATTTTTTGTGCTATAAACAAAAAAAGCAACAATTTTGAAGAAAACACAATGGGGGTTATTTAGAAAAGGCAAATGCACTTTGCACTACAAGTGCAAAGTGCATTTGAAATTTCACTGAAAGTGCACTTGGAAGTGCAGTCGCTATAAATCTGAGGGGTAGATCTGAAATGAGGGGAAGCTCTGCTGATTTTATCGTCCAATCACGTGCAAGCTAAAATGCTGTTTTTTATTTTCTTTGCATGTCTCCCTCAGATATACAGCGACTTTACTTCCAAGTGCACTTTGCAGTTGTAGTTTGCACTTGTGGTGCAAAGTGGATTTGCCTTTCATAAATAACCCCCAATATTTTGTACTTTTTGCTATAATAAATATCCCCAAGTTTTTTTTTAAATTAATTTATTTATTTTATTTTTTTTCTCAGTTTGGGCTGATATGTATTCTAATACATATTTTTGGTAAAACAAAATCTTAATAATCGCGTATTGATTGAAAAATGTATAGCGTCTACAAAATAGGGGACAGATTTATAGCATTTTTATTATTATTACTTATTTTTACTAGTAATGGGGGCAATCTGTAATTTTATCAGGACTGTGATATTATGGCAGACACATCGGACACTTTTGACACATTTTTGGGACCACTGACATTTATACAACAATCAGTGCTATAAAAATGCACTGATTACTGTAAAAATGTCACTGTCAGGGAAGGGATTAACACTAGGGGGCGATCAAGGGGTTAACTATGTTGCCTGTGTGTGTTTCTAACTGTAGGGGGAGGGGAATGACCTAGAGGACATGACAGATCGTGGTTCCTAACTATTAGGAGCACACAATCTGTCACTTCACACAGAACAGAATAGGGATGTGTGTGTTTACACACACACACATCCCTTGTTCTGCCTCTCGTGCCCGTGATCGCTCGTGACGTCGGCCACGAGCATCACTACCCTCGCAGTGCAACGGGCGTGTGCGCACGCCTGCTATCCCGATCCCACGAGCCCAAGTATAGTTACAACGGCTCACAGGATCATGCCGACCTGCCGCAGTATAATGATGGTGGCTGGTCGACAAGCGGTTAATGTATTGCTCCAAATTCACAAAATATTTGCGACACTCTTGGTTCTGACAGTGACTCATCACCATATTCAGGTTGTTCTAAAATGTGCCCCTTTTATATTATGGTGCAATTAATGCATGAAAATTCAAAAGAAAATACTGACAGTTCGTATCTTATAAAAGCGGAGCTTATTAAGACTAACTCTCTTTTGGCATACAAAGATAAACTGGAGCAGACAGATTTTGTGAACATGTCCCGCAGCATGTGCTAAATCCAAGTATGAGTTCTAGACAAGTACGTGAATTTGGTGCATAATGTCACCCTCTTAGCCCTTGTACACACGGTCGGACATTCTGACAACCAAATCCGTTGGATTTTGTCCGACGGATTTTGTCCTACGGATTTAGTCCGAAACTGTTGCATACACACGGTCAGAGCAAGTTGTCGGAATTTGCGGTGGCCAAGAACGCGGTGACGTAAGCCGTGTACGGTGGGACTAGAAAAGGGAAGTTCAGCACCACGTCCGGCACCCTTTGGGCTCCTTCCGCTGATCTCGTGTTAGTAGAAGTTTGGGGAGAGACGATTTGCGCTTTTTAGATTTGTGATTCAGATCACTACTGCTCTTCGGTTTGTGCTTGTCTTTGCGTATCTGATAATCAGTGTGTGCAGTCATTTAGTATTTGTTTCTCATTGTGTACTATATCTTGGTATAGTACGCTTTGATTTGCATTGCTTATTGTCTGCTTGCTTCTGCTATTCAGGTCGTTCTTTCAGGCCTTCCTGTTTATCGGTGCTTTCTGGTGTCCATTCTGACCAGCCGACCGTTTTGAAACCATGTTTCGTCTACGTACTCGTCGTAGAGTTTGTGCTGTGCAGGGGCTTCGTGTTGGGGTTCTTACTTTGACACAAGCCCGGTCCAATGACAGGGAGGGGAGGCGTTTGTGGACCAAGAATTGGTTGCACCAGCGTGACCAGTTCTCGCACATGCCTTTGCTCCGTGAGATCCGCAAGAATAATCCTGATGATTTCAGGAATTATCTCCGGATGACGGACCCCGTTTTTCACCGTCTGCTGGCTTTGCTGACCCCTTATATCACCAGGCAGGATACCTGCATGCGGCAAGCCATCACTCTGGAGCAGAGGCTCATCGCCACGTTGCCCTACTTGGTGACAGAGAGAAGCCTTCAGGACCTCAAGTTCTCTACAGGCATCTCCCCCCAGGCTCTGGGGATCATTATTCCAGAGACCTGTTCTGCCATCATTCAGGTCCTGCAGAAGAACTATATGAAGCTAAGATCCTTTAACATCACATTCTATGTATTTCATGATTGCTAATGTCTTGCATTTCTTTCCTCATTCCCTAATTACCATCATTGCAATATGCTCTAATTCATATGCTCTGCCCCTTTGTCCTCAGGCATATTTGCCTCACTAACTTCCCCACCATGCTCTTCTTGGCCCATCAAACTATAGTCTAGTCACTTACCAATGTCTTTTGTCAGCTCCATAGTATTGCTTTTCCCTAAACACCCCCTAAAATGTCTAAAAATGTGATGTGTGTGCTTCAATTCATGCAGAGTGACATTTTTAAAATTTTTGGGGTTGTGCCAAACTCATTAGGAACCCTACTCCCCCCAACTGCTGATAGCAATCCTCTATCTGATGACTTTACCAAACCCAATACACACTATACCTACCTTTTTGATGATCAAATTTATGGATGAATTCACCTAAGCATGTAGTGCAAGGGCCTGCCTCAATACTTTCAAATGCTTTTTTTTTTTAACCTATTAATTATCTTGATATGTAATAGCAGAATGTCAAAATGTGCTTCCATTTTGTTTTCTGTTTGGTATTATGACACTTCTTACCTGTCCGATGGGCTGCCAATAGTGTAACTAAGGACGGGCTTCCCAAAGTATCACACATTATTTAGGCATTCAGCTCTCAATCAAGTGGAGAGGGTTACCTGTCCTAAACATCCCCCCTAATTTTTTAGCAAGGGCCCATCAGATGGGGGGGGGGTGGGGGGGGGGGTGATGACTCTCATAAGGGGACCTTATACTTTAGGCTTTAAATACTAATTTCCCAAAATGTTATACTAATTTTGACCAAAAATGTGGGTGTCTAATCTGCTTGCAATGTTGATTTGTCAAATTACTAATTTTTGTTCTTGCTTCACTACACAGTGTCCTTCAATGCCACAGGAATGGCAGACTGTGGCCTCCCACTTTGACAGTTTTTTTCAAGTTGTGCCTTTTTCACCAACAGTGCAAACCCAAGTTCAGAGCGAGATGAGGGGACAGTCTCTTCTTCAGATAATGTTATTATGTTGTGGGTCTGCTACCTTGTTTTTGTAACTAATGTATGTAGTGCATTACTGACCAAAATTTTGCTCATTTTCAGCACCATGGCAGGAAAATGGCATGATTGTCCAAATTTACACCTCACTGTGGGAGCTTTTTTACTAAAGGCACATCCACTATGCACTACAAGTGCACTGCAAAAGTACACCTGAAACTGCACTTGGAGTGCAAAGTGGAGTTGCCTTTATTAAATCACACTCCTTCTCAGCACAAACTAAAATGTTACTACAAATACATTTTTGGCGCAATGAAAAAGGAAGCCACACATTGTTGATGTGCGTTTCGAAAAGGTTTTTACAACAAACCAAGAAATTGTGTGTATCAAAAACAGAGTTTAATCAAAATTTAGTTTGCTTGGTGTTTTTGTGTAAACAGGCATGTATCAAATCATAAAATACAGAACACAGGAACTTACAAAGTTCAACTTTGAAAAGTGAAGACAATATCAGACATGAGTATGTACAAACTGGGCTGATATTGCCTTCATCACATGGGGTGTCACCCCTGAAAAAAACAAATTTGGAAGATGCACACAGTGTGTCAACATGTGCTATCTCCCATCATGGGGGATCAATGTACATGCTTTGGGGCTGCAACCCCTTCATCTTAGACACTTTACACAAAACACGTACATTGATCCCTCATGATGGGAGCGCATGTTTACACACTCTGTGCATCTTCCAAATTTGTAATTTCGAGAAATACAAAAATTTTTCTTTAAAATATCAAAAATAAAATCCTATCTAGTTTTGTGTGTTTCACACTCTCCCCAATACATCAATGATGTTCTTCATTTTATTTTTAACATCATTGATGTTTTGCTGTATATTTTCCAAATCACGATTGCACCCCATTATCTCCCTAATCAGGATCTGGGCACTTTCACTGGTAAAACGGGAATCTTCTTCCACATCACCTACAAAACAAAGCAAAAAAAACACACCATGTAATAAAAATATGGTAACATACAGTGATGAGCTTACCGGAAGCTATGTTCTCCGACACTCACCTGTTGTGGTGACAATTTGCCCAACCTCCACGATCTCTCCTTCCTCCTCCTGCTCCTCTGTTTCTGCTTTTGGAAGTTACCCTTCTTTGGGAGGGGTGTGGTCCCTGGTGTCCTCATACTTGCTGAGTCTTCTCTCCCCTATGAGAATGTAAACAAAGAATAATTAGCACACACAGAGGGCAGAAATAGGAATCTGAAACATTGCTTGGAAGTGTTGTACAATTGTGTTTTTTGGCCGAGTTCCAAGGTGAGAACATTATTGGGGACACTTTGTTAAGCTGGAATACTTCCCTGCAGAATGATGTTTCTTACGAACCAATGAAACCATGAACTTGAAAGTGGCCATTTTAAAATGCACAACATGAAATCAAAGCACATGGAGCAGTATGCAAGCAAGAATAATCATATGAACACACGACAACTACTTACTTTTTTTAAGAACACGCTTGATCCTTAGGTCCTGCTCGTGCTCCCTCAGTTTCAGGTCTAACCAGCGTTTTCTCAGTTGATCCTTGGATCGTCTTACCCCAAAATTCTTATGAAGACTCTTCACAACTTTAGACATGATCTTGGCCTTTCTGATATTTGGGTTTGGGTAAGGGCCATACTTCCCATCATAGTCGGTCCTGTTAAATATGTCCACCATCTTCAACATCTCTCCAAAAGACATATTTGAGGCCTTAAATCTTCTGTTCCTGGATCGGGACGTTTCAGGCTCCGGGCTTTCCTCACCCTCCTCCTCGTAAGTGGAACTATTATTAGTGCGCACCTGCGTTCTCTCCGCCATGTGCTCTCCCCACTGCACCGGAAGCGAAGGGGCGGGGAATAGTCAAGAAAGAACGTCAGGGGCGGGCGGAGTTTCACGCATGCGCACTGTATATAAAACGCAACATGCGTGTATCGTCCGTACGATCTGGGAAGAGAGTGAGGCGCGTACGCGACGATCGTGCAAACGGAAGTAAAATGTTTAACTTGGTGCATCACTAGACTAGACTGCTTTTATCTAGGCCGATGTTGGGACAAGATTAGGAGGGTTTTTAATGGCATTATTAGTATTTGAGTGTTTGTCTTGTGTTGTGTCTTGCAGACAATATGGATCCATTCAAAAACCCAAATTTTATGGGGCTATTCCTCGAACTCTACAAGGAGATGCCCTGCCTGTGGCAGTTCCACAATGAGTTTTATGACGACATAACAAAGAGGAACGCAGCGCTGGAGAAACTTCTTTCTTTGGTGCGGATCATGGTCCCCACGGCAGACATGGCCTATCTGAATAGGAAAATTGGGGCCATGAAGATTACATATCTCAGGGAGGGAAAGAAGCACCTGGGGTCCTTGAGAGCAGGAGATGCAGATGCCGTTTATTACCCCAGGATGGTTTACTTTGAGAGGCTGAATTTTCTGGTAGACCAGGGGGTACCCAGGCCACCACTCAGGCCACCACTCTCCAGTCTTCCTTCAAGGCATCCTTCACCCCCAGCTGAGGCTTCCAACGTCCAACCTGGGCCTTCCAGGCAGCAACATGTGGTGGGGCTCAGCTTGAGACAGGTATTGCATTGTTGAACATATTTCTTGTGTTACATTTAATGATGTTAACTAGATGTTCTTATTGATCAGTAAGTTGTGATTTATCAAAATTGTTTACATATCAAGAGACAGTAGTGACCAAAAATGATTGGGATGGGAAAGAAAAATGCTGGGCTCAGAATGATAGTCTGTTCTATTTGGTAACATTCAATTTGCAAAAGCCAGAAGCACAAAATGGTGTGATTGATGAGCAAAAACTAAAACTATGTCCCCTTTTCATACACAGGAAGACCTCAGTCGGGGGGAGGCTGTGGCAAGTGGCAGCCAGGAGGTCGACCAACGCCCTCCTTCTCCTCCTCCTGCCCCAACTACAGGAGCACAGCCACAGCCTGGAAGGATGCCTGGAGGGAAGTGCCTAAAGAAGACGAGAGAGTGATGGCCTGGGTTCAGTCTGGTCTGCCAGAAGATGCAGCCTCTTGAAGATCCACATCCTGGGGACATAAATGGCATCTGAATTTCCTGTTCTCTAGGACTTCTGGACCAGACTTCTCTCCCTCAGATATGTACTCCTCAGGCCACCAATTTTTGATATTCTAATTTGTTCATGTCTGCCCTGGGGACCAAAGGCTGCACCAAAGTAACAAGTTTATCCAGCGCTGCGTTCCTCTTTTTATTTTATTGCGACCAAAATAAAGTTTTTTTTGTTTGATGAAATACTTGTGTATGTGTTTTCCTTCCAATAGTACAGTTTATTTGTGAGCAGGCAGGTACATTTCAAAAAGACAAAGTGAAATGAATAACAAGGGGTACCAACAATAAACAACCTCCTGTAGATTAAAAACGAAAAACCAAAGTTAAAAAATAAAATAATGTTGTTGTGGTAAGTTTACACACAAAAAACACCCCAAAAAACTGAGAAATTAGCAAATTTTTAGGAATTTAAAAAAAAAAACATCCAAAAAAAAATAAACAAAATCTAAAATTGTGTAGATGTGACGCAAAATAAAATTGTATTTCCGAAATGGTTAAAAAAGAGTAATGAAATACGTTCGGGAAAAGTGTGTGTGACTATGAGAATCAAAAGAAGTTCCTTCTTGCAGCATTGTAAAGAACAAGAGAATGCGCTGTGGATGAGGGGAGAGGAGGAGCCACAGCCATGCCCAATCCTAGTGCGGGGCATGGAGAGTGCGGGGAAGGAGGGCATGGTCTCAAGTTTCACCGGGGATGATTGACAACTTCACTCAGCCTGCTGTAAGGTCTGGAGTGAAGTCAGCGGCAAACAATGTTGGGAATGGTGAACATATGGTAAGGGGGCAGTGCCACCTCCTGAAAAATGCCTCCCAAGGCAAACCCTTTGTTTGTCTTGTGGTAGATTTGCCCCTGTGTACCAGCCATGAATCATTGGCAGAGACTTGCTGACAGGCTCCCACTGTGTACAATCGCAGAAGGTGCCAGGTGGGGGGCATGCATGCCAGGAATCCCAGATGTAGGTAGTGTGGAAAGGTGCTCTATGGTGGTGACATCACTGTTGGGAAGTTTCCTATCACGTCTAGTGTGGACACAAAGGGGAGAAAGGAGAAGAAATCTCTCCAACAGAGAAAAAGCAATAAAGTAACTTCAAGAAGATCTAACCATTCCCTGCTCTATCTAACGCTAAAGAAGATGGCTGGAGCCTATTTGTTAAATATATAACGTGACTAGAGGCTTTTAGTATTTGTGTTCAGGAGATGAAAATAAAGCTTTTATCTGCCGATCCAACATGACAAAATCTTTATAGGTTTTAATACTGGTACAAAAGTGAAGAGAAGCCCGACGCCGAGAGGGTTAACAGAACACATATGCAGAGGGCTGGCATGACTGTGTTAACATTACAGTCATTGGAGAAGGGATTGGGGATGTTAGAAGGTCAGGGATAGGTGGGAACTTAAGGCAGGGAGGGGTTTAAGTTAAGGAAGGGAAACCCCTCCCTCCACGAGGCAGCAGAAAGCCAGGAAAGTTCCCGCCCTCCCTCCCTAATATTGGATTAGTAGTGCAGGTTGTCTCTTTCTTTGTGTGCTGTGTGTCTGTTTTTGTTTATTCCAGGTCAAGAGTGGCACCGTCGTGGCAGTGGGTGGTGTTTGATCTTTGCGGGTAAAAGAAAAGAGGTCGGAATGAAGAGCCAGGACCTGGCGGTGGTACGGGTCCTGAGGGTGGTAACCCAGTTAACTAAGGTTAGCTGGAAATTGGGATGGAGCACGGCGGTACGTGGGCGTCTTTGAGTCAGCGTGTCAGTTTGAGGCCTAGTAACCCACGTCAGAGGGACCGCAGTGTCCATTTTGGTTACAGATGGTTGATGATTGGTGGACCTGCAAAGACCAACACTAGGAGGAGTAGAGCGTCGTCAGGAATGTTGGGTGTTATTTGTTTATGCTATTTGTTTACGTTGTTGGTTTATGTTATTTAACCACTTCCCGCCCGCGCTATAGCCGAAAGATGGCTACAGCGCGGATGTTTCCTGCAAGGACGGGGTCCCTGGACGTCCTCCTATTTACTTCCCCTCTGCACGCCGCCACGGGTGCGCATCAGGGAAGTTCTGTGCTGGCCGTGTCCCTTGGAAACAGCCAGTCACAGATCGCTGTAAATGGCCAATCACAGTGTAAACATATGAGATCATCTCTCAGCGCCGCTCTCCCTCCTCACACAGACAGCGTGTGAGGAGGGAGAGATGAACGGCTGCAGCAGCTGTAAGTTCAAAAAAAAGTTAAATAAAGTGCCATCCGCCCCCAGTGCCATCCGCCCCCAGTGCCATCCGCCCCCAGTGCCACCTGCCCCCAGTGCGACCTGTTAGTGCCACCTGTCCCCAGTGCCATCTGTCCCCAGTGTCACCTGTCCCCAGTACCATTTGTCCCCAGTGCCATCTGTTATCAGTGCCACGTATAAGTGCCATCTGTCATCAGTGCCACATTAAAAAAAAAAAAATCTTCATTTTGCAAAGAATTGTGGGAAAAAATGACAACATCAAAAAGCTCACCATGCCTCTTACTAAATACCTTGGAATGTCTACTTTCAAAAAAGGGGTAATTTGGGGGGTATTTCTACTTTCCTGGCTTGTTCGGGTCGCAAGAAATGAGATAGGTCAGCAGTACATCAGATGTGATCAATTTTGTATGATTCGCACCACAGCTTGTAGACTCTCTAACTTTCACAAAGATCAAATATTATCCACTAATTTGGGTTATTTTTACCAAAGATATGTAGCAGTATAAATTGTGGCCAAAATTTATGAAGAAAAATTTATAATTTGCATAATTTTATCACAGAAACAAAGAAAAATGCATTTTTTTAAAAAAAATGTGGTCTTTTTTTCTTTTGTAGCGCAAAAAATAAAAAACCCAGAGGTGATCAAATACCACCAAAAGAAAGCTCTATTTGTGGGGAAAAAAAATTAATTTGGGTACAGTGTTGCATGAGTAATTGTCATTCAAAATGTGAGAGCACCGAAAGTTGAAAATTGGTCTGGGCAGGAGGGGTGTTTAAGTGCCCAGTAGGCAAGTGGTTAAAAGAGATATCTATTTTTGATATTTATACAGTTTTGTTAATAAAGTTAATGGCTGCTACAGCCTATTTTACTCCAAAATGTGGTATGGCTTTTATTTAATAAGTAAGGTTAAGGGGAGTAGAAAAGGTTGTAGCATGATGCATATATGTTGTACACTAGTCATGATTCTATAGCTCTAATGAAGTAATAAGAAAATGACTGCAGCTTTACACATTCATAACTTGCGACAATATTTACCAAAGTAAGAAGATCTGAAGGAATTAAATGATGATCATCCTACACCAAATGTGTTACAGTCCAGAGGGAAAAGTGACATATTTCCTTCCACCTATTACCTTACTAAGCTGTAAGTTTAAGTTCTTGAGAAGGTGTTAAGTGTGAGGTCATTGGGATGTGAGCAACCACAATCACAGATAGAGGAATGAATAATGTCATTTTGCAATGTTACCCTGGTGGTGAAAATCTCTGGAATACCATCGCTAGGAATGTCTAGCATCAAATGATTCAACCATCAATACATTAGTAACAATCCTAGTTGTGGAAATTTAGGCATTTCAGCTACAAGAGGATATAAAATATAGAACTTAAGAAATTAGAAATTTGTACATTTGTGAATTTTTCAAAACCCAATTTATTTTGGTTAATTAAAAAGAAAGGATATTCTTATAGCCTAGTTTCAGCCGAAATGTTGCCACAATCGCTATTTAGGGCAGATTTGTATTTCTGCTTCTTGCATCTCCTGTGATGAAATGGGGGGGTTATTGGTGCTCATTAGGGCAGGAAAGCACAAAAAGGAGTCCAATATTATCAGAAAATCGAACTGTACTCAAAAAATGTTTTTGTTTTTTTATTTCTGCCACTGTTGCAAAAATTTTCTATCACTTCTTGCCTTATTTGAAATTAGGGGACGCACACAGGTTTTAAGTTAAAGGTCTGCTGGCCCCTCTTCCTGATGCCAACACCTCAAATACTTACCTTTGTCCTGAAGTGGGGTTCTAGGCAATAGAACCAGCTTCTTCTTTATTGCCACTTCCTTCTCTATGCCATGACAAAGGGCAAGTTTTCAACTCACTAATTAGCTGTCTTTGCCTGAGGTGCCAATTATTGACTCTGCCTCAAACAGAACCGCAAGAGTTTGAATTAGACTTGTGCACAACGGAAAATTTTGTTTAGTTTTGATTCGTTGTCATTCGTAAAATACATCATTTCGTTCTGTTATATTCGTTATGTTACGTTAATAAGTTTTCGGATAATTCGTTATTATTCGTAGAGTGTCGAATTCATTCGTTCATATTCCTTGAAATTCGCTATTTATGTATGTATAGACATTCGTGATAATGATTCGTAGTTTGTAAAGTCGTTTGTTTATTGAATCTTAACACACACAATGACAACGTCTCTTCTCCTCGGCTCAAATACAATACAACACCCTTCTAACTCGGTTCTCAGGAATGCACTTTGCCAGTAATCCATCCTCTGGCACAAAATTAATTAGCTGATTGGACTGTAAGATTTACTTTGAGCTGACCTTTTGTTTCATTAGATCTTTAAAGAATTACCAAATCATGTCGAATTCATTCGAATTCATTCGAATCCATTCGTTATAAGCAAAAAAATTCAGGTTTGGTGAAATACTCCCAATAGCAAATCACGTCTAAAGGGACGCAGACCCTGCAATTTTCTTCATTAGAGTCCTGAAGGTGCAGTAGCTGATTGATAATTATGAAATCACTGCCATTAGATTTACTTTCCACATGGAGGCAGACAAACACACAGGGATTTCTTCAGAATAACAAAAGGTAGGAATCTGCAACAGAACTTGTTAAAATCCTTGCAATGTACATAGATCACCCAGAGGGGAATGTTTTTTTTTTTCAACAAAAGCAGAGTTACTCTTTAATTGGCCCAGAGACCAACACGTGGCCACAAGCTGTGGTTGAAGATGGACGCAGCCTACAAAGTAAAGCCCTAGGGCTCATTTGTACTTGCTCTGATTTTAACACACATTAAAGCGCCTACCTTCTCAACATGCATTTTAGATGTGTTCTTGATGCTTCTGTGATGCTCTTTTTAAAGTTTTAATGAAGCTAAGCAAATGCCCTGTCTGTGCTGATTTTTTATTTGTTTTAAAAGGGGCTCAGTATAATCCTGGCTGAGTAGTACCCCCAGCTCAGTGACACACCTGCTCAGCAGTTCCCCAACTCATTAAAACCCCCCGCTCAGCAGATCCCCTGCTCAGTAGTCAGATCTGCTGATGCCCCATTCAGTAGTACCCCAAGCTCAGTAATACCCCTGATCAGCAGATCCCCAGCTCATTAATATCTCCGCTCAGTAAATCCCCAGCTCATTAGTACTCTTGTTCAGCAGATCCCCTGCTCAGTACTATCCCAGCTCAGCTGATCCCCCACTCAGTAGTAACCCCCTGGCTCTGCTAATCCCCCACTCAGTAGTAACCCCCAGCACTGCTGATCCTCTGGTTTGCCGTTCCCCCTGTCTCTCCCTTCAGTCCCCATTTACCAGGCTGTGACATCTACTAATTTCTTCTGCTCCAGTTCCCCAGCTCTGCTGATCCTCTGCCACTCAATCTTCTTTCTCCAGTCCCCACTTACCTTTCACTACAGCTTTCCCACCTTGCACACCATGTGTGCCATCTGCTAGTTGTTCTGCTCCAGGCTGGTATGCCAGAAGACCTAAGTTTTCCACTGCTGTGGTTCAGTAACACTTACAGTTCTTATCCCTTCCAGCCTGTGACTGAACAGTGAAAGTTGAAGTAGCACACTGATCAGCTCATCTCTCTGTTATGTTGCTCTTTCCTCCTATTAGCATGGAGAGACAAGTGGGGAACCAGACAGTGTTTAGGATGCAGAAGATTCTTCAAAGCTTTAGTTTGTCAAGAGAGCAATGATTAATAGCATGGACAGCGTATTAAAGTGGTTCTAAAGGCTGACTTTTTTTTTTTTAACCATCATGTATTCTATGCATGAAGGTGAAAATCACCCCCCCCCCAATACTTACCTAAACCCAATCTCAATCCGGTTATGTTCATGAGAGCAGCTTCTCTCACACTTCTCTCCTTCCTTATTGTCTAAGTCACAGTCAGTGAGGAGGGAGCAAGGGCAGGGGCTAAGCCCTGTTCTGTATGTCAATCGAGCAAGCATGAGTGCCCCCATAGCAAGTGGGTTGCTATAGGGGCACTCAGCAGGGGGTAGGAGCCCAGAGCACTGGTGGGAGACCCAAGAAGAGTAGGATCGGGGCTGCTCTGTGCAAAACCATTGGACAGAATAGGTAAGTATAACATGTTTGCCATTAAAAAAAAATCCTTTAGTACCTCTTAACCCCCCTGGTGGTATTCCCGAGTCTGGCTCAGGGTGGAGATTTTGTACCAAAAGCGGTAACCCCGAGCCAGACTCAGGACCACATCGCTGAATGCAGGGAGAGGTTTACTTACCATGTCCCCTGGATCCAGCAATGTCCCCGCACTGTACGAGCAAGCCGTGTCTCGCTCAAACTATCATGGAGCCGACCTCTGTTCCCTACGAGCGTTGCGACGCACGGGGACGGAGAACGGCGCCAAATTCAAAAAGTTAAGCACACACATTACATACAGTATAATGTAATCTTACAGATTACATTGCTGTATGTAATTATTTCACATCCCCTTTGTCCCTACTGGTCTGCCCAGTGCCCTGCATGCAGTTTTATCTTATAAAAACTGTTCTTTATGCCTGGAAACTGGAGATTGTCCATAGCAACCAAAACTGTCCCTTTACATCAAAAATGGTTTTAGACCAGCTAGAAAACAGCGATAATAAATTAGAATCACTCGCAGAATTAAGCGATAGCGATTTGTGGGGAGATCCGCCATCAAATATTGAAAAGTAATGACAGTGACAATTCTGCAACTGAGCAAATTTCAGTGTTTTTGATTTGATTACATTATTGAAATTTTTTTATTATTGTTATATTATTATTTGGTATAATTATTTATAGTTATTCATTATATTATAATTTATGATTTCATTTTTCAAACGTTATCATACCCGGGATGTCTGCTAGACTCTGGTTTGGACAGATTTAAGTAAGTTATTCCTAAGAATTACAGGACTACAATACAAAACTCCAAATTTCCATGCAAAATAATTGTAGGCATGGTGTTCTTGGGGTCATAGGCAGCATTCCTGCTCCAAACATGGCAAGTTGAGTTGATGCCAAAGAGCTTGATTTTGGTCTCATCTGGCCACAACACTTTCACCCAGTTCTCCTCTGAATCATTCAGATGTCCATTAGCAAACTTCAGACAGGCTTGTACATGTGCTTTCTTAAACAGGGAGACCTTACGGGCACTGCAGGATTTCAGTCCTTCACAGTGTAGTGTGTTACCAATTGTTTTCTTGCGGACTATGGTCTCAGCTGCCTTGAGATTACTGACAAGATTCTCCCCTGTAGTTCTGGGCTGATTCCTCTGCATTCTCATGATCTTTGAAACTCTACAAAGTGAGATCTTGCATGGAGCCCCAGACCGAGGGAGGCAGTTTATTTTGTGTTTTCTTCCATTTGCGAATAATCGTACCAACTGTTGTCATCATTTCACCAAGCTGCTTGACAATGGTCTTGTAGCCCATTCCAGGCTTGTGTAGGTCTACAATCTTGTCCCTGACATCCTTGGAAAGCTCTTTTGTCTTGGCCATGGTGGAGAGATTGGAATCTGATTGATTGCTTCTGTGGACAGGTGTCTTTTATACAGGTAACAAGCTGAGATTAGGAGTGCTCCTTTTAAGAGAGTGCTCATAATCTCAGCTCTTTACCTGTATAGAAGAAGCCTGGGAGCCAGAAATCTTGTTGATTGATAGTGGATCAAATACGTATTTCACCCATTAACATGCAAATCAATTTAAAACCTTTTTGAAATGCGTTTTTCTAGGCATTTTTGTTGTTATTCTGTTTCTCACTGTTAAAATAAACCTACCATTAAAATAATAGACTGACCATTCTTTTTCAAACATACAAAATCAGCAGGGGATCAGATACTTTTTTCCCTCACTGTATAGACGTTATCTCAAATGATAACTCCATGTACAGCAAAAAAGTTATTGCATCATTACAATATAATTATGTAGGTACTAAGTATATAAGCAGAATTGTTGGCTTGCTGAGATCTGCCTCAAATCAGAGTCCCCAGCAAACTCAACAATTAGAGTTATCATGCCACATACACACAATCGGAATTCTCGTCGCAAAAAGCTCAGATGGTTTTCCCGTCGGAATTCCAACGGAATTTCCCTCAAACTGTCTTTCCTACACACGGTCACACCAATTTCCGACGGTCAATAACATGCAACACGTTCGATGGCAAAGAGAAAGGCAAGTTTAATGCTTCCGAGCATGCGTCAAATAGTTTCCGAGCATGCGTCGGAATTTTGCGTGTCGGAATTGCATACAAACGATCAAAAAATCCGATAGAAAGGTTTTCCGCTGGAAAAATTAAGAACAGGCTCTCAATCTAAAGACCGTCGGAAATGCCGACAGAAAAAGACCGATGGGCATAAACGCGGTCGGAAAATCCGATGAAAGGCTGTTTCCATCGGAAATTCCAGCTGTGTGTACGCGGTATCAGTTGGTATTTCAGTCATGGGTGATCCATGGGAAGTTAAAGAAAGTTTTTTCCTAGAAGTGCTGCACTTTATATCCTTTCTATACACACAGCACCATCTAGTGGCAGAAGCATTAAAAGGCACATCTGCAGGAAGGCAAGGGATTCCTCTTTTCATCTATTTTTGTATGACTCAGATCTGCATGCTGGGATGTGCAGAAAGGGAGGAGAGCCACTGAGAAATGCTTCATGTTTAAGCTTTTCTGCATATCAGGGATAGTTGCCATCCAGGAAAAGTGTTTTCCAGAAGAAGTGCTGTTTTTCTAAATCCACTGAGATTTTCTAGAAGGGACAATACACGTTTGCTGTAGTTCTTCTTTAACAATTTAAAAGCTAACAGCTTTGTCATGCTCAAAAGCTACCAGCTAGACTAAAGCAGCTCAAAGTAGAAGTATACAATACACCCAACGGGCACATTTTTTATACCTTTTTTATTGCATTACTGCAATCTATTATTAAAGCAATCAGTCCTTCCAGAGAAGCACCTTCTAATAATCCTTTATATCATTTACCTCTAACTTATACCTTTGGGTGGGCAGAATTCATAATGTCACATGACATCCAATAAAGTCCTTCATTAGGGAACTACAGCACTGCTTTACATAAACTGCCATTTCTGTGCACATAGCTTTCATTTTAAGGTAATACTAAAAAAGAAACATGAATAATAACAAAAGATAACAAAACACAAATCTAAAAGTGAAAGCTTTAGCATTTGCACTACAGGAGAAATCTACCAACATGATTAATTATAAGAGCAACAAATCGGTTTCATTTGCAGCCACCCACACGTTAATTTTTTTTTTTTTTTTTTACGAGTCTGAAAGACAAAACAAATTGTTTTACAATATCCAGGAGAGGTCTGAGTCAGATTCTACTTTTTAGTCTGCGAAGCTTCTCACAGCCAAGGGAAATCAGTGGTAATTAATGCCTGTCTTTCTTCTTACAAGCTTATTGCAGGGCAATATACTTAAACAATCATTAATAACCAATAAAGAGTGTCATCCACCCATGACTAATTCTCGCATTGATGACTATCTAAACATGTCTCTGCTTCTGTGAAATCCCTTTCATAATTTAAAGAATATACATCAGGCAAATGTAAAAACCTCTGTTTACTTAAAGTGATTGTAATGGAAACATTTTTATTAAAAAATAAAAAAAATAAACCTGTTACACTTACCTGCTCTGTGAAGTGTTTTTGCATAGGGCAGCCCCTATCCTCCTCTTCTTGGGTCCCATGTCAGGCACCTCCCCTTTGCTGAGTGCCCCCATAGCAAGCCGCTCCCGAGCTGGCTCCCTGCATCCATAAGGCATGGAGAGCATGGCTCAGCCCTGCCCCTGCCTCATTGGCTGTGAGCCAATCAGGAGGAAGAGACTCAGGAGTGCCCCGGGTCTCATGCACATCGCTGGGTGGAGGCTTGGGTAAGTATTAGGGGGGAGCTGCACACTGAAGGTTTTTTTACCTTCATGCATAGAATGCATGCTGGTAAAAAAAAAAAAAAAAACCTTCAGCCTTTACAACCATTTTAAAGTAGAACAAAAGGCACACTTTTTTTTTTCAATTTGGATAGAAAAAGAAAGGCTTATAACCCCTGTCAGTTTTTGTGCCAACTGTGTCCCATTTGGGGACATTTCCCTTGGATTCCTGTTCCAAAGACAAAACAGGAAGTGAGAGGAAAGCCCTGGTTGTCACCAATAGAATATTTCCTCTTTGTTCATGTTCTGGTAACAACTCAGAATTTGGGATATATACATAGTTACATATACATAGTAGGTGAGGTTGGAAAAAGACACATCAAGTCCAATCTATGTGTGTGATTATATGTCAGTATTACATTGTATATCCCTGTATGTTGCGGTCGTTCAGGTGCTTATCTAATAGTTTTTTGAAGCTATTGATGACCCCCGCTGAAACCACTGGCTGTGGAAGGGAATTCCACATTCTTGTCACTCTTACAGTAAAGAACCCTTTACACAGTTTAAGGTTAAACCTCTTTTCTTCTAATTTTAGCAAGTGGCCACGTGTCTTATTAAACTCCTTTCCGTAAAAAAGTTTTATCCCTATTGTGTCGTCACCCGTATGCATTTGTATGTATTCCCCTCTCAAGCGTCTCTTCTCTGAGAGAATAAGTTCAGTGCTCGCAGCCTTTCTTCATAATTAATATCCTCCAGACCCTTTATTAGCTTTGTTGCCCTTCTTTGTACTCGCTCCATTTTCAGTACATCCTTCCTGAGGACTGGTGCCCAGAACTGGACAGCATACTCCAGGTGCGGCCAGACAAAAGTCTTGTAGAGTGGGAGAATTATCATTTTATCCCTGGAGTTAAGCCCCTTTTTAATGCAAGCCAATATTCTGTTTTCTTTGTTAGCAGCAGCGTGGCATTGCATGTCATTGCTGAGCTTATCATCTACTAGGACCCCCAGGTCCTTTTCCATCCTAGATTTTCCCAGAGGTTCACCCCCTAGTGAGTAGATCGAATTCATATTTTTGCTACCCAAATGCATTATTTTACATTTTTCTACATTAAACCTCATTTGCTATGTAGTTGCCCACCCCATTCATTTGTTCAGATCTTCTTGCAAGGTTTCCACATCCTGCGGAGAAGTTATTGCCCTGATTAACTTAATGTCATCTGCAAATACAGAGATTGAGCTGTTTACCCCATCCTCCAAGTTGTTTATGAACAAATTAAACAGGATTGGTCCCAGCACAGAACTCTGGGGGACCCCACTTCCCACCCCTGACCATTCAGAGTATTTCCCATTTATCACCTCCCTCTATACTTGTCCCTTGTAGCCAGTTTTTAATCCATGTACTCACCCTGTGGTCCATGACAATGGACCTTACTTTGTACAGTAAACGTTTATGGGGAACTGTATCAAATGCTTTTGCAAAATCCAGATACACCACCTCCATGGGCCTTCCTTTATCCAGATGGTAGCTTACCTCCTCATAGAAGGTTAATAGATTGGTTCGGCAAGAATGATTCTTCATGAATCCATACTGATTACTGCTAATGATACCATTTTCATTACTAAAATCTTGTATATATTCTCTTATTATCCCCTCCAAGAGCTTGCAAATTAGTATATTGATGTTAGCCTAACTGGTCTGTAATTCCCAGGGATGTATTTTGGGCCCTTTTTTAAATATTGGTGCTACATTGGCTTTTCTCCAATCAGCTGGTACCATTCCAGTCAGTAAAAATTAGGAACAATGGTCTGGCAATTATTTTACTGAGTTCCCTAAGTACTCTTGGGTGCAAGCCATCTGGTCCCGGTGATTTATTAATGTTAAGTTTCCCAAGTCTATTTCTAATTCTGTCCTCTGTTAACCATGGGGGGGGGATTCCTGTGATGTGTCATGAGGACAAACACTGCAGTTTTGGTTACTGAAGACCCCTGATTCCTTTGTGAAGACTGAGGAGAAGAATAAATGTAATACCTTCACCATCTCCCCATCCTTTGTAACCAGATGTCCTTCCTCATTCTTTATGGGGCCAATATGGTCTGTCCTCCCGTTTATAAACTTAAATAATTTCTTTGGGTTTTTTTTGCTCGCCTCCGCTATGTGTCTTTCGTGTTCTATCTTAGTCACCCTAATTCCACCCTTACATATCTTGTTGCATTCTTTGTAAAGTCTGAATGCTGATGATAATCCCTCAGCCTTGTATTTTTTTGAAGGCCTTCTCCTTTGCTTTTATATGCATTTTTACATTAGAGTTAAGCCATCCAGGACTTTTGTTTGCTCTTTTAAATTTATTTCCCAATGAGATGCATTGGCTAATGCCCTTATTTAATATCCTCTTAAAGAAAACCCCTCTCCCCTCCATGTTCTTTGTTTCTAAGAGGGTATCCCAATTTATATCTTCTAGCAAGGTTTGTAGTTTAGGGAAGTTGGCTCTTTTGAAGTTCAGTGTCCTTGTGTTACCCTTGTGTTTCCTATTTGTGTGATTTATACTGAAGCCAATTGACCTGTGATCGCCGTTTCCAAAATTGCCCCATATTTCCACATCCGTGATCAGGTCTGTATTGTTGGTAATCAGTAGATCTAGTAATTCCTTGTTTCTAGTTGGTGCGTCTACCATCTGACCTATGAAATTGTGCTTGAAGACATTTAGGAACTGGCAAGCCTTAGAGGAATGCGTGGTTCCCTCCGCCCAGTCTATGTCTGGATAATTAAAATCCCCCATTATAACACTTCCCATCCTTGCTGCTAATCCAGATTGTGATAGGAGATCTCTCTCCCCCTTCTCCCTCGGGTTAGGGGGCCTATAACATACTCCCAGTATTATTTTCCCCTTAGCTTAATCTCTTTGGAGCTCTACCCATAAGGATTCCACCTCCTCCCTAGCTCCCTTATTGATGTCATCTCTCACATTCACTTGTACATTATTCTTGATATAAGCATACCTCTCCCCCTTTTTTACCCTCTCTATCTCTGCGATAAAGGGAATACCCTTCAATGGTTGCCAGCCAATCATGAGAACTGTTGAACCAGGTCTCTGAAGTTCCCAAAATATCAAAATCCTCCTCGTTCAACAGTATCTCTATTTCAACCACTTTGTGCGCCAGGCTCCTGGCTTTGGTGAACATGCCACGTAGTTTAGACAGGTCACATACTGTCCTCTTATTGGGTGTTCCAAGATTGCAAATAGGACTTGTTACTATACTTACCTCGGATTTATGTGCTTTAGTCAACATACCATTAATGCAGCCAATACTACCCTCTGGAATATGTTCATTGCTTACTATCTCTACCTCTGGACACTCCACCATCGCCTAGCTTACTTTCACTCTTGCTGAATAATGGTAAACAGGAAAGGAAGAGAGGGTGGATTTGCTTAATGGGGTTGCAGACAGCAATAAAAATCACGCGGGTGTTGTAATCTCTCTCCACACTATAACTAAAACTAAAAAAGTGGACCTTTGTTTTAACCATGCAGGGCAAAGCAAAATGTTTGTTTTAAAAGTCATCTCCAAGCTGGGTGTCTTCAGTCCTTAGCATCACATAATAATGTGGTGCCGCTCTGCAACATTCTCCTGTAATGCCAGGGCAGTGGGGTTGAGCCTTGATGCCCTGGGCTCACATAAAGTGGGTTCAATGAATGGAGCTGAACTCTGGAGAGTGGAGATTTACCTGAACGTTTCTACTAAAATGTAACTCACTCCACTTCCAAACATTATATGAAGCTGGGAGAGAGTCCACAGCACTGTGTAGGTGGGGTGGCGGGAAACCCAAGTAAAGGCAAATATAAGGTGCTACATGGACCACTTTAAATGACCCTATTAGTTTGTTCAGCATGGGCAAAGCAAAGGGTTCACTTTAACGATTGCCAAAAACTGTACAGTTACTTACTGTAATTACTTACGGTAAGCATACCTTAATGCCTAAATTTCCTGCATCATCAGGCTAAGGGTGGTTATAAATGACCATATCTTCCCCATAACTTGACAGGCCAATGCAGTGCTTGATCCAAAACTGAACTATCGACACCTTCTCTAGGGAGAGACTTTTGAGAATGTCAAAAGCACTCATTATCACTCTAATTCTCAATGGTGCTGATTCCTCTCACTTTAATTTGAAAAGGTAAGGATGCGGTAGACAGTACATGTGTACATGTGCTTCATTTTGTTGCATGACAAATATGTCACAGTACACGTCTCCTCCAAAAAATGAGAACATCTACCACTGGACACAGCCTCCACCTCTGATCGGGCTTCCTACCATCACTTCTATCACTTTAATCTCTGTTCCATTGTGAAAGATTTCCCTTTAGACCAGAGTCTCCTCTGCTCTTGCTAACCAGAATTATCATCTTCAAACAATCTGACAAGTCTGAAGTGAAGTGCTACAGATAGTCTTTGGCGCAGGACTGTACATGACGGGAGAACATAACTATAACTGCATGAAGATGTTTATTTCTTCTGGAGTCTCTCTTTAATGTTATTTTCTTCTATTCTAACATGAAAAATACTTTTCATTATAATTCTTATTTGCAAAGTATGTCAAATTTTCTTATGCCTTAAAGTGATGGTTTCCCTATTCTCCTAAAATAATCCATCCACATTCACAACTCAATGGTCCTGTAATCTATTTTCATTAAAAAAAGTTTCCTGTTGTGTTTTTTTGTTGGCTCCTGGTAATGTTCACCGTGAGCAGTGCATGTTGGCTGCTGACATGTACATTGGTCTATGCACACTACAAATCCCATAGTCCATCTCGAAAACAAGAGAGTAGCTATGTTCCTACATACAATGGGACCACGCAGAACAAACTTTTAACAGGAAGTTGGATCACAGCAACACTAAATAAATAAAAGAAAGTTTGGAGATTTTGAGGAGCCTGAGAGTAATAGACGGTACTTGTATTCAGTTAATACATACTTGAATAGAATTTATTTTTTTTGCCAGAATTTAGTGTCACTTTATAGTAGTTGTAAACCTCAGACATGAAATATGAACAAAGCATATCCCTCTATAGTGTGTACTTGTCTTAATTCAGAGAACTGAGTTCCATTTCTGTCTGCTGATTCATTCCTCTGTTATCAGAATGAGTCACTGCTGACAAGTTTTCCTGACACCAAGAGAAAAATAGTGACAGTGGAGGGACCTCCAGCTGATTGACAGCCTCAGCTCTGTTTCGGTATGCTGATTGAAGGGGGTGTGTCCCTTTCCTCCAATCAGCTCTCAGAGCTCCCCTCACTGATGTAACTTTGCTACCCACCCTTTGCTTTTCCGAGCTGAGAGATTCTGTGTAAATTCTGGACTTTGAATGGATGTAGAGAAGAGAAGACTGCAGATAAACAGGTAGAACTTATGTAGGAGGATTTGTTTCATCTCTGTGTATCACGTGAGACCAGTCACTTCCCTAGGTATATGTGAGGGTTTAGAACCGCTTTAAGCAGTTTCATGTGAAAGGTGTCATGTGACCCTAATAAAGACAAAGGAAAGTATTGTGGTGAGGTGGAAGAGGAGCCTATACCAATTTTATTTCACTTCAAGCATCAACACCAGACCTCAGGTATGTCCTATTCTTCAAGAACACAGCACAGCCAATAGTAGCCTATAATGGAAAAATACATAAAATAAACATTTTAGACATTTTAGTGCAAACAATATTGAAAATCATCAATTTTGGCATTGAAGAAAAGTATAATCTGCAGTTGTATTGCAAATCAAAAACAATTACAAAATTTTATATAATTATCAGCAGCACAGTTAAATGTTAACTGGAAAACAAAAAGGGAGGATTAATTCTGCGTTAAGAGAATGGCTTTCTGGGAAACCTTCATATAATCCTGAGTCTGTGAGCTGTGAAGACACTGAATGTGTATCTTAAACCAGGAAAACAAATGATATCATTTCAGCCTACTGGTCCTTAAAGTGATTCTGAAGGCTGGAGATTTTTTACCTCCATGCATTGTATGCATGAAGGTAAATGATCTTCTGTGTGCAGTAGCCTCCCGCCCCAAACCTTACCTGAGCCCCCTCCAATCCCTCATTGGCTCCCACTGTTGTCAATCACAGCCAATGAGGCAATGAGGAAAGAGCAGGGGAGCGGGGCCGAGTTGTGGCTCTGCGTTATTTGGACGCATAGAGCAGCAGCTCAGGAGCGAGCACACAGAGGCGCCCCCAGAGCAAGTGGCTTTCTCTGGGGCACTGCTTGAGGGATTAGAGCTGCTCTGTGCAAAACCACTGCATGGAAAAGGTAAGTATGATATGGTTGTTATTTTTTTTTTTAATTCACGTTTTATTATCACTTTAAGGCTAGGTTCACACTAATGCGATTTGGGAAGCGCTGTGATCTGTGCACATTTCCCATACCCCCTTGAGATCTGCGGCAGGTATCAGTGCTTAACGATACCCCAACAGGTCACAAACACAGTGCATTTGCTGGGACCGAATTACAGGGTAGAAGACAACCATGCTATCCTGTTGCAGCATGCTTCCACATGCAGTTCATAGTGTGAACTGAGTCTAAATGTGGTGGCTGCTTTCGTTTTATTTTTTCACACAATTTTTCCTTTATTTTTATTTTAATCCTGTCATACTGCCAATAACACACTTCCTGTATTAGAATGATAAATATACTGAGAAATATTGTCACCCTAGGAAAGGGAGTATGTTGGGACTACATAACATCTCCCTCTCTTCTCCAGGACGGAAGTGTTTTATAGTGCAGGAAGCATAGATGTGCGCAGCCTATTGCATTAGGGTGTGCACCCCAGAGCCCAAACACACACACGTGTGTGCGTGTGTGTGTCTATAGATATATAACCCTTGTACATTGATCTCCCTGCTAGCACAGTGAAAGAGAAGTGGCAGAGGTGGCTCCCTCTTTCCGGCTCTTTTGGTAGAGCAAGTAAGAGGGAAATCTTTCCCATCTGCCCCACAGAGTAATAATGCTAATGCACACTGGGTGATTAGGGTGTGCCCAGGCACAGCCGGCACACCAAGTGTGCACACCTATGACAGGGAGATAGCAGAAACAATACTAACTGACAACAGTCCAAAGGCAGAGTACAGGAAGTTACCAGCTCTCAAAATTCCTGTCTGGATGAACAGCTATTCCTCTTTAACACTTATCAAACAGACAATAAAATAAAATGCTTTCAATTGTATATTTAACAAATGGCAGCAAATAAAAGAACTTTAGTTTTAGAATTTCCAGGTGTATTAAAATGGTCTCCCAAGCTATATTGTCACATATGATAAAAGGGCTTGAAAGGCCACTCCAGCATGCCTTATGTCCCATTGCAGCGTGCTAAATAGGGCCCAATATGAACAAGCTTTCACCACAGAAAAATCTATTTATTTGCATTAAAAATGATTTATAATTTTTACCAAAACATATGAACATCTATCTTAGCAATACCAGTCTATTTAATATTGATTATGAAAGATAAATACTAAATAGCAAACTGCGGACAGGCGCTCAGGTCCAGGTCGCAGATATCTGCAGAAAGTTTCAGGAATAATTTTGTGCCAATCCGCAGTTACCCATGCAGACATGTACCAAATCATATTAATATCTATCTTAGCAATACCAGTCTTTTTAATATTGATCATCAAAGACAACTTCTAAATAGAAAAGTGCGGACAGGCGCTCAGGTCCAGATCACAGATATCTGCAGAAAGTTTCAGGAATCATTTTGTGCCAATCCACAGTTACCCATGCAGACATGTACCAAATCAATTTTTTAAAATGTATAAACTTTGTGCAAAATTATTTCTTTTTTCAGTGCAATCAACAAAAACTTTTCATTTTTAACCGAATGAAATGAATATGGATTTTGTTATGCTTGGGAATAAGGAACTGAACCACTAATCCTGCCTGTAACTTCTTTTAGAAAGTTTAAACTCAGCTTTTACTTTTTTTTTTTTTGCCATCTTCAGAATGAATATTTTCTAGCATATCCGTGATTAAATAATTTGCTGATCTAGCTTGTGTGTACCTAAAACACAATCCCCTGTGTGAGATGACAGTATTTCAGGAGAGAATCATGGCATAGGGATAAGACAGTGTATCTTCAATGACCTTATCAACCTTTCCCCCCCTCTTTGCTCCATCCCGAAGCCTCCCTCCTTTTTTCGACGTACGTACATCTTAAAGAGAGCAAGTACATTTTAGGAGAGTGTGTCATAGCTGTTTAATGCATGCCGCCCATGCAAATTTAACTTTTAGGAAGGAGGGGTCTGGGTATTTTTTTTTCTCAATGGAAAAGATGTGACTCAAGATGTGTCATCTTTTGAAAAAACACACATACAAATAGTGCGACTTGCTTTCCTTCATCAGTGGTGTATATAAACCCCCAATTTGTAGTGGTGTAAGTTCACAAGCTCACACACACATTCCCACTAAAGTCACTCACACTCACTGTCTCCCTGAATGAGACGTTGTCATTAGTGAACGCAGGAATTCCTATCTACTTTGGCTGCAACTCCTACCTCAGAGCTGGGCAGCAGGTGAATTAAAGTAGAACACTGACAGACAACGGGAACGCCACTAGAAAGGATAAAACGGCGGGACATATTGCCGAGATAGCCAAGAGAAACAAATAAAAAAAACAACAAAAAAAAAAAACAACAACAACATCCAACATTTTCAAACGCTACAACAAGAACATTTGCAGAAAACAGCATTTACCAAGCAAGAAAAAAATATGAGAAGTAAGTGAAATTTTTTATTTTTTTATTTCTACGTTTTATTTCTTCTTTTATCTCATGTTTATTTATATGTGCATTTTTGGCTATTCTGGCTTTAATTCTGTTATCAGAAGGACTTGGTCCTGAAATGTGATATATGCCTTAGGGGAATAGTCTGAGACGTTATCCAGTCGGATGTTAAAAGGCATCTGAAATGTTGTGATTTGGGGCATCATGAGGAGGACTACTGCTACATGGTACCCAGAGAGTCAGGAGTCACCTCTGCAGCAGCCAGCACTTTCTGAACTCATAGCGCCGCCTGCTGGCTGCACTTTACACTCCACCTTCTGCTGCTACTTTCTTTCCAAAGGGAGCAAAGCCAATTGAATGCCCCGAGTCATTTTAGGAAATTGTAGATTATTAGACCCACTGTAAATGACATCCAGTACTTACAACGTTATCTAAAGCTGCTGTCAGCAGCGACCAAATTCTGTCGTTTATGCAGATAAACTAATTAGATTTGATTTTTTTTTATTTAACGCTGGCTGATCGCAAGTGTTTTCTAAAACTACACTTGTCAAACGACTTTGCCAAGTAGGATTCTGCTGAATTCTATAAATGATCTCACTCAGTTGTCTGGTACAAGAGTTTAAACTGCAGTAAGGAGTTACTGGCGTGCATTCCTTAGCCGTTATTACTAAACATCTGCAGTAATAACAAACAGTTTGTTGGCTCCCTTATCATGTGGACGCTGAATTCTCACTATTATCCCTAGTGGGTTTGAAGGATTAGCATAGCATGGGCTTTTTTTGTCTGGCATGCTGAATGCAGAGAGGAGACATCCTCTGCTCATTCTGAGCTCGCTGGAGCAACTTAAAGGGACAACAACCAGACTGGTAGGTGCAATCTATTCATTAAGACGGATGCAAATATATACATGTCATTAAGTCTCAAGGCTTATGCGTAACAGAGAATTCCTTTCTCTGTTTCTGTTATTTGTAGTTTGAATGCATAACCTACTGATACTGTTTATACATGCTGTATATTGCATTTTTAGCTTTTGGCATTATACATTTTTTTATGCCTTTTGATGCAGATTAGCTAGTTTATTGTACAGGCTTATTTTACCAAGGGGGGTTGCAAAGTTAAAAGATCATAACCCTTAGCAACCAAACATCTTTTATTCCTCTTTACATAACTTTAGATATCTGCACTGCTTTAATAAATGTGCCTATATCTGTTAACATGTAAGGTATGCATTTTGAGGTTATATTAGGTGACTTCAGCTAAGTACAATAGCTACTGCTATAAATAAAAGGAGATTTTCCACAAAATACATCAAACAAAGACGCGAGGCTCTGAAATCCACCGTCTCGCTCCCAGTATTGGAAGGTCCAGGTACTTAAGCATCTGGAAATGCCATCAAAGAATTACTGATGGGAATTTCACAGCCAATAAGCTACAGCGGCAAGGCACTACCTATCAGCAAGCAGATACTGGAATATACAACAAGCAGTGCTTTGCCTGGCTGTCTGGCTCAGGGAAAGCACCATTAACAAATTAACACAGGGCAAACAGCCATTGTAAAGATGAACAAAATAGCTTTTTTCACTTGACTGACCTCCAGATGTTCATTTTTTTTTTAAAAAGCACATCTCTTAAAAATACATTTCTTTCTCCTTCTTAAAAAGAATAGTGCCAAGAAAAGGCATTCACAGTCATTCATCTCAGCAAATCAACTTTTAGCCATTTATAGAGTAATGAAAAACCATTGCAGATAGGTTGCTATGAGCTAACTGCACTTTGCATATTGTTCCTTGATAAAAAGAAACTTTTGGGTTGATTTACTAAAAGAGTCATTTTTTTGCACAGTCCAGAGAAAATAAACATCAGTCATGTTCACTGGGAGTTCTTGTTTTAATTTCCACTGCACATGACTGGGTGTTTGATGTCAAGCTACTTCTTTTCTAAATCACCCTATTTGTCGAGAATAAGCTATTTGCAATCATTCGAAAATTAGTCCTAATTAAAACCAACCGAAACAGAGGTGTAGAGCGTAGTACCAAAACTTTTTTTAAACATGCGTGACTCTTTAAGGCACTAGAAGGGTTAAGTATGAAATTCACAGCATGTCCACTAAGCATGTGAGCGTTTTTTGGAGTATTTAACAAGCACATTAAGTATGTGAAGCAGATAATCATTATTTGGGGATCCTTAGAAGTTAAATGTTGACCCTCCCTAAGGAATTCAAAACGCTGAAACTCTCCTTTTATTGTAGCAGTAAAAAATGTGCAAAGGAAAGTACTTAAAAACTCAAGACATTTGTTTTTCAAATGGTATTGGGGGGGTTAGCATCCACTCCTGTGGCCATTAAGGGGAAGATTATAGGTGAAAATGCTTATTCCTTCTGTTACTCTGACTCCAAGCTACAGATCCAATTAAACTGATGACAGCAATCAAACCAGGCTGTACTTTCCCACTGTAAACCCCTTAAACGCATTCAGTTGTTTAATCATTTTAAAAGTCTAAAGGGGCTCCTGTGCAATATCTTCTGTTATGTTATATTTTGGCTGGTTTTAGAAAACAGTATAGGTTTAACAGCTAGTCACATATACCTATTAGATAAGATCTGTCATTTATATTGGCAGTTTACTTTGAGCCACTGGTTCAGAAGAAGCATGGAAAAAAGGATTTCTGACTTTTTTCTGACTTTTCTGATTTGCATATTTGTTGCAGGTCAGTGACTGAAAGACACTGAAGCTAGGGTGTCAGCATAACAGCCAGGCATCTAGCATTTCTAGCAAGGAAAGGATAGCAATGACAGCTCCGGTATTTTTCATATGACAGGTTTTCTTTAGTCCAGACATTTGACTGTTCAGAAAAGCATGCTGGGATGAGCAGTGCAGTTGTGGTAACAAATGTTTGCACGTGCTACTCTCAGATAGATACTCACAGATATACCCATGTTGACATAGATAGACATGTTGACATATGGGCATTGGGCATATTGGACTGAAGCACATATTATATATATATATATATATATATATATATATATATATATATATATATATATATATATATATATATATATATATATAATAAAATGATGCACACTTCTGCCCAAAATGCCCAATGCACATACAGTATATGCATAGACATGTTTGTATTTTTGTGAGATTATATTCAAGTATAAAAATGACTCATCTTACAAGCACTGAACTCACATTTAGGTTTTATCACTTATAACACCTGGGATAGCAGTGGTTACTTTGTGAACCTTTGCATAGCGTTATGCTGACGTGATGTGATATTAGTACACTAGAAAAATTCTGTCAACGGTTTCAGTAGAAGTGACCCATGTTCACACGCAGCTTTTGACATGTGGTATATTTTTCTCTTGGCTTTTAAGATTAAAACACTTTTATTCATTCATTTTTTTTCTCTCTGCCAGCATGTTCAGTTGAGTGTAAGATTCTAGATTATAGGAGTATACCAAAAAAACATGCATATTGAGATTGAAAATATAGAAAAATCAGTTATTGTAGCCAGGCCTATTCCTTACATCTCATCTGGCAATGTTTAAAAATACACCCCCCCCCCCCCCCCAATTCACAGAGAAGGTAAGAGGATCCAGTGAGGATGGGGTGCCTTGGTAGCTGACTCTGGGAGATAATTATTGGTTATTGGCTAGCTGGATTGGGGGTCCTTAGTTGACTAGGCCTGTCTCCACATTAACCATACATAAACAGCAACATGTAAAAGATTTGTCAATATATTAGAAAACCAGTTCTGAAATGTCTTTGTTTTTTCATTTCTTAATTTTGAAACACTGGGAATTTAGCATTAACAGTTTCCACCTGGCTTCAAACTTGTGTGAGGTGTATATTTCACCAGGTATTCATATAGACAGGTGCTTAGTACCCACTGAGGAGCTTTCACAAGGAAAATGTGGGGCCCATTTACGCTTTTCAAGTATATTAATGAATGTTGAATCCCATGTTAGCATTCCTTGCATTAAGGTAGCTCATTGAAATGAATTAGCTGCCAATGTACCTTAATGTAAGGCAGGTGCGTTGCCTTAGTGGGTACCATGAAGCTTTAGTGTAAAGGGGTGTTAAAGTTTGACAAGAGCCATGTGTGGTCCTGGAAACAGCTTTGGGTAGATGACATATTTAAAAAATGAACTTTTCCCATTAACACCAAGATTGGCTTTACCCCACCAGCCTTCCAAGGTTGCCTACTGATTTTTTAATGAGCTTAGGTGGCTCATTAAATTAAAGGGAGGTTCAAGAGGCAGAAGAAAATTGGATCATGTTGAGTATTTCATATATCTTAACTTGCCTCGATCTATCTATGGTTCTGACTCGCGGCTTCCACAGATGCTAACGTTTGCACAGCGCTAAGCCTGAATTGCTAAGTTTTGTGACAAGGTAACTTTAATGTAGAACACCACTGCAGAAAAGGTCATCCTCAGTTTATGATTGGCATATACAAAATTTGTATGTGTTTTTATGACAATGCTAAATCTTTCCGTACAGAAATCAAATTATTGCCATGTTCAAGTCAGGGCAGAATGATGCAGTGAACTTCCAATGACAGATGTGGCTGATGTGTGATGTTGACTCAACCACTCAAATTCACGTTCCCAACACTCCTTAGATTTGATAGACAGAGGTAGCGGGTAGATATAGGAAACTATTTAACAGGTAAAGCTTTGTAGTGATGGACCAATAGGAATGTGTGGGGGGCAAGGCTTACCCCCACACATCAGCGCAATCCCCAATACTAACAGGTAGGGTTGCAGCCTTGCCTGTCAGAACTGCCCAGGATTCAGTCACCGTAGGAAGATTTGGGTGTCTGCTGCAGGGATGCTACCTCTAAGTGCCTGTAGCAATCTTCCACCCTTTCCACTCCAATAATCAGATACCTCCCTGAAACACTCGAATGGAGAAATAATATAATTATATAATTCATGGGATCCATCTACGCTCCAAGCAGGGGATGCCACATCAAATTTAGAAAGGGGGAGCATCAACTTTGTCAATATTTATCTGCAGTGCCACCTAATCAGAATATCCAGTTAATCATCTTTGGCCCAGGGACACCCCACTGACAACAAAAGGGCTCTGAAAATGTAACATCAAGCAGAGATATCTTCTTTCACCACGTCTGTAAACATTTTATTGCCTGCCTGGAGTTCTGCTATAAAATTGCAAAGAAAGTATTTGAAAATAACAGTTTTTCTAATAACAGAAACAGCGACCCTGATTTAGATGTTGCATCACAGCATACCGATTTTGACTTTTTTATTATAAAGCACAGAGCACCCAAACCAGAAAGCCCTGTAGCCCTTATTTCATTGCAAACTATATGTATCTCTGAAGTCTTCCATTATGTCTGCTGTCTTTTCAGCCTCCTCCTGTATTGTTTATGTGACATCACCAGTCACACAGACCTCCCTGGTCACTTCTCCGCTGACATTCCCCCAACAGAGTTTACATAATAAACTTCTCTACGTACCTTTTAAGAAGGGGCTTGCACTGAGCTCCTTTCCAGAGGGCCAGGAAGCTGTTGTGTCTGAAAGCAGCATGAGAGGTGGAGTCCACCCTGCAATCAGCTCTGTCCCAGCTGTTCACTGCTCATAGGCAGCACACTCCCTTCCCTCTAATGTGATCTGTCTGTACACTTTATCCAAATCAACGCTCGTCCAGGTATTCTACACAACAGGGAAAATGACACAAAATATTTAAATATATTACTGCCGCAATATAACATTTCTGTAAGATACAAAGTTAGTTAATCTTCAGTAGTAGTGTGGCATAGTTCCAGCAGCTTGTTGAAAGTAAATTAGCTATTTAATTTGAGCTATTTTCATTATATAAAATTAGTGATATTTGCTTTAAAGAGAGTTGTGCATGGCCTGCAACCTCTAGAGACTCTTTAGTCCCTCCTCACTTTTTTGTGATGAAAAGGTGGACAAGGCACAAAATATTTATGCAAAGTACACACCCGTATCTCACTCCTGAACATGCGGACTTCCAAGAGTTAAACCCAACAGTGCTCTTTTTCATCCTTACTTTTCCTTTATGTTAGCATTTTTAAAATACCCAAATTAAAAAATTTACAGTAAAATAATCACTTTAGTATTTGAAAGTTTATTTATACAGGTCTTTACATAAGACCTAAAGTTTTCAGTTTGAATTCAAAAGAGGGAAATTTGGAGTCCCTCCAAATGAGGGGCTGTTACAAACATGTTAAGCCTCTAAAATAAATCACAAGCCACCCAATTTTTAGACCCCTTTTTCTACTTTCCCAGCCATGTTTGAAAATTTTCTGCCCGCTGATCCTGGACTTGGCACATGGGACTCTTGCTGTTTCTCTCCACTTTATTTTGCAAACACACACCATGCCTGGGGGGGAAACACACAGGTTCACTTTAAGCTGATCTGTCAGTCTGCAAACCTGAAGTCTGAAAGATGCCTCTATTCCTGCTCTTACACACAGCTAAATTAAAATGATGTTATTTCTTTTTCTGTGTCATCAGTTAGTGTAAGCTGACTCTCATTTGGATCCCTGAATAAAGGTTTTGTTAGAAAAGTCACTATGCTAATACCTATGATGCCCTGACGTTCCTTGTCTCTGGAGTTCTGGAACACTGAGACTTAATGGCAATATATAAAATTGTTTCTCTTTCCACTATGGACAGAGAGCAAGCTGTACTGTGTAGCATACACAAGAAAATACATAGAGGTGTGCCCCTCTGTTATTTGTCCTGATTGGCTAGAAGCCCACTCAAGTCTTTCACTGGAGTTTGTGATCCAAGCTTGCTGTCATAAAAACTGCTACTTTGAGTGACTATTTATTTTAAAATAGGTTGGGAAAAGGTTTGTAGAGGAATAAAATGAGCATTTTCAAAGACCTACAGAAAAAAAAAATTAAACATTAGAAAACAATCCTTATTAGAAAAGTTTTATAGAGGTTTCCAAGGTGAGAAACCTCTCTCACATCTACCACTGAAGCCACTGAGGGGTAGTCTTCCAACCATTAGCATAAAACAGTCATGATACAAATCCACAACATGTACCCGTACTGTTCAAAATGTTTGATTGTAACTACAGTGGCCACCGAAGTGCTGGTAGGCTTCACAAAATGGTCTACTTCTTAATTGGTGTAAGCTTAGGAGCCTCCCAATTTTCCACATGACAACGCATTGGCTTAAAAATTGGTGGTTCAGGCACCAACTGCCACTTTGTGGTATGAGCCAAGCCAACTATCCCTTGCTGCCGTGTCTATCAGTATTTTAGCTGATGTTCTGCTGATTTTAGTGGGGCTGATAATAGTGATAGACAGCAGTGATGATGGGTAAAGAGTAACACAGCAAACTTGGGTTGTATGTAACTTAAAAACAGTTCATGTTTTTACTTTTAATACATGTTATTCAAATATTTCGGAATATAAGGTATGAAGAAACAGAGAATAATGAACAATACACTATGCGTAATTAGGGTTATAGCCACCAAGAACATACGTCAACTCATAAGCGTAACAAAAAGCTCATAATGTAAGGATTGTAAAGAATGTTACTTTTTAATGGGGCCTTGCTAGGTTATCTCCTTAAAAAAAAAACACATTGTACTGTAGTGATCTTTGATTTCTTCCATATTGTTCAGGTAGATTTCCATATCTCCAGGGTTAGCCTACCCCAGGTATAAAGAATATGATTCACAAACACATAATGAATAGCAATACCAATATTTTTCCACACTGAAACATGTTCATTATATACTCATCTCAATATGCACAGCATAATATACTCAGCACAACATAACAACGTAATTATCTACTTGAGATAATTAGCATAGCTGCTACACTTCCTACTAGCAGGACATCTTTTGGGACTTAGTCTTGAAAATAAAAGTTTTGTGGTACTCTAATTGGAAGCTGCTCTTTAACAATACAGAATGTTTGCATTACACCTATAGTGCAATTACTGACTCAACAGAAGAGCACTTGTCTAAGAACTAGACAGCTGATTCATGACAGCATCCTATGGTATGGGATTGCTAATCAATAAGAATTGCATGCTTCTTTCTATTTCATTGTTTGTTAACCATTTTATAAAACTTAGGTGATTGAGCAAAGACATAGCAAAAGAGTAAATTGGAGAGGCAGGCTCCTGACAGGAGATATATAAGCATCTTTGATAACATCACCAGTTTGCCAGGAAACAGAGCACCATCATCCCAAAGTGGATGTACGGATAAAGTATGTGTCCAGTGACAGCCATGCTCCCTTTCTTTATACATAAGGGAACAATTTTCCTTGGGTGCGGAGACATTTTTCACAACTGGAAATCTCTGTGTTTGAAAACACGGTCCTTAAAATGCTTCGAAGGGCATGTTATCAACGTTTTGATCTCTACAAATGCCAATAGTCTTCTACATTTAAAATACAATTTGTGTATATTGCATTGATTACAACCAATGGGTTGTGTATGGTCAATTACAGCTGGCCTAGATAGAGCAGTAGGTGGATACAAAAGTTATACACCTAAAGTTGTTGCAAATGAAGAGAAGAATAGGAGTACCTAGCAAAAGACTAGTCAAAAAAATTGGAATAAATAACATCTGAAGTCTTTAGAAGGTTTATCGAAATAATCATGTATTGTGGCTGACAATTAGTGGTTTCTGTGCCAAACTGATATACAGATTTCTATTTAGCAAATGCCATGGACAACTGTATCAGATTGCAGATTTATAATTGCTTTGTAAAAGGGGTCCATTTATTTGTTATCATGGCTACTTGATTATTCAGTAATTTGATCCAGCCATTCTGAATACTAAGGTATCACACAGTTGTAAAATGTATTGAAAGAAGTATGGCTTTTTATTTAAAGACTCAGTTGACGGCTCAGTCTTTGCACACATAAATGGTATTAGCTCCAAATTACTTCCTGTTCTTAGTTAGAAAGCTACAGGGCATAACAGTGGACATAGAGAGAACATCTTTCTCTGTGGAAACTGGATGACATTGGTGCTGGCAAAGCAGGAAAACCAAACCAACAGTGTATGCAGCCAGCAGCAATAGTGTGTGTGTGCATTAACCTCTACTTGGCCCTCCCGTCAAAAACATATCTATGTGTAGGCATTTATTTAAACGCTGCCTTACCCCTTGAAGTTTCATTTTAGTGCTGTAACCTAACATGACAGTAAACAAATTCAAGACTGCAAGCCTGGCCATTTCTGATCCACCCACTCCACCACAGTGATTTCACCTACACCGTGAACTTCTCTATAAAAGCTTTCATTATACTAACAGATTAACTATCATAGAGCACAGTGTAATAAAGGATTCCCTTAAACAGCAGAGCACTTAGAGTATGGCAGCCTACTTAGCTGCAGACAAGCTGTCTCTACTAGTGGAAGAAAACTAAGTGTTCCAATAAGTTTTTCGGCTTGGTTGGAAAAAGAATGGCCCATTCAATGGCACCTCTCTCTAAATGCCCTTTTCCTTGCTCTTAACAGTCCTCTTTCCATAAAATATTTGACTTCATCCAGCCTCGCCTCCTTGGAAAGCGTGAACATCATCAGTGTTTCCGAATTCCACTTTAGCCTTTCTCTGTCACTTTTTTCTCTCCCTCCTTTACATTGCCTTATTTTTTTTACAGCATGCAGGAATTGCTATGGAGACCTAAGAGAAGTTGAATGTTCACACATGGCAAAAATGTTTTTTTTTTTTTGGACGCCTCTGCTCTGAATGCAAAACCCATTCACAGGTCAACCTAGTCCTAATAATGTCCTCATGGTTCTGTTCTAATAGGTACATTGAATGACTGCTTAAAAGGCATGTCTCTACCAACTAGGTTGACAGAGGGGGATTTAGCTTTACTTTATTCTTTGTCCATAAGGCAGAAACACCTTTTTTTTTGCTGAGCTACACCAGGCCATTTAAGGTTGCTAATATTCCCTGTGAATGCAGCATGGATGGTATGACTATTAAATGTGTGGAGCTGGTTCACATACATCACAAGGTTTCTGAATCATTATTGGCCCAATTCTTCTATATAGACCTAAATCCTCTTTGTTTAAACAATTTAAGTTCTTGTTTATAATCTTTTAGTGGACAATAATCACTTTATTAGACATCTAAACAGAAGTCAAAGTGAAAAACATATCATCTTCTACAACTGCTAGCAGAACTTACTCAATGGGTCATTGAGCTGACATTGTAGCATGTACCTTGCAAACCAGTTTACCATGTCCAATAATTACATAAAACATGGGCAGGAATTTTGTTAATCATGGTGAAAAACTGAAAGATTGCTGCTAACACCTGCCATTAGTACATGTCTGTATGCCTCAGCTCCTGACCACACATACAAAAAAGTGTTCCTGCTGAGGCTTCATGTGGAATGTTCTTTTTGATTAGTTGACTTAACTGAACACTAGGGGTTCAGTGGAAGGATATGCCTGTGCCTGGTCAAAGCAAATCTCTAACACCTGATGGGACTTACTGGCATACAGAGAAAGCTAAACTACATTTATATTTATTACCATACTTTCATAAAGTGTGATAATAAAGTTAATAGAGAAACAGTGCAGGATAAGTAAAGACTACAGTGACCTAAGCATTTTTTTTTTAATAGGTCTCATTGAGTTTGAGAAGACCACAGGAGATCACAGTGACCAACAGATAATCTAAGCAGACCAGTTTTTTATTTACCAGAACTGTTAATTACATAGTTACATAGTTAGTAAGGTTGAATAAAGACATCAGTCCATCCAGTTCAACCTGAGTGAGTGTCTACAATTGTCCCTATCCCTTTACATTTCACACTCACATTGGTCCCTACCCTCAAGGAGCCACAATCCAAGATCCCCAGTTGTATACTAGGGCCAATTTTAGACAGAAGCCAATTAACCTACCTGCATGTCTTTGGAGGTCATATATAATGAGAACCTTAGTCAGTGTATATAATATACCCTGTGTTACTATAGGGAGCAGAGATGGGAACTCTAGAAATGGGAAATTAAGCAGGAAGACAGTGAATGCTGCACGTAGGGTTGCCACCTCATCCCTTTAAAACCAAACACATATTAATTACACAGGTTCTGCGGCTGCTTAAGGTGGTAACTAAATTCACTTAGTACATTATCTGTATTAAATTAGCCACATAACCTGTGTAATTAATATGTGTTTGATTTTAAAGGAATGAGGTGGCAACCCTATGCTGCAGCCCAACTGTGCCAAAACATATCCTGTTAGTTCTCAATACAACCTCACTTTTACAATATACATTTTTTATTTAATGTTTCCCTTTGTTTGGAGTCCTCTTGTAAGTTTGTATTCTAAAGATATATACAGTATATATATATATATATATATATATATATATATATATATATATATATATATATATATATATGATAGCCTCACGTAACTGTTAAATTACAGTGTTGTGACCCCACACAGTGATCTGTACTGTAATCCTGACAAGTAGGGCCGCCTAACTGCCTGTCATCCCATTACTGAGACCACACACAGCTTGAATATGCATCTGTATCCCGACCTTATACACCTCCCTGCCGTGCCAAGACTCAGCCTCTGCTGCTCACAGACAACACACTAGGCCTTTGTTGAGTGGCATAGATTTCAAATTACAGTACATTAAATCTTCTTATGCCAGCCCAAGAAAACAAGTTTTCATGCTTGTGCATTTGTATTAATATTAATGGTGTTAGCCCACTGACAGTAAAAACCAAGAGCAAAGTAAATACATGCCAGTGATCCTGACTGAGTACTCTTGAGTGAAGTGCAAAGGCATCTATGATAGACAGATTTAGTAGCACTTAATAGTTACGATGCCCGCCGTCTTTATGAGGCTCCTGGGACAGAGTTAGTGAGTGGCAGGATGTAATGTAGAGGTAACTGCAATTTAATCCTATTAAGTACAGCATGTCAAAATGACAGCGGGCAACCTGAAAATAATGCATTGTATGCCAGACTTTATCCATTAAGGAGTTTAGTTCTGTCTGTTTTTGAGTAGGTTAGTCCAAAATGAGACTTATAATGCTGTACAACTGGCAACATTGCCAACATGACATTGCCAATAGTATACTGTAGTAGAGTTAAAGTGACACAATTAAATATGCTAGTAAAATAAAATGACACTGAGTAATTTCAGTGGCGGCTGTATTTTTGTTTATTGCATGTAAAACTGCTTAATGACTGCTGGCATCATGAAGACTGCCAATTCTTGGATGTGCAAAAGTAACACATTCTGTCCACTGGTTACAGCACTTTAAAGGGGACCTCTAGTCAGTAAAATATCACTAGTTAATTTTACATTATATATATATATATATATATATATATATATATATATATATATTATGCTTACTTTCATTTAATAGTGTATATGTGCACAGACTATGGATGCTAAATTATTTGCATATTCTGGACTCAGTTAAATATATTTATAACATTCTATCCGTAAAGAGCTTTAATACAAGCTATCCCTGCCCTCTCTAGCTGATTGTAATGTGTGGTAATTCATTCTCAAAGATCCCATCAAAGAGACTATTCACACTGGGTGCACTGCAGTTATCCCACTGCACATCAGCTGATGCATTGTAACACAGCAGCTGGTGTGAATAGACCCTACAAACAGGGCTGCTGATAGAAATCATGGGGCCCCGTACAGCCTACCTGATGGGGCCCCCTTTAGCCACATCCCTGGCCCCGCCCCTATACCGAGAGGCTAGGGTATACAGACAGCACCCCCCACCAATTTAACACAACTAGAGGATGATCAAATGAAATGGAATCAGTATACAGAGGTTAACTTTTTCTGAGAGATATTAAAGGAACACTCTAACCACAATGACCACTTCAGTGATTTGAAGTGATCAAAGGTGGTAGGAGTCAGTATGTGGGATGGCATATGAATATACCAAGGTGGTATAATGATTGGCTTCTAACACGGAGGGCTACACATAGATCAAAATTTGTCCGATTACTGCTAAACTGAATTTTGATGTGTGTGTACCCAGCTTTATCCAACTTCTTGCTTTAGCTGGCTTCTTCCAGCGCTGAATGGTTCCCTACAGCGCTTGTGTATGTTTTACTGACTATGGTGTCCTTTTATGAAGCAGTGAAATCTATTCACTACTTCATTCTCCGGCATTCACAGAGGAGATCTTTCTCCTCTGTATGTCAGTTTATAAAGCGGAGTAGATCGCTTCACCCTTGGAGGAGTGAAGCGATCTACAAACGCTTCTAACACTGGAGAACGGCCCCTAATACTGGAATCTCGTGAGACTTTACAAGATTACAGTATTAGAAATTCACCAATACACAGAGATGTCAATTTATTAAGCAGTGATAAATTATCACAGCTCAATACACTGACACGCGGTGTGATTAATGTTAGTAAAATAAAGAGTCCCCCTACATAATATATACATGTATATACACAAACATTATATATATACACACATTATATATAAATATGACAGGGGGACATGGTTACAGTGTTGGGGGGTCTGAACGAGGCATAAGGAAGTTAATCATCTTCCTCTTTCCTCCTCAGATCCCCCCAGATTCTGTCTTCACTCCCCGGTTCTCCACCTCTGAGCTGGTGAATCGGGGAGTGTGAATTCTGACACAGATCGCCAGTGAAGCGCTGAGATCGCAGCTTCATAAAGTGACCGTTACTGTGTCATTCAATGAGGATTCTCAGTGTGCGGAGATAATCGGCGGGAGAACATATTCAAACACTTCTCCCCCCGATTATCTCTGGTTCATAAACTGTTTATGGGCTGTGATCAGCGGCGATCCTCTGGATCACTGCTGATCACTGCTTCACAAACAGACACCTAAGCCCAGTTGCTCACACTTCAGCCCCCCTGCGATGTGATGAGGTTTGGTGGGGGAAGAGGGCTCTGCAGCTGGCTGGAGCATGGAAACAGGTAAGTGAAAGAGTCTATCCCCCCCCCCTCCACACACTGCAAGGTTGGACTTTATTTCATTTCCTGGAGATGGGCTGTATTATATATATATATGTATACACTTTCTTTGCTGTTAATACTCAACTTTATGAATATGTTAGGAATATACTGGGACTTTTCAGGTGCTATATAAATATATTCAACATACAACTATATTAAAAGAATGATTTTGTGAAATGCATCTGTGTGTAGTCCCTGAAAAGTCCCATTATTTTCCTAACATATTCATGAATTTAGCTTTCACTTCCACCAGACCTGTCCTGCTGAGGTGCAGGGCAAGTTTACAGCACAGATTTGTACAGAGGCAGAACGGGGATCACAGGAGAAGAATGCAATCTGTCACCTGTTATCTTGCCTTGAGGAGAGCTCCGGTGTTCTGTCCTTCCCGAGGAGGGGGGAGGGAGGCTCGGGTGCTGATAGGAATACACGTCCCCTCTTCTCTTATCCATAGACCCCTGTGTTATCTGAGATCCAGGCTCCTGCGGTGATGCTCTCCTCCTCCCTCGGTCAGCCCTGTGCAGTCAGACTTTTTTCTTTTTTTTTTATTATTCTAAATGCTGTTAAGATTGCTCGGGCCCCCCCTGCTGGCTGGGCCCGGTACAACAGGGTCAGCTGTACTGGCTTATCAGCGGCCCTGCCTACAAATCACAACAAGGACCCTGAAGTCAAATTGTAGTTAGTTTCTAGAAGCAAAGAAACAGCTGCTGTGTTCTTAGATTGGATGCAAGATTTTGGTGCAATAGAAAACAAATGAGATTTCTGTGCCTTTGTTGTGAGCGTTAAAGAATAATTTCTCCACAATACCTATAGCTACAGAGGTGAATAGTAGCTTTTTTTAAGTGCTTTTACAGTATGTTTAGAACATGCAAATAATTTAGTGTGCATAGTCTGGACACAGGTTTGCTTAAGGGTCGGTTCACACTAGGACAACTTGTCAGCCGCCTGACAAGTAGCGCCCCGTTATGTACAATGGAACCGTTCTAATCGGAGCGACACAAGTCGCTCCGACTTAGAAAAAGGTTCCTGTACGACTTTGGGGGGAACTTGGGGCGGCTTGCATTGGCATCTATACAGAAGTCGTTTTGCAAGTTGTCGCAACGGTCGCGTCCAGGTCGTCTGAGGCAGTCGCGCTGTAAGTCGTGCTGCCTCAGTGTGAACCGGACCTTAAGCTGTAGAAGTACCTCAGCCAAAAACTAATAATCATTCTTAGCAGGTGTGTGGAGATTTACACTCAGTCACTCACTACATTTCTTAATGAGTTAGGGGCCACAGCTGGAACACATTACCTCACGTGGACTGATTTCAATGCAGAAGAAGTTTCTCGTGAAGGCTTCTGTTTCTGCTATAAGCTCAAAACATTTTAAATGAGTATGTCATCCTCTATGCATTCAGAAACAAGAGAGACATGAGTAAACAGCTATAACATATTTATATATAATTCCTATGATATTTCTTGTTTTCCTCTTTGACATCCTAGCTTAGCCAACACTTGAGCCAGGAAGGTTATTGACAGCTGTAAGTTAAATAAGACGCTCCAGCAGGATTGATTGGAAACAGGTGGACCCTGGCATGATAAAATATGACTGGCTTTAACTACCTGATTGTGCTTTCATTGAGCAATTGATTATCTAATACTTGCAGAGGAACCTATAGTATGTCTTAAGTTACCAACGTATACAGTATGCATGATTAGACAAGGAAGATAAGAGGCAAGAGCATTAGCTTTATTATTACATTTGGATGGGGGTAGCTGTGAGGTGCTGACAGTGTTGTTCGGGACCATGGTCACCTGTCTTTAGACCATTTGCAGTACTGCTGGAACCCATTCCCACACTAGTGCCATTGGATGATCACTTAAAATCCTTCCCTTGTCCTAATAGGAAAACTAATAGGAAAACCGTGCTTATCTAATTTAATATTTATTTATAAAGGATATTCCTATGCAGTGATACTGAGCAGACTCCTTTTAATGATCATTGTCAACTTTATAACTAATAAATGTAAATGACAAATAGTTACTGTGTATGTGGTGTTGTCAGAAATACTAAGGGCAGCATATTGGGAACCACGTGCAAGTGGAAGGAAACTGTATATCTTGCCTGTGTACAATATATGAATAGTTGGCACCCTTCCAATGTTTAAGTATGATTTAAAAAGCCTAGAGGGGAATCACTGATGTTTATAGCAGGTTCAGATTAGTCTTTGGATTTACTGGGGCAGTTTAGGCAAACAGAGCTGATATTAAAAGCTCGATTGACTTTCTAAAAAGAAAGCGATGCAAATAATTGGCATTGATAAAATGATGGTGAATAAAAAAGAAGGGTAACATGGGCTTAGGGCATTCTATGGCATCTCCCTCGTGGGTTGCACAATCAAAGTACTGTATATTTTATTAAAATTTGCAAAACAAAAAAGTTTTTTTAAATATGTGGTGTAATGTTATAATTTTCAAAACCATAAACCATTTGGTGATTTCATTCAAAGGATTCAAATGAACACCAGAAAATAAAATACAAATACTACAAAAAAAACTAAAATTTATAACAGAAAATATTACAAGTGAAACCAGGGTACTGTACAGACATAATAATATATTTGGTATTGTTTTGCTAAAGCAGATTGTCAGGACCTGGATCCCCTGCTGGTGGCACTATGATTCCCACAGTGGAAGGGTAAAGTTTTGGTGGCCACCAGCACGTGTCTCTCAGTAGCCAGCTGATCCCAGTAATCAGTCTCCTGACCTTGAGCCTGATTCCTGCCCTGATTCTTTTCCAGTATCTGCATCCTGTACCCTGCTACGTCATATCTGCTGCCCTTGTTCATGATCCCAGTTCTGACCTTCTTCTTGATCAATCACCTTGTATCTTACCCTGTTAATCAGTGTTCCCCTTTTGTATATATTGTATTACAGTTAGGTTGCTAGTTATGTATTTTGGCACTTGATTTGCAGTTTCATTATTAATAAATCTTACTTTAATCATACAAAGTCTGCTTTCAGTTTCCTAAGTACAGCTACACTGAACTGGTCACCAATGCTGTTGCTGGATACCAGCACTCAATATCCCATACACAGATACTATCAAATAAATAAGCATGCTTTCCATGCCAACTAAATTGCTTATGTTTTTTGATAAATGATTATGTCTATGGAAGTTGATGATTCCAGCATTTTGCATTGCGATGGATAAAGACATATGAATACTGTAAAACCAGAGAGAAGTTATTCTCTAACATTCTGATGGCCTTAGCATTAGGAGGAACTCAAATGGGTTTATGGTTGAGGTCATGAATGAAGTATTTTAAAGTTTTGGACAGCTGTGATTAAAGTGGACTTAACCACTTGCTTCCCAAACCTCTTCTGACACTTCTCACATAAATGTAAACATAATTCTTTTTTTCTAAAAAATTACTTTTTACTGTATACATTTTTTAAGCAGAGGCCCTAGAGAATAAAATGATGGGTGCTGCAATTTTTTATGCCACACAGTATTCACGCAGCGGTTTTTCAAATGCAATATTTTTTGGAATACACACAATATAATACCCAATTTTTTGGGGTTTATTAGACCCTAGATCTGTATTCTGCCCTTAAAAGCATCTGATCAAACTGAGATCAATTTGATCAGATGCTTTCATGGGCCAGTAATGTCCTGGTTACATTAGACCAAAACCATAAGTGACAAAATATTCATCACTTCCGGTTTCTTAGACCATAGAGATGATCTGGGAAGTTCCAATCCTTAGTCATCTCTATGGTAAGTCATCTTGTTCCCAAGCTCCCCAGTGGGACAGAAGAGTCCAGGAAGGCGCCACATGTCAAAGTGATCCAGCTATTCTGATAATTTTTACTTTCTTCAGCACTGCCAGCTGAAAAGATTGATACCGGGGTTATGACTGCAGCTGCATCAATGGCCCTGGTATAATCACTGAAACCCAATGGACATCCATTTGAGGGAAGTAGTTAAAGTTCATCTCTACCTAGAATGGTTCAGCTTTGGGGTGATTCCGCTGCAGATTTCTTCTTTCTCTCAGAGATTTCACTAGCAAGATTTTCTTGCAGGAGTTTCTGTATCAACTGTTTTTCTATATTGCTGACATTTATACCTTCCCACTGTTTTTAGGTAGACATGAGGCTCTCTGAAATGGGAATTATGCATTTTTCAGACCTATTCAGAACCAATGATTTTTTTAAATCCAGCAGAAGAAGAACACAAACACAAAGTGGCATCAAACATACATATTGTGTAAGCTAGGCCAAGAATCTGTGGAAGAACATTTCAGCGATTTAAAATTTCTCAGAATCCCTTCTGACCAAAGGCTTATTCAGGCTTTGTATGCTATAGTGCAAATCAGACTGCAGAATGCACCAGCTATTTTTTGTCCCAAGGTAAATGCTAAATTGTCAGCTGTCTATCCGTGGGAGGAAAGGGTCAGGAAAAAAGCGTGGTTGAATAAATACAACAAGAGCAGTGGATGTGATGGCCGGAATAACATCACATGAGCTTAATCATTGTTGCATAACTCATCCCAACTGGACAAGACACAAATAAATAAATGAATATAAAAAAAAAAACATTTTGCATTTGTTTCCTGTTACTGATGTGGCAGCTGAGCTTGAGTACTCTGCCAAAGTTGCCAGGAAAATACGTCATCAAGAGGAGGGGGGGGGGGGGTGTAGCTGAGAACAAAGCTTTACAAAAGGCTGTTCATTCATACATGTTTCTATTATCCCATGCAGAAGCTTTTTGGCACAACTGGGCACAGAATCATTTGCTCTTTTGGTTTGGAGGACAATTCAGGAAAGAATATGCTATTTTTGTATGATGCAGTGATGAAACACAGGGAGGATAGACAACAGCTCTAATGTACAGCATTTTATTCTATTTTAATCTTTGATTTATATTTGACTTTTATATCTAAAAACATTTTAATCATTTATTCATTCAATTTGGTAAGATGCAACATATTTTCATAATTTGCACATAACATATTTTGTTTCTAACTGAGACAGCCATCAGAATTGTAAAAATGCACTCACAACTGAGTTGCATTACTCCATGTGTCATTTGTGCACATAAAGTACCTTCTAGTGACCTTGTTTAGTTGATTACTATAGTTGTTACTACAAATATATTCTGGTGGCTTAGTTAGTGGTTAGAACTGTGGTCTTACATTTCTGGGGTCATGGGTTCACTTTTCACTAGAGCTCTGTCTGCATGGAGGTTGTATGCTTCCTTGTGTTTGCATGTGCGAAGCTGTGGTCTCAGTCCAGAGACATACAGAAAATGTGACTAACTTGTGTTAACTTAAAGTGTCTATATAATTCCAACTCTGTCTATATAACTGATACAGGTATTTTATTGCTGGGATAGGAACAGAATGGTTTCAGAAACTCTGTAAAGTCTCAGGCCGCGTACACACGGGCGGACTGTTCGCCCAACTTAGTTCGTCAGACAATCCGACAAACAGTCCGTTCAAAATTTGCATGAACGGACTTGACCACACACGATGAGCAGACAGTCCGCTGAAAGCGTGCGCGATGACGTGAACGGCACGTACGACGGGACGAGAAATTCGACGTCCAATACACTGCAATGCAACCTTCGCCGTGTAAATCCTTTCTGAGCATGCGCGAAACTTAGTCTGTCGAACAAGCCTACACACGAGCGGACTGTCCGCTGAAACCAAGTTTGGGCGGACAGTCTTACGGAAATTCCGAAAAACTTTGTTCGTCAGACTGTCCGCTGAAACAGTCCGCTGAAGCCCACACACGAGCGGACTGTCCGCTGAAACACTGTTCAGCGGACAAAGTTGGGCGAACAGTCCGCCCGTGTGTACGCGGCCTTATATAACATTTTATTGATATGAAAAAAAAATCAATAACTAAGTAATATAATTCAAAATAATGCCAGTGTACTATATTTATTGTCAGAGGCAACTGTGTGCATGTTACCATTTCAACACACACAAGGATGTCATAACAACATACTGAATTCCACCAATCTCTGGTACTGGGACCTCCAAGTATTAATATTGATGAGAATGTTCGGACATGACTTTATACAATACTATATCCCATGATAGCACTGAATGGTGTAGAAAGAATAGAGGGGTACAATAAACAATACGTATATGTTTATACATCTTCCTAGTTAGCATTTCTTCAGAATGCCTTGTCATGGCCATAGAAAAAAATAAAATAATGGGTGCTAGTATTCTGGATAGCCATTTAGTCTTCTCCTACATATGTAGCATTGAAAGCCAAAATTCCTCACTTTTTCATGGAAAGCAAACAAACAAGCACCCTCATCATGACCAGCCTGGAAATATTGGGGTGGATTTAGGCAAATAGGTTGGTTACTTTGCAAGAGAAGTTGCACTGTACAAGGGAATTTTCCTCAGAGCTTAGTGAATGAGGTAAAATCTGACTTTGCAAAGCATTAATGCATTGGGCTTGCACAAGATTGAATGATGAAAGTCAGCAGAGCTTCATCTCATTCACTAAGCTCTGGGAATAATTGCTTTGCAAATTACAACTTCCTTTTTAAAGTAAATCAACCCCATTTTCTACAAAAAATCAGTATTTAGAAATGAGCCAATATCAGTCAGGATACAAATTGTCATAAACAAGTGTTTATTTAATGCTAGACATTCTTTAATACAACTAAAGGCCAGGGTGACTTAAAGTGCCCCATTTCATCTTCAATACAAGTACATGTGAATGTTTTTGCTATTTTAGAAGAGCTGGCTTAGTTTGGCAGTTTAGAGAAAATGTGCCCTTTTTAGTCTGCAATTAAAATTTATCATGTTCCATACTTATAAGATTTTCTACATCCTCGGTGTTCCCCAGAATGTAGAAGGAAAGTTGCAATCTGGGTGGATGACAGCCAACATTCTGTTACCCAGCTGTTCTAGACCACTTAAATAAACAGCATGGCCCACACACCTCCTTCTCTTTTAATTAGGTGGCATGTTTATAACAGTGGTTATGGCACAGGTCCCTTATTAGTTAGACCCGACCAAGTGAGACTTTAAATCTGACATGGTTCTTTTATCATGTTACTTGCCCACAATATATCCGGTGGCTTTCCATTGGCTTGTACCAGAATATTTCAAAATTAATTTGCCCTTGCCATTATGAGAAAATATGTAATGAAAATATATTTGGTAATGTTATTTTTTCTAGTGCAAATCAAGGCATGGCTAGATCTGGTATTCCATGGTTCTAGGCTATTTATACAGCTTTTTCCTGATGATAACTGTATATATTGGACAGCTAGCAATGCATAGATGAGAGTTGTTTCAGTGAAGATCCTGGTGGTATATATAAACCTGTGTAATGGGAACTAGCAATATGACTTTGGAATGAGACCATATAGACATAAAATGTCTAGTTAGTCTAATTGAAAGGTAACTGAACCTATCAGAAGTTATGTCAGCATTGTTATGACTTCAAATCCCTAGTCAATGTTGTATTCCTATACTGCAGGGAATATTAAAATAAAAAACAGTTTGAAAAAGTAAAATAATAATTATGTGCGTATTTACTTTCTGCTAAAAACTGTATTTTTTTTGCAGGCTGTTTGTATCAGATAGCTCTAGCTATTATGAGTGTGTGTGAAGGAGTATGGGCACTTCCTCTCCCAAAGCCAAAGCCTACAGATCCCAAATCAGAATTTGACAGCATCCTCCACATGGCCAAACATCTACTAAGCGACACCAAGCATCTCTACACCAACTTTGTAAGTACTTAATCATAACATAGTTGGGTTTTCATTGCACGTAACTTTCACTGCCCTCATTAAACTGGTAAAGGTGTCATTAGGTCCTCATACCCCTTCTATCAAGGCAATAAAAAGCTAAATAAAACTCACTTAACTGTTAAAAAATAAAATGAAAAATAAATTAAACATTCCTATTGATCAGTTAGGTTTTTTTCTTCAGGATTCTGATGGACAGCAAAAGCTTCCATATCTATATATTATGACTTCTACTCACTGTTTCAAATTGAATGAGACAATTGAGAATGACAGCATGGCATCTAACCATTGGGATTCTCCCAAAAGCCCATGGCCCAGGTGGAATTTTGTCAATCTTCAACTCAAAACTCCCAGCTGCAAACATGGGGGAACTTTGCTCCTTAAGATTAACCACTTAGCTGTTCATAGGCAAGCCAACATAGCTTTAGAATGGAAGAGAATTAAAGGATAATTCAATAATGGATAAAAGAAATCACTAGCACGTACATATACATGTCAGATTGACTGCACTTGTCATTTATTGTTTTTGTGATTTAGAAAATCAACTCCCCACAGGTAAGAGTCAGGTCATGTTTGATAGGAAATGGTTGACTGCTAGTAATAACTGCATTGTTTGCTAGGACCAGTATGTAATTTGCACCTACTGGATGTTTGTCTGAGACTGTCTGCTTTTTTGCACCAAACCTTCTGGAACAATAAGCCTTATTTGCAAATGGTGCATCAAAACAAAACACAAATACAGTTAAATACAGTAGCTATACAATGAGGGGCATATTTATGAAGCAAAGAATCTCACATTCACCAAAGATTCACTGCAGGTAATTCTTCCAGGTGCATGTCATTTAAATGACAGAGATTGATTCGCCACCAGTGAATGTTTGGTTAAGGCCACCTTCACTGCTTTATAAATATACCCCTCAGTTGTGATTTGCCTAAAGTTCTCTTTTTATCGTTCATTGGGAACTTGGCTAGGTAGACTCTGCAGTGAAAACAACTAAAGCATCCCTTCAGAATTATACATAGATCCTGTGGTGAAAAGAACCTCTATATGGTACTGTTCAAGGCAGAAATCTTAAAAACCGTCTTTCTGTTCATTGCTGAAGGCGGTGAAACAGATAACTATTCCTGGAGAGCCAGATGTGGCTTCTTAGAACATAAGGCGTATTCTGTGCTGTTTGCCTACTCTCCATGCAGTAAGAGTTGTAATTTTACAAAAAGCCCCACTTCAGCCCAGCCCTTGCTTAAAGGGCAACTAAGCCTGCAAAGTTCTGATGTTAGAATATGAAGTATATTTTTAAACAGTTATGAGGACTGCATTTGACATTATTAGTTGTGGTCAAACTTTATCCAACTCAAGCCAGAACTTTTTTTTAGTTTTGGATAGAGTGGGGAATGGTGACAGTCTCACTCGAAGCCCAACTCCAGGGAAAAAAGTTTTCCCATGCAGTCGGGCTGTACCTGCACATCACGGGTCAACTGCTCATTTTGTCCAGGGGTGAGGAGAAAGCTTATGCTCCACTTATACTTATACTTCCACCCGAAAACAGCGCTCCCCCATGGTCCAGCACTGGACTGATGACTGATGTCATCAAGTTCAGAGCAGGCTCCATAGACCAGGAACAGTCCACAATTCAAGACCATTGGAGCACAGGGGTGCTGGACCTGTAATGTGCTGGAAGGATCAGAGGATTGAGTCAGCATATCTTTCTTGTCCTCTCCCCTAGACAAAAATAACAGTTTACAAGTACTATGTGGCACAGCCCCACTGCATAGGAAAACATTTTTTTTTGCCTGGAGATGCTTTCAATTTCTGCTGCCATCTGTGACCCTTCTCACTTCCTATTTGATTGGAGGGCACAGAGATAAAAAATAATCTTCCTACTACTACTAGAATGTGGAGAGATCTGATGTCCTGTACATATGATCGGACAACAAAACCGTGGATTTTTGTTCGAAGGATGTTGGCTCCAACTTGTCTTGAATACACACTGTCACACAAATGTTGGCCAACAATTACGAGTGTAGTGACGTACAAGACGTATGTGATATCTCTATTATGAATGCTAGTTTTACAAGACCGATCGCTTCCGGTTCGTACTTGATTACAAGCATGCGTGGACTTTTGAGAACCTGCTAGCCAGCATTTGTTGGCAGAAAGTCTGACAAAAAATGTCCAATGGAGCATACACACGGTTGGACTTTCTGCCAACAAGCTCACATCCAACATTTGTTGTCGGAAAATCCGATCATGTGTACGCGGCATTACTGCTGTCTCTGTCCCCACTGAGATTTTTTTCCCTCATTTTGTCTTTAGACAGAAAATGAAGCAAGGGCGTGGACACAGGCAGAATATTTAAAGCCAAATTGAAATCTCACACTTTTTTTTATCTCTTGAGAATCTTGTACCCTTGCATGGTATGCTCTGGTGCTGGTTTCTTGCAAGGAAATGCAATAAACTACCTTTTTAAGGTATTATCTACTGACTTTCCTTGTACTGCAGTACTCTATGCTGGCGGAGCTGAGTAACAGCCATGCCACTAAGTACAAACATCCTCACATAAACTTGTATAGCAGAGAAGGGAAGGGGGTGTGCCTGAAAAATATATTGCATTATTCAATGTACTAAGGTCACTAACAGGCAAATGCTGCCATCTAACACTAAGAAAATGGAGGTTGCTAGTACAAAGTCAGTCTTAAAGCATATCTATTAACTCAAATGGGCTTTAAAACCTGACACTAACCCTAATCCAACAGATTTACATTACCTATGTTTTGTGCACATTTTAAAATACTGGTTTAATCCTTATTGATAGCATAATTTTAGTATAATAATTCTCATTTATTATACACATGTCTAAATTGTATCTTTGTTTTTCAGAAAGCAAAATACCCCTATGAAGGGGAGCACAAGCTGGAAAGTTTACCGGTGCTGACCATAAATGCTGTGGAGCTGTCTAGTATTCAGGTAACTAAAATATTTAGAACTGAAATTCACATATAATAAAGACTAGGATTTCTGTGATAGAAAAGCTCACTTGCCTTTAAAATACTGGTGTGCAGGCATGTACTGTTTTCATAAAAGTGATCAAAGGCTTTCCATCAAAACATTTTTTAGTTTTGGGTAGAGTTTATTGTGACAATTTTGTTGTATTATTTTTTCATTTTTTTTTCTACCCAACAATAGTTGCAAATACTTAGCAATATTTATATTAATCAAGAATGCATTATACCATTCAATTTAAAATATTTTACTACACAACCAAGTTAAGCTACCCTTAGATGGATTGAAATTTGTACAAATGAGCAGGCACCAGACAAATTTTGATGGTCGTTCCCACTATGGTTGTTCCCACTTGACAGAAGTCGATCTAATAATCGCTTTCTGTCAAACAAGACTGCTGGAAGACTTCTTTAGATCAGTGACTTGCAGTAAATTGGTTGCAGTTGATGATCAGTGTAGGAATAAGAATACAATGTCCCATCAGGGAGTATTCCTCCATCCACCTCTCATGTGTGGATGGGGGACTTTATTATTTATTATTAAGTCAAGTCACCCTTTTAAAACTATGGATAATCTCGTGGCACCCCGTTGTAAAATGTAAAAAACAAAACTAATAGTTTTGCAACAACATCCACACACGTAAGACACCCAACATTAGAGGTAATTTATTCCTACAAAGCAGATACATATTTGCACACTGGTACTGATTAGTACCAGAGTGCAAATATGTATTTGCACACTGGTACTTACTAGTAATCCAATGTTTCTCTTCTCTCTCAGCGTCTCTCCTTCACTCAGCCAATTTGACCCCAGTGCTGATGGAGAGGGGCAGGGAAGGGAAAACAAGGATGCTCTGCAGACACCTTATGTCCTTCTTATCAACCGATGATGTAATTAATTGATAGGAGGTCAGTGGCTTGAAGGTTCTAATGGTGCACAATGTGGCTTTGTGTAACTAAAAGGCAGGCCTTATTGACCCGGTGGCTTGTATAAAATTTTTGGGAAATTTTTAGGTATAATGCCCAAAGCACATCTGAAGAAACCTGAAGGCACCCCAGGGTGCCTGTGCACCCTGAGTGAAAAAGGCTGCTATACAGCACCCAATCTCCTGCTGTAGCCATTGTTGCATTGTTAGGACTAACTGTCAAAATGGCAAAATTTTAATGGAGCCACTGTTGGAACAAAAATTGGAACCAAACTCTAACAGGCTCCTTCTTCAAACGTTGATCAAATGTTTGACTTTGTCAAAAGGAGCTGGGCTAGCAAAGCCACCCACTGAGAGAATTTCAGCTGGTTCCTCAGGAACTGGACAAAATTTGCACACTGTATGGTCAACCTAAAGATCTCCAGACTGTGGTCCCTACAACTTAGGAGGAGGAGGGTATGTCCATCCTCTGAGTCATTCAGTTGTGTATGCATTTTTATGTGTATACAACCCGAGATCCTGATATTTAGGTACTTGCATATCTCAGCATTAAGCCAGCTGACTGCAGAGCACAAAACCCATATTCAACATCGATTAATTCGAGGGAATACACATGAAATATCTATATGCCGGATTTCCATATTTACCATACTAAAATAACAAAAAACATATTTTGCTTTTAGTTTGAGAAAAAAAAATACAAATAAAAAACTACTGTATATGGGAAAACACTATTCATTCCTATTTAGGGGTAATAAAAAAAAATTCCTTAAACCAATTAGATCTTGCAAACCAACATAAGTTTGTTAAGCCAGAGTAAAACCAGAATCTTAAATAGTGCACTTAATTGGTGTTAAACATTGCTATATTGTTTTTCCTGCGCGGCGTTCATGTCCCAAAACAGATTAAAATTTAATTTCTGGCACACAGACCACAAAGAAGCTCATTCAAGTTCTCTTGGATCATATGTGGCTGCTTTTCAAGTGAAAAGTTTTCAGCATTCACGGTTTGCCAAATCAAGACTAGCCAAGCCTCTTTTTCATGTCTTCATAACATGAAGCCATAATCACTACCGTTATCTTTAGCAGAGCAGTTTACTTCCTTTGTTTATGCGATTTATGTTTTCTGCTAAGAATTTGGCTCTGCGATAGTTGAAGTCATAACCCGACTATCTTATAAACAGCATTCGTACATTGGGAAACAGTGATATTTCATGTAAGTCTGTCTTCAGGACTGTGTCATTTACGTCAACAATAAGTTGTGGGTAAATGCTTTTCTCGGATGTTATTTTTTTGGAAGTCATACAAATTATCAGTGTTGTGATCTCATTAATTATCAGCAAATCACAATGCTGGGAAAAAGGACAGTTTGGATACAGATAGTGTTAAATGAGATAGGAGAGGTTATTCTGCAATTATTCACGGAGTGCAAACACAGTTCTATTTTTTGAAGATATTATTACTGTAAAATGATATCATTCTTGGAAGAAAATGACCCTTCAAGATTCAGCTGTGTCACTGGAGTTTGACAGTAATTTGCCATTGGGGGCAACTTGTTTTGTGTAAGTGGATGACGTCACAGGAGCATGAGATATATATTGCGTGGAATATCATGTTCAAAGCCCTTGATGTCATCGACAGCTGGAACCTTTTGGAAAAACTTGCAAACACGGGCCTTTCTGCGCAAATCCTGACCCCAGGAAATCAATGCTTAGCAAACCTCCCACTATTCATAAGCAATGTTCATCCGAGCAAGCAGAGGAGTAGGAAATGATTTCCTGTCTCCGCTTACTGTCATCTCCGGGTGTCTGAGGCAAACATGCATCCAAAATCACAACGGGGAAATAGTCAAAACAATACATCCCCAAATCAAAATAAGAGCAAAGTCTCCAGTGATGTGAACTTTGCACAGACACGCACAGCTGAACTTGACAGCAAACGCAGTGCATTAGACTGACACCTTGTGGCCATAGTAGTATTACACGCTACAAAGTACAACAGACATCCTCTTAAAACAGAAGGCATTTCACATGTCTCTGATTTATTCCGCACTTTGAGGAGTTGTGGGCACAGTCATGTACAGCAAAATATACACATCATACATTTGTTTAATAACGCGGTACAAAGAAGAGCATTAATCTGTGGTAACTCTTGGCAACAGATCACACAAAAACAGTAATGAATTGTCCAATTGTGTTTATAAAATTGACACCTCAATGACATTCTGAAAACTTCTACCTATGTTCTGTAGGAAGATGCTATACATTCAATAAACACAGTACGGATTGTGTCACAAGGACTGTACAGTATCTTTGAAACTGCAGCAATCAGTAATAAACAGTCAAGCTCCTTTTTAATAAACTAATATTATAATTATTGCTATGAGTTACTGCACTTTAAATGTCATCATTGCTATTTGCGCTGCTTTATTAAATAAGCCTGGATGATTTTCAGACCAAATTTTTACTGCAGGATCTGTGGCTAGTTTGTTCTGTGCCATTTTTCCCATATTACTCTTAGCTATGGAGAAATGCGAACCTTTTTTTTTTTTTAAATAGGGCCCTGTGCCTTAAGATTTTCCATGCATTTGAGTCAGTTTCTCCCTGGGCCTCGAAACAAGGTAACCCTTGATCTGCCAGCAGTTTTCTCATTTCCACCAAATGAATGTATCACTGTGTAGACTTCATTTCCATGCGCGCACTGGAAGCATGGGAATAATTCCCAACTTACTTTAGCAATTTCTAATGTAATAAAAGTGTTCCACACTCTGGCATCTTGGGAATTGGCCTCTCATCAAGGAATGTTTCAAAGCTGATATTAACACTGTTTCTGAAGCTTTCTGCCCTAATGCATAAACATGCAATTGCAGAGTGATTTTTAACCCCTCCTGGTCAGCTAAATATCTGGATTTCATGCCGCAATTGTAAGGAGTAGCTGCAGTTAAGCATCTTAATGCATGGCTGAAATATAAACAGACACTATTTTAATTGCAAAAGATTTGAAGAGGGAAAAAACATTGCGCCTATTCATGCTGTACTAAGTATGGTAATGCTGTATATTGCATTGCCAAAATTTTGAATACAATTCCAGTGCACATAAGCAGTGCAGCAGACATGCAAGGTGTAAATGTATTGAAAAAAAAATGCTGTATGCTAAAATATGCATTGTAGGGCATTGGAAGCCCATCCAAATTTAATGGTCTACATCAGGGTTCCATGGAACCTTAGGGCTCCTCCAGAGGTTGCTATGGGGTTCCTTGAGCAAGGAGGAATTTCTGCCCCTCAGATAAGTTTCCACTGACACCATTAAAATGGTTGTAAACCCTTACAAACCACTTTGACATACAGGTAAGCCTAGATTAAGGCTTACCTGTAGGTCCAAGAAATATCTCCTATACCTACACGGTTTAGGAGATATTTACTAAAAGACAGTCACAGCTGTCTATGGTGCATGCGCCGTAGACAGTGGCGTGCAGGCACACTATCGCCGTTAGCAGCATACCGCTGCTAATGGTGATATGCCGTTAGTGGAGGCTCCCGTGCGCATGCGCCGGAGTGATGCCATCGCTGCTCCGGCGCTCTGAGTGGCTGGAGCAGCGATACCCGTAAGAAGATGGACGCTCCGGACTACAGGGGACAGCGGTGACTTCGCTGGCTCCTGTGTCAGGTAAGTGACACATAATGGACTACTATGCGATGCATAGTAGCCCATTATGCTTTACCTTTGCATGGAGACAAAGAGGAAGTAAACCCATCAGGGTTTACTTCCTTTTTAATCTTTTTAGCTATCTGTAAGGGGGTAATTATTCCCAATGACCACAAGTCTAAGAAACATTCTTCTCAATGACCATAACACTAATGTCATTTTTAGCAGGGGTTCCCCAAGACCAGAATGTTATTTGAAGGGTTCCTCTGTGCTGACAAGTTTTGGAAAAGCTGGTTTACATAAAAGCAATGCATCCAAAATCACAGGATACAGCATGTAGAAGAAAAAAATTTGAAACTGAGATCAAAGAAAAACAGAGCAAAAGAGTAGGAAACTTTCAGGTTGCTTATGTCAAATGAAGCAAGCATCTTTTTGCTGTGGGTAACAGCCAGTTTCCTTTGCTCTAGCATTTAATCCCTCTTTGATGCTGCTACACCGCTAGCCTACTTCAAGTAAGCCCCTTAGAGCCCTTCCCTCTGCCATCCATAAGCTAGCACAGCAGCTCCTTCAGCTCCATGCTAGCTTTAAAAATCTGGCTGGTGGTAGCTGCTTTTATAAAGACAGATTTGAGGTAATTAAACCCACTGTTAAAAAATAGTTTTACAAAGTTTAAAACAAAGTATAAAAAATGTATAATTGTTTTTACATATCTGCCTGGAGTTGTTCCTTAAGAGAAGTGTTTATGGTAAATCCATGAATGTCGAGGATGCAAAACGTGTTACAATTTTATTACATTGGCATTCACTGAGAACCATAAATTGAAGGAAAGGATGACATAGAGGAGGCAGCTGACCATGGTAAAAGAAAAAAGAGGATATGATGTGATTTGCAGAGTGGTCTGTAGATGTGATAACAGATCAGCAAACCATTAACACGATCCAGCTGCCAACATCTATCCAGCAGAACCATGACGTAGATGGATTATACCAAGCTTTATTTTATAAACAAAGTTAAGAGGACATATTCGTTTGTGGAAGAATTTTCCTGTACTGTTGGTTTAAAGGTCTAATAGGGTAAAAGAACAAGTAAATACATTTGGCAGAGATGTTTAGGCTTATGGAGTTATTTTTTCACTCAAAGGAAAATACTAGGTTAATGTGGCCTTTTCCTGTTCAGTGGTTGGAAGAAAAAGATGACGTGATTGTAATAAGTTCTTATTCCTGATGTGTGTTGTGTTATTCAGATTTTCATTCTTTGTGACACAGACATAGGCCATTACATTGTTAGGTTTGTGGTTCTTTATTTATTTTTGTAACCAACGTAAATTTTGTTTTTTTAGATTCCTGCTGGTCTTACGAAGCTCAGCTCTGAGCTCTTCATATATCAGAAGCATTTCGATTGGCTGAAGAAAGCTGCACATGTTGTTCGCCCCTTGGATCACGAGTTTACCAGCATTCATAATCGCATTGACAAGCTGGTGAAGAAAGTTGATACTTTGGTATGCAAATATTTATTGCTGCCTGCTTTGGTTATGGTTAATGCATATAGTTAAAATATCTCATCCCTTATATTTTCCTATGTCTAGTTAAGTCGACTCTTGAAAAAGAAGTCATCTCTTTGAACCAATTTCTGTAGCCAAGTAGATAGATTTTTGGTTGTTTTTCACTGGCTTTCTCAGCTGCCAATAATCTGGTATGTAGCACATTGGGCCCCCAAAACTTCACATTTATTATTTCAAAAAGAAAATAACGTACACAAGATTAGTAAAATGAATATCAGTTGTATAATGCAACTCCTACAGATGTATGCTGAGAAATACGAGATTGAGAGCAGACTGTAAAACTTTTTTTCGGTCACTGCCTTAAAGTAATATTATATCATCATAAAGGTCCAAACTGTTAATGTACTGATTTTCTGCTGCAATAAACATTTAAACTCAAATCTCTACACACTCTGATGAATCTCACAGCACAAAGTGAAACAAAAAACCCAATTCACAAAATCTAACATGTCTTGCCCTAAATAAAGAGCTTTGTCAGGGTTGAAAGAGTGTCACATAATAAAGTGGATACATGTGCTCAAACACACACATTTAATGGCAGCTGCCATTTTCTTGCTTTTAAAGGCAAGACAATGGCAGCCGCCACTACATGTGTCTTTGTATTAGCACAGTTATTCATTTTATTACGAGACACTTATTCACCCCTGACAAAGCCCTTTAGTTGGGTGAAACATGCTGGGTTTTGGGGATTGGAATTGGGTTTTTTGTTTCACTTTGTGCTTCATTTAACAGCTTGGACCTTTATGATGAGCTCAGGTTAACTAGAAGCAGTGACTCATAAGAAAAAGTTTTATAATTTATTCTCAACCTCTCATTTCCAAACATGCATTTAGAAAATGCATTTGTAGGGGTTTCCTTATACAACCTATATTCATCTTACAAATCTATTGTACTTCATTTTATTTTTGCAATTATAAAAATAAAGTATTAAGGCCTGGTGGGCTTTATGTGTGGTAAGACATTCTTGCTCTTGTGTAAAAAAAAGTCAGCATTGATTCCCATAGAGTGGTCTACTTATAACATTATTTTGAGAATTCAAGCACATTGTGCAGAGTTTTCATCAATAATCTGCTAAAGCTGACAGACACCTAAGGCTGGTAGTTGATACAAAAGTTGGACTATCAATTGCAGCAAAGCAATGGTTATCAAAGAGCAACCTGTTTCCACATCAGTTTTGGCTAAAAGCAAGAGGAATCTAGGTCGTATTTCCTTCAGAAATCTACAGACTCTTTACTTTTTAATTAAAGCCCTAGTTATATAACCTAATATACAGTGAATTATAACTATCATGCCCCCGAGGCTGTAGTCAAGTCATAGGTCCCCACTACATACCTTAATGTAAGGTTGTAACAAACAAAAGCAACGTAAACTGGTCTTTTATCACCAGAACAGATTCCTCCTGTTCAACTACAACATTTTGGATTTTCTATTGCTTTTTCGGTTTCAGTGACAGTAGTCACCAGGACAAGAGAGGGTGAATCACCTCAGTGATGCACAGACAGCAAAAAAAATTAATTTTCCTGTTATAATCCAACATTGAAACTAATTGCTATTATTATTTCTTGCAGATGACAAGACTTAACATTGCCCGTGCTAGTGACTCACCTCTGCCACAGCTTCCTAACACAACAACCCAGTGGGGGGTTGTACAGACCGGCCATGCCGTTTTCCACCATTTCCACCTCTTCCTGGACTATGCAACTCGTGCCCTTGTACTTATGAAAAATAAGTTGTGAAAAGAACTTTACCATACATGAACTTCTGACTCAGGACAAGCCAATGTGCTGCAATAATAACAGGCTGCCTGAAGTAGAGGGAAACTCTGCTTGATTGTTCATGATCTATGGATCTTACAAAACACAATTGCCTAACTTCTACTGCACCTGATTTTCAGGAATGTGCACGGTGACACTACAAATGTTTTTTTTTTTTATTTACATGTAATATGTTGATCTATAATTCCTATTTATACTGCCAACTATTTATTTATTTATTTATTTCCCAGGTTAATATTTAAATATTTTTTTTTAATTTGGATTGGATGTCTGACCTCAATCTAAAGAAGAGTCTTGGCTGGTTTCTTAACATAATGTTATTGTAATTATTATATATTTAAGTAGCGGTGTTATATATTTAAAAAAGGTATTGGCGTTATGGATACTTTTACCTTTACGTCTTTAAGCATATTGGCTGGCTCCGTTTTTGTGTCCATCGTTGGTCATGTTTTTTTTTTGTTTTTTTTAGTTTTTTTTGTTTTTTTTAGCAAAGATTACTAAAACACTATAAAAAGAGAGGAAAGCATTTACATTTTTATACGTCTTCTTCCTTCATGAACATTCCAGATCAACACTGTAATAGAATGCTCACTGTTTATTGGGTAAATTACTTTTATGATCAGGCAAACATCCTGAAATCTTTCTTTGATTACTTGCATTGACTTCTGTTAGACAGAACTTGTGTTATTCACTATGGTACCGGGATCAAGTAAATGAAACTATGGAACTGAAATATATTCAGTTGCACCTGCCCATAGACATAGGATGGCTATGACTGTTGTTGCCATTTTTGGCTTGCAAGTCTTCTTTCTATGGGTAAAAACAGACACGGTCAACTTTTCTCAGGGAAAAAAATGATTGTACAGTTAAAAACCTAGCGATTTCCCTGTAATAAGTCAGCTGCAGTGCCTAAGAGCAAGCCGATCGTGGCTGCACATCCAACTGCTCTCTAAAGTCTTTGGGCACATTACATTTTTGGATGAGATGTTTTTGTCTCCAGGATGTAAAAACATAAAATGACACAGATAGCATTTATTGCACAGATAGGGGGACGGGGGAGTCTAATCTATAATTTTTTTTATTGACCTATCACAACTGTGTCTAAAAAGACATGGCGAGAAATGGTTAATCTGAATGTATATTACTGAATGTGGGGGATCAGTGATATTGCTGGTTACCTTCGGCTTTACTCTGTTGGCCCTTTAAATTTTTTCAACAAAGTGCCTCTCAGGTTATCTAAGGAAAAAAAAAAAAACCCTTGGCACGACTGTAACGCAGTACAGTAAAACATTTCAGACATCATTACATAAATGATTTTCATATACAGTACTTTATGCTTGGTTAATGTGCCTGACGTTTGGTTCACAGTCTTTCTATGTTTTTCCTCTTATTTTCTTTCTCTCTCTCACTTGTGGACTGTTCTAAAAGGGTGTGACACACCAAGCAGCCCAGCACTCAATCCTTCCACTTAGAGATGTGCAGAAATATTATGCCTTGTTATAACAAGCTGGCTTTTCTCAGCCAAGCTGTGTGACAGATCCACAATGCCAGGAGAACTTTATGAAGTGCTAGGGACACCTTGTGGCTGTGTGGGTCATTTCACATTTATTCCAAGCGCAATGCACAAGTGCCTGGAAATGGACAGACACACTGTACCTTTTATTTGAGGATTTTCTTACTACTTAATTTTAAATTGATTGAACAGACAGCTTTACAACCTAAGCATTTCAAATTATTTGATTAATTGTTTTTGGTTCTTTAAGCTTAGTTGTATGCTGGCCAACTTAGGGCACATTTTCATTCAAACTAATAAAGGTGACTGAAATAATAATCAATATTGCATTGGAGGGACCAAAAAAGTAGCATTTTTACATATGCAGAGATGATCCATGATGCTGGAAAATATGGTGTAAGAGCCTATCCTCCTCTGCCTACAGTAGGTAGGATTTGCATTACCTTTACTGCATGGATATCTGGCTGCAAGAACTAAGCCCCGGGAACTGGACTCATTCACTTAGCAAAGGGATGCTGTGTCTAGTTTATCCAAACATGTGCAAGACAAACTCCTTTAAAAAAAAACAAAAAAAAAAACAATTTTCCTGGAAAAAACAAACAAAGATTGCATCATTCTGTCGTGCTAGTTTTCTTTAATACCTCGAATCACTAACCCAGTACAATTATGCAGACAAGGGGTTCTGGCTGAAAAAAGTATTGAAGAGGGTCAACATAATAACCAGGGAACCAGTATTTTCAGAAGCTCTGCAGCTGTTTCTTTCTGTAGATCTACTACACATAATTGGATAATCAAAGGCAACACAACTTCATTTTGCTAAATGAACATTCTTTATTCTTTTATTTAATTAACCCTATAAAGGCTACTGGCAACAGTTGGATCAGTAATTTTAATGAATGAAATACTCTGCCACATCTACCAACCACTGCAGGCTTTTGTTAATACAACCAACAATGTCTGCTGTTCATATAAGATATATATGAATAAGTATATATATATATATATATATATATATATATATATATATATATATATATATATACTTTTTTTATTTATTTATTTTTTTGTTAATGCACTTACCAAATAAATTGGGGTTTCTAACACTCCATCCATGTCTCATGGTAGAGACTCTTTGATGTCACATAGTTAAGATGACTTATATTTGCATGTTGGAGCAGTAAAAAAATATTTTTTTCAATTTTAATGTCTGGTTTTTATATGTATACATAATGCTAAAAAAAAAAAAATGCAAATATGGTACATGTCTTTAAGTCATTATAGTGTTTGAATGCAGAATACTGGTATACTGTTCAAGAAGCCTTTGCACACATTTTTTTTGTGTCATTTAAATTGTTACTTTTCTGTTATGTTATTTATAGTGGTAGTTATCTGTTAACCAATTGAAGTTTTGGAACAAGCACCTGTTCTTGCTTTCAATAAGCCTTACTAGAGTCATTTTAATTATATTCCTATGTATAAAAGCCATAGACATATGCAGATTTACAAATGTACATTGTTTATCAGATATCAGGTCTTTCATTCGCTAAAAATGCTACTTTATTTATTGCAAAAAATGTTTTTCTGTGCAGTCATTTCATGACAGCCAATGTAATGTTGATTTTAACTAGTTTAGTACAACCCGCAAAAACTGTTTTTTAATTGGCTGCTGTGGATTTCTACACACTGTAGCATTAAATAAAAACATTCATCATCATATGATAGAGTATCACACCGTATCTAGTTTAGATGATTATGATTTGAAAATGGGTACTATTTTGTCTGTTTTTTTTAAACACACAATAATTAATATTTATTTTTATATTCTACTGGCTCAGTTGGTACAGTTTTTTGGGATTTGCATTTGTCTTTTTGAACTAATATTTCATATAAAATAAAGTAAATGATAAAATAAGAGCAGTTTTCTGACACAGCTGATTTTCTGCCTAGTAAACCTGCAGACCAAGTCCAACACTTGTGAGCCTCCTGTAGCTCCATATGGTTGCACAGTGCATAATGTGGATTATCTAATTTTCTGGGAATGTATGAATAATTTACATTTTTGACTATTAGGAGAGCTCTTTTATGGAAATTTGTTTTGTTTTTTTTTTGTTTTACGTTTACAGGTTCTTTGATGTTGCTGTTTATATAAATTGTGATTGTTGGCAAAAGGGTAAAATTAGACTATAAGCCACATTACTCAAGGAATTGCTTATTCTTTTATTAGCACAGACCTTGGACAATTCAGGTTAAGCATATGATGGAAAAATGATTAAAAAGATGTTACCTTTAGTAAAAACTACATGCCAAAATCATCACTAGATCAGAAACGTAGGCAGCTGACATTATATGCAAATTTTGTATTAAAAGGTCAAGATTTGCTCCACCAATATGTAGGCCCTCACGGATCACATGGCCAAGCTCAACCAGAAAAATCCAGGATTGTGACAGTTTTCTAGCACTATCCAAGTTCAAAGCATTATCTTATGAAACTGCTCCTATCTACCGGTTGATAGGTGACATGTCAGCATATCTGGTGGTAGTAAAGAACTAAAGATTGGTTGTTTAGTAGTCAATGTCTATCTTTTATATGACATTATATAAGTGTTGATGTGTAAGAAGCGTTGTACATGGGCATCACAGAATGTCTCACTTGTACCAATGATAGAAGCTCTGTGTAATATGGGGCTGCTTTAATTTGATCACTTTTGACTCTTTTGTAAATTATTTAATTTATTACATTTTGTAATACCGTTATTTATTATTTGTAAAAAAAGAAAAAAAAAAGAACTTTTTTATATTGGATTGAATAAAATAATTCTTGGAATATTTGCCTTGGTTTATTCAATGTTTCCATCTCTTTCATTAATCCTAACACTGCAAATACAAACTGCATTTTTATTCTGATCTTAACATCTTTCAACCGGCATCTGATCTCAAACATGATTACATGAATAAGCATAACCTACCTGCAACAAATTACATGGTTACAAGTTTTTGTATTTTATTTTATGGAAGAGATAGCTTTGTGTAAAAATATTTTTTATTTATTAAAAATATATTTATTTTAAATGTTGTATGTGACAAAAAAGTTAGATATATAGAAACAGACTGGCAATTCTATAATGAAATGTCATGGGACAGCACAAAGGACTAAAATAGCTATACATAAAGATATAAAATAAAGAGACACAAACAATCTTCATTTTTTGGCAAAAAATGGCCACGGCATTTATTAAGGGGTTACCCAACATAACAATAATCACTCATAACAAAATCTTTAAACTTAAAATTCATAACCATAAATTATTTAATTTATTAATCTCACGTAATCCATCCAGAACTAAATTCTTAATTGTAATACAACCTTCACCAATAAAAGCAGGGACTAAAAAACCAAACTTGAAACCTTCATAAAGAAGGTCCGCCATATTGCGGTCTGGATAATGATCTAGCCAGAACTGCATTTTTGACAACTTCACTGGCGTCGATGCCTTTTGAAATATTGTCCCTCGATTGAGATGCATTAGCTGATTTTTTGAAACAGCGGGCTGCTGGATGGGTACCTGCGCAAAACGAGCACTCATGTTTATATCTGCAGTTTGATAAGAACCTGCATTGTGAATCGTTGTATGCAAAGCACACTCCTTTACGAAAAGTTGACTGAACATTCGGAATTGGCGGCCTCTGTGTATATTGAGGTCTTTGCGGCAGCATCAAATTCAGCCACAGACCCACATCCTTAACCCCTCAGCGGAGAGATGGGTGAACTGAAAGCTTCTGTCTGAAGTTCTCATCATAACTAAACCATGCAATGGCACCAAAGTGGCGGTAAGCTTCCGCAACTATATCAAGGTGTTGAAACAAACCTGAGCATTTATCAGGGAAACGTTCACCCATGACAGAGGCAAAAATACAAAAAGTCTGAAGCCAGTTCTGAAAAGTCCGGGGAATCGCCCTCCTCCTATCCTCTTCAGACCTGTCATCCATTCTTTTTTCAGATACATTTCAGGTACATTCAAAACACTTGCCCCACCACCACTCCATACACTGCCAATATTAATAGGCTCACCCATTCTTGCAAGTACATTGGCTAATGAACCAACTACTTTACCCAATTCTAATAAATTCAAATCATTCCTCTCACCAGAGTTATGGTCCACGCTAACAGGCTGCCCAGATGCTGGTACCTCATTTGATATGCCCGCAGAAGGTAGCTGAGGTGATTACATCATGGCTCTGTTAGATGAGAGTGACCTTGCCTGTTTCACCTGTTCTCTCACAGGGGAAGAGGGAGAATCTTCCCTTCTCAACCTTTTTCCCTTGTTACCTTTGCGACCTCTCTTCTGGCCAGCAGGGGGAGTCTTGTGACTGACAGACTCCATTACTTCAATGGGCACAGTCTGAGCATGCTCCATATCAGCCGAAGCTGACACAGAAGGGACAGCATCTTCTTCTAAACACCGCCTCAACCACTCCGCCCCTCCACAGCTCTCCGCCTTGTGAATAAGACGGCACAGCAACTCCTCCATTTTCAGGTAACTGCTTAGAGCAGCGCAGGGTCCGTCCTCAGCAGGGTCTCCTCAGGCGGTGAACCGAGCGGGAAAGCCACCGGCTTATATAGACACAGCCCGGCTCAATCCCGCCCGATTCAGCCAATCGGGACCTGTTGCTATGCTGCTGCACATATCACATCACCTGGGGCAACCTAAAAGAATGAGGGAGAGGGGGGGGAACATTCTGTACTATCGCCCTATGTACTGTCCCATGGAGCCCCGCATAAGCGCTAGAGGCTCATTCATTATTATTGTGTGCAGTAAGGGCGACCAAGATTTTTAGGGACTAAAAAGCCATTTCAGTTACGTCAATGTACAGATGAGACACTGGGGACACTATTTACTAAAACTGGAGAGTACATAATCTGGTACAGCTTGCAGGCCTGACCACCAAATCCACCCCGTGGCCATCCCTCCGAGTCCTTCAGTGCACTTTTATTTTAACACAGTTACAGCTTAATATATACGAAAATGAAAAGTGTATTCCTAGTCATCAGTGCCTTCAAGATTTAGCAGGAAGGAATTATATTTTAGCCAAAAAATATGAAGCCTGCCACCTACCCTAAAAAATGTATATATATATATATATATATATATATATATATATATATATAGCAAAGGGATATCCCAGTCCAGCACCTGTACGCACTCAGCCCCCTCCTCACAACTGTATGCACTCAGCCCTCCTCACACCTGTGCACACTCAGCTTTTTCCTCACGCCTGTATGCAATCAACCCTCCTCATGCCTGTATGCACTCAGCGTCCTCCTCACAACTGTACACACTCAGCCCCTTCCTCAAACTTGTACCCACTCAGCCCCTGCCTCACACCTGTATGTATTCAGCCCCCTCCTCACACATGTATGCACTAAGCCCTTTCCTCACAACTGTATGCACTCAGCCCATTTCCTTACACCTGTACACACTTAGCCCCCTCCTCATGCCTGTATACACTCAGCTCCTTCCTAGCACCTGCATGCACTCAGCCCCTCCTCACACCTGTACGCACTCAGCTCTCCTCACACTGATACACACTGAGCCCCCTGCTCACAACTGTATGCCCTCTGCTCCCACCTCACAACTGTATGCACTCAGCCCCCTCCTCACAATTGTATGAACTCAGCCCCCTCCTCACAACTGTATGTACTTAGCCCTCTCCTCACAACTGTATGCACTCAGCCCCCCCCCCCCCCACACTTGCAAGATCTTTAGCCCTCCTCACAATGGTACGTACTCAGCCCCCCTCACACCTGTGCGCATTCAGCCCCCTCCTCACAACTGTATGCACTCAGCCCCCTCCTCTCACCTGTATGCACTCAGCTTTCCTCACACTGGTACGCACTCAGCCCCCTCCTCACAATATGATTTTTATAACAGCTTACCTGTAAAATCCTTTTATTTTGAAGTACATCACAGGACACAGAGCCATAGTAATTACTATGTGGGTTAGAGTCCACCTTCAGGTGCTGGACACTGGCACACCCTAAACAGGAAGTTGCCTCCCTATATAACCACTCCTACTACTGGGAGTATCTCAATTTTCTAGCAAAGCAATACACGTGTATACTAGAAAGAGGGGTGGGACCTCAGTGTCCCGTGATGTACTTCAAAATAAAAAGATTTTACAGGTAAGCTGTTCTATAAATCCTATTTTCTTTCATCGCAAATCACGGGACACAAAGTCATAGTAATTACTATGTAGGATGTCCCAGAGCAATGCCAACTGAGGGGAGGGAGACACAACCAAAGTAGGTATTGCTATGATATCAGAGGAGTTATACTGCTGCCTGCAGTACACTGCGCCCAAAGGCAACATCCTCATGTCTTTTCACACCCACCAGATAGAATCTGGTAAATGTATGGATTGAAGACCAAGTTACGGCCTTGCAGAATTGAGCCATGGAGGCTTGGTAATGCGTTGCCCACAAAGCACTAAATGCCCTAGAGGAGTGCGCTTTGATTTGAGAGGGTAGAATTACCTCTTTAAACCATAACCTTGAAGGATTACTTGTTGAATCCATTTAGAAATAGTAGATTTCAATGCTGCCTGTCCACTTTAAGGACCTTCAGGCAACACAAACAAAACATCCGTTTTCTGAATCTGAGCAGTCGCCTTTAAGTAGACTCTGTTCTCACCACATCAAGAGAATGTAGTGATTTTCCTTCCATAGAACAGGGTTCTGGAAAAATGAAGGTAGAACAATATCCTTGTTTAGATAAAAATCTGATATTACCTTCGGTAAAGAGTTAGGATGAGGACGCAATACTACCTTATCCTTGTGAACAATAAAAATATGGCTCATTATAAGAAAGAGCAGCCGATTCTGATACCCTTCTTGCAGCAGATATGGTTACCAGAAAAAATAGTTTCGTTGTCAAAAAAAGACCAAGGGAATATGTCGTATCGCCACCCCCCCCCAAAAAAAATGCTGACAAAACTAATTTCAAGTCCCAATGGTTCAGGGGTTACTTAACTGGAGATTAAGCTGTGTTACCCCCTGAATAAAGTTATGAACCAAAGAATGCAAAGCAAGTGGTTGTTGAAATAATACCGATAAGGACGAGATCTGTCCTTAGAACGCACTCAAGGCCTGCCTTATTTCTCACCCCATCTGCACAAAGTTAAGGTTTCTTCGTTTGACCTATTTCCTGGGGTGCAACTCCTGGTTTCACTCCAGGAGACATATGTTTCCCAGACTCCATAATATATAATTATAGTGGCCAGCCCCCCTGCATTAACCAAGGTAGAAACTACTGAACCTGGCAGCCCATGGTTCGTTAGAGTGTGGGTCTCAATAGCCGGACCGTTAAATTTAGCATTTGTAAAGTAGGATGGAACACTTGACCTTGCAAGAGAAGGTCTGGTCGAGATGGTAGGGTCCATGTGTCCCCTACTGCCATCTTTATGATCTCTGCATACCAAGATTTCCTGGGCCCGGTTTGGGCAACAAGAATCAATGACTTCCCTTCCTGCTTGATCCTGCAAATAAGTCGTGGACGCAGGCAGAATAGGAGGGAATGCATAAATCAGTGAGAAGCGATTCCACGGGAATAGCAAGGCATCTGTTCCGCATGCTAGATCCTTTGTTCTTGACACAAAGTTGTCGATTTCTTTGTTGAACCTGGATGTAAACAGATCTGTCTGGGATCTCCCATTTTTGACATATTGACAGGAAGATATCGGAGTGAAGGAACCATTCTCCCAGGAACAACTGCTGGTGACTCAAGTAGTCCGTATGCCAATTTTCTATTCCTAGAATGAAGACTGTCGAAAAGGCAAAGTACATTGTTTTCTGCCAAAGATAGGATCTGATTCACCTTTCTCTGGGCTGCACAACTTCTTGTGCCCCCTTGGTGATTAATATAGGCCATTGCTGTGGCAATTTCGGATTGAATCCTGGCAGGACAATACCATAAACTGAACGTTCAGGCCCTCAGGACCAAGAGGTCTGCCTGAATTTTATAAAATGTTAATGGGCAAGGCCATTTCTGATCTGGGCCACTTCTCTTGGACAGTTGTCTCTTCCAGGACTGTTCCCAAAACTAAACAAAAAAGGCTGGCATATGTTGTTACCACTTCCCAGGTAACCATAAACCGAGGCTCCGGTGCACCCAGCCTACAGCACCTGGTATTTCCAGTTGGTCTCTCATCCGAGTACTAACCAAGCCCGGCCCTGCTCAGCCTCCAATACCAGAAAAGATTGGGCACTATCAGGGTGATGTGGCCATAGGCTTTGGAGTCAGACACATTGGGAATGTAGTGCTTGCACCCTTTGTTCCAAGCCCATAGGATACTGTTTTGCAGCAGTCTCGAATGATACTGAGCATAAGGAACGGCCTCGAATGAAGCCACCATCTTTCCCAACAACCTAATGCAAAGTTGAATAGAAGAAATTCATCTTGCTTCGACCACCTAAATCAGTTGCTTTATGGTGCTGATCTTTGCTTGGGGTAAGAATACCCTTTTCTGGGTGTACCTATGATCGGACCCAAATATTTTAGATTTCTCCTAGGTTGAGAATCCGACCTAGATATTCCAGGTAGTTGAATGTGGTGACCATACTTTGGTCTAAGCAGGCTACTGACTGGTCTATCAAGAACAGATCGACTAGGTAAACCATAATCGTTATACCATGGGCCCTTAATCTGGCTAAAAGAGGGGCCAGAACCTTTGTAAACACTCAAGGTGCAGTACCTGGACCGGTAAGCAGAGCTACACGCTGAAAATGAAGATTTTCCACCTTAAAAAGTAGTTATTACTAGTGAGCCAGGAAATAGGCAAATGGAGGTATGCATCTTTGATTTCGATTGAAGCCAGAAGTTCTCCTCTTTGTAGGATGGAGATAACGGATTTGAATTGACTCTATACGAAAAAAGAGTGATTATATTCAGGAATTGAATTTAGATTTTTTGAGATCCAGAATGTCTATTCGGATTTGGCACCATGAAAAAAAGAGGTTTGAATCAAACCCCAACCTCTGTTCTTATATGGGAACCCCCATGATTACTTTTTTCTTTTTCTCTGGATCCATAGAAATGTTTGATCTGAGAAAACGAGGAGATGGGAACTCTTGGAACTCCAGCTTGTACCCTGGAGCTATTGAGGAAGTCCCCCATTCTTCTCGACACTTTTCCTGCCAAATCCTTGAGAACTGCAGAAGAATTCCCCCTATTCGATTGAACCTGATGGTGGAAGCCGCTGTGACTGCCTGGAGGCTAATGCCTATGGCACAGGAGGAGGAGCTTTAAAACGAAAATACATTTACCGTATATACTCGAGTATAGGCCGACCCGAATATAAGCCGAGGCCCCCAATTTACCACAAAAAAACTGGGAAACTTGACTCGTGTATAAGCCGAGGGTGAGACATGCCTGTCCATTCCTGTGTGTCCGTCCATCCCTGTGTGTCCGTCCATCCCTGTGTGTCCATCCCTGTGTGTCCGTCCATCCCTGTGTGTCCATCCCTGTGTGTCCGTCCATCCCTGTGTGTCCGTCCATCCCTGTGTGTCCGTCCCTGTGTGTCCGTCCATCCCTGTGTGTCCGTCCATCCCTGTGTGTCCGTCCATCCCTGTGTGTGCAGCCTTGTGTGTCCAGCCTACCTGTGTCCCTGAGCCTGCGTCCCGAGCCTGCGTCCCGAGCCTGCGTCCCGCCTGCGTCCCGAGCCTGTGTGCTTCTGCCATGCCAGGATCACCGCTCTTCTCGTCTGACAGACGGCGTCGGCGCCTCGGCGGCCATTCCACTGTTCAAAAGCCGCGCCTCCGTCTGTGATAGGCGGAACACTCAATTTCCCAGCAGTCTGTGTTCCGCCTATCACGGACATTCTCTCATCCTCGTCCGTAGTATGAGGATGAGCGGATGTCCATGATAGGCGGACCACTGACTGCTGGGAAATTGAGTGTTCCGCCTATCACAGACAGGGAGGCGCGGCTTTTGAATAGTAGCCACCTTCTGTCTGCTCAACGCGCTGATCGGGCAGGCAGACGGCGATGACTCGAGTATAAGCCGAGGGGGGCACTTTCAGCCTCAAAAAAGAGACTGAAAATCTCGGCTTATACTCGAGTATATACGGTACTCCTTTTCTTAAATGGCAAAAGGGATGCTTTCCACTAGGATTTCTTTGGATGTATTATCCAAAACATCCTCTAATAGCTGTTTCACCGCTAAAAAGGAAGACTAGCCAGCAACTGCGTACAAGGTGTTTAGCAAAGGGTGCAAGGCCTGAAGGATAGAATCTTTCATAACAACTATTGCAAACATAAAGCTGCTTCCTGAACAGGATAACCTTGAACACCTGTTTAAACTGGTCTCTCAATGATTAAGCAATTACTGCCAGCGCAGGCTGAGACACTCAATCTTCCAGAGGATATAGCAGTGTTAATTGCTGGTATACCCTACTTAGTGAATTTCCTCCACCATAGGATAAAGCGTGAAAACTTTTTAGGAGGGAAAAAAATGCTTATCTGGGTGATCCTCTCAGATACAAGAAAGCTTTTCCAGCAATGAATGAATAGCAAAAGGCATGCACAGCTTGAGGAGGCTTTAATAAACCTGAACACTCAGTTAAGGGTACATAAATGTGGAGCAATCATTCAGCAAGAAATTGCACCATCAATCTTAAGGATGGAGCAGCTAATACTCCCACATTTGACACCTCAGAAGAGGAGTCATCAGCCTCCCCACGGTCCCCTGAGGGAATTCGTCTTCTCCCACCCATAGTTCCTCAGTTTAAAGGGCCTGGGTAATGGAAGAGAACCTGTTGCATTATGACCCACACTGGGATGCGATCAAAGTTGCTAAACTTTTTTTTTGATTATCATAAAATAAACAGGGGCTGCCGTGTTAAAAACAGTTGCAGACATTTCATGGCCTTGATGCTCACTCTGACCAGCCACCCCCTCCACCCGCTCATTTGTAGAGATGAGTAGGCTTTTCAGAGCTTGAGGGAGACCCTTTTAGCTCTTTTTTTGGAGTGTTTCAACCCCTCCTTCTGACCATAGCCTGAAGCACAAAGCAAAGGTACTACCAGAAGAAATCGCATCCACTGTTTGAGCAATAGTCCAGCCACAGACACTGCTATTAATGCTCAGCCTGATGCCAATAGTAAATGTGTCAAATAGGAAATGCCTGTATCACCATAACCTCTTTAATGTTCTTCTTTGCTCTTATGTCTCTCCGACAATGTTGCAGCCAGCATAAATGGAGTTTTTCTTTTTTTTTCTAAAAATACACGCCAATGCCGCGCTAAGCCCCACCCCACCGTGGCATTGCGCCCCTCCTTTCTTTTTCAAAAAAAGAGTTTTCCCATGCAAGCACGGGCCTCCGATCCGATGGGATCAGCTGAGTGAGGGAGGAATGGCGTGGAGGAGACCTGGAAGCTGTCGCTGTGTAGGGGCAGTAAAAAGAAAATGGCATTGCCGATCGTTTTTAGTTCTCCCTTATACTCAGCCTCTTGAAGAGGGGAAGAGTTCAGCTCAGGTGGGGGTGTCTGGAGGAAGCAAAACCCCTCAAACTTACCAGAGGTCTGACTGCTAGCCAGAGGAAAAATGTCTGCTTCTGTGACACAGCGTGACTCTGAGCAAAGCATGGTAAGGTACATGCTCCATACAGCCCCCAGTGGTGACACTTATGCATGACAACATTTACTTTAAAGGAGACATTTCATAAGAAAATTTAAAAATTCCTTAGAAAAACCCCACTTATCTTTCCCGCCGCAGGGTTTTCTGTGATAAAACCAACAGATCCAATCTTCACCCTTCAAGGTGGGTTCCATTAACAAACCTTCAGGAACTGGAGACCCTCAGGGAACCCACAATCCTGGACCTGTAAAAAGCACCCCACCAGTAAAACTTCATGGCCTTAATGCCAAAAGTACTGGATCCCGGGGTCCAGCTCTCTAAAAAGAGAAGTGTTACAGGCAAAACCTTGTTTCTTTGGGATACGAGGCCCAGGTAGCATTCAATTCGGCCTGAAGACACTTTGAATGGATCTGGTCTGTATAGCTAGCCCCAGCAAGGATTGCTCCAGAGGAGCTCAAAACAGCACATCTTCACTCGTGACCAACACCTTAGACACTGGCGAAAAAACTGAGATACTCGCAGTAGTGGGAGGGGTTATATAGGGAGGCAACTTCCTGTTTAGGGTGTGCCAGTGTCCAGCACCTGAAGGTGGACTATAACCCTCATAGTAATTACTATGGCTCTGTGTCCTGTGATGTACGATTAAAGAAAACTGTATGCACTCAGCCTCCTTCTCTCACCTGTATGCACTCAGCGCCCTCCTCATACCTGTATGCACTCAGCTCTGCCCCCTCCGTACACAAACAGCCCCCTCGCTTCACTTGTAGAACAGCCCTTACTTGTAAAGGTGGTCTTCCTAGTCCCAGCTCTTGTTTTCACATATCGCTGAGACACCGAGTGGAGCTGCAGTCCAGAATACAATACAGTACAGTACAGAATGAAGCACACACATGAACAATGCAAATGCAGGAAGTAGCCAGAGGTGGCAGTAATGAGCCCGATGTGAGCTCAACGATACAGAGCAGCAACAGCTGCTGACTCCTCTTTTGAAATGCACACATATTAAAAGCCAGTGCAACCAAGTAGCGCACCTAAACCTGCCTTCTCTCGGCCCTGCCAGGCAGCTGGGCCCCTTGGAACAAGTGGCGGCCCTGATGACAGGAGTTCTAATCTTTCTCCACTCTATCCAAGAGAATTAAAAAAACTGACTTCTGACTTGTAAACCATAATAGAGGAAACTATGTACAGTGGTGTGAAAAAGTGTTTGCCCCCTTCCTCATTTCCTGTTCCTTTGCATGTTTGTCACACTTAAGTGTTTCGGAACATCAAACCAATTTAAACAATAGTCAAGGACAACACAAGTAAACACAAAATGCAATTTGTAAATGAAGGTGTTTATTATTAAAGGTGAAAAAAAATCCAAACCATCATGGCCCTGTGTGAAAAAGTGATTGCCCCCTAAACCTAATAACTGGTTGGGCCACCCTTAGCAGCAACAACTGCAACCAAGCGTTTGTGATAACGTGCAATGAGGCTTTTACAGCGTCCTGGAGGAATTTTGGCCCACTCATCTTTGCAGAATTGTCCTAATTCAGTTAAATTAGAGGGTTTTCGAGCATGAACGGACTTTTTAAGGTCATACCACAACATCTCAATAGGATTCAGGTCAGGACTTTGGCTAGGCCACTCCAAAGTCTTCATTTTGTTTTTCTTCAGCCATTCGGTGGTGGACTTGCTGGTGTGTTTAGGATCATTGTCCTGCTGCAGAACCCAAGTTCGTTTCAGCTTGAGTACACGAACAGATGGTCGGACATTCTCCTTCAGGATCTCTTGGTAGACAGCAGAATTCATAGTTCCTTTTATCATGGCAAGTCTTCCAGGTCCTGAAGCAGCAAAACAGCCCCAGACCATCACACTACCACCACCATATTTTACTGTTGGTATAATGTTCTTTTTATGAAATGCAGTGTTCCTTCTACGCCAGATATACTTGGACACACACCTTCCAAAGAGTTCCACAGAATGTTGTCCCAAAAGTCTTGGGGATCATCAAGATGTGTTGTGGAGAAATTGAGACGAGCTTTGATGTTCTTTTTGCTCAGCAGTGGTTTTCTCCTTGGAACTCTGCCATGCAGGCCATTTTTGCCCAGTCTTTTCCTGATGGTGGAGGCATGAACGCTGACCTTAACTGAGGCAAGTGAGGCCTGCAGTTCCTTGGACGTTGTTGTGGGGTCTTTTGTGACCTCTTGGATGAGTCGTCGCTGCGCTCTTGGGGTAATTTTGGGCGGCCGGCCACTCCTGGGAAGGTTCACCACTGTTCCATGTCTTCGCCATTTGTGGATAATGGCTCTCACTGTGGTTCGCTGGATTCCCAAAGCTTTGGAAATGGCTTTATAACCCTTTCCAGACTGATAGATCTCAATTACTTTCTTTCTCAATTGTTCCTGAATTTCTTTGGGTCTCGGCATGATGTGTAGCTTTTAAGGATCTTCTGGTGGACCTTACTGTGTCAAGCAGCTCCTATTTAAGTGATGCCTTGATTGTGAACAGGTGTGGCAATAATCAGGCCTGGGTGTGGCTAGAGAAATTGAACTCAGGTGTGGACAACCACAGTTATAGTATGTTTTAACAAGGGGGGCAATCACTTTTTCACACAGGGCCATGATGGTTTGGATTTTTTTTTCACCTTTAATAATAAACACCTTCATTTACAAATTGCATTTTGTGTTTACTTGTGTTGTCCTTGACTATTGTTTAAATTGGTTTGATGTTCCGAAACACTTAAGTGTGACAAACATGCAAAGGAACAGGAAATGAGGAAGGGGGCAAACACTTTTTCACACCACTGTAAGTCCCAAAAACTAATATGGCAAGTAGCCCAGTCAGGACTGTTGTTAGAAATCAGATTTTCTGACAAAATATTAAAACAATATTTTTGCTAAAAATACACTAAAATTATTACACAGATATAAAATGAATTACACGACTGATAAATCTAAGGTTGCTTTCACACTGGGGCTGAGGGGGGGGAGGGCATTAGCAGTAAAGCGGGGCTCTACCGCTGTTATAGCAGTACTTTTCGCCGAATAAAGGGTTAAAAGCATCCTCAAAGCTCCGCTGTCAAAGAACTTTGCAGGAGCTTTGGCAACGGTGCCCATTGATTTCAATGAAAGGGGCCGTGGAGGAACAGTGTGTACACTGCTCACGCACTGCCCAAAAGATGCTGCTTGCAGGACTTTTTCTAACGTCCTGCAAGCGTACCACCCCAGTGTGAAAGCACTCAGGTTCTCACATTGGGGCTGCAGGGGAGGCATTTTTCGGGCACTTTACAGGCGCTATTTTTAGCCCAAAAGCACCTGAAAAATGCCCCAGTGTGAAAGGAGTCTAAAAGATAAAACTGTATTAAGTTAATAAATAAAGCTCTGTGTGTGAAAGGTGTCTTGGTGTTCATTCAGGCTGTAGTAAAGATAGTTTACTATTCTTCAGTTATAAATTAACACAGTGGGTGATTGGTACTGATCACGTATTGTGTTCATTAACAAATAGAAGGGGCCGGTAAATACAACATATTTTTTACCAGCCCTTTACCATGCTCTCTATCCTGAATAGATCCCCCATCCTGTTGCCCACTGCAGCCGTTGGGAGAGAAGAGAAGCCAGCAGCAAGGCTGCAAAGGAGGGGGGCACATAGGGGGGTCTGGGCAGCAGGGGGAATAAAATCCTGAACAGGTGTCCTGATCAGGAAACAGGGTCGAAGACCAGTTGCTATAGCAGTTTCTCGTCTACCACTGACCACCAGGATAGATACACCACCAGTCACCCTGGTGAATAACGTGGGCTCCCCTGAGGTGCGGAGTCTAAATATTAACTGTTCACCAGAGCTCCTGATGGTGGAGATAGATTTTGCTAAGTGTTAGTACCAGTTCACGATCCTCGGTATGGCCCCACCAGGAGGTGAGCAAGCCTGCGTAAAGTAGTGGATAAGCATGTGAGGATCAAACAGAACTGTAGTCAGAGGAACAAGTCAAAAAGTCGATAGCGAATAGTTGCAGGTTGGGAAGCATAGTCAAGAAACAAGCCAAGGGTCCCCCTTAAGTCCAGTTTTGTCTAGTTTTGTAAATCTTTTGGTAGAAAAGTCTTTTCAAAATTCCAGAGATCAATAGGAGTGGATAACATTTTTTTAATAGTGATTTTATTCAAGTCCGGGTAATCGATGTATGGATGCAAGGTGGAGTCTTTTTCAACAAAGAAAAGGGCTGCTCCTGCAGGAGATGTTGAGTGTTTGATAAAGCCCTTCTCTAAATTCTCATGAAGCCACTCTCTGAGCACCGTTAATTCAGGTTCTGACAGTTTGGCCGAATGGTATTTCTGCCCTTGGGAGCAGCTCAATGGGACAATCATATGGGCGATGCGCCAGTAATTGATCAGAATTCTTCTAAACACAGACATCCTGGAACTCATGGTATTGTGGAGGCAAGTTGTCATGTGATTGGGTAGTTACCACATCAACTTTGACATAAACGACTCCTTGATCAGTGGAGAACTTGTTTAACAAGGTTCTCTACAATAAGGGGATGCAAAATTTATAGTCGGTACCCCCCCCCAATCAATGGAGAGATTGTGAATAGAAGACCAAGGAATGCCCAGGATGACAGAAAATGTTGGTGAGGTAATCAGCTGGAAGCTGATAGTCTCACAATGGTCAGCCCCAAATTGGAGAGGTTCCATTTCATGGGTAACATGAAACAGGTCCTGATGATAAAGGTGAACCATCAACAGTCTCCATAACAATAGGGGCAAGTTTATTTCTTTATATTCCAAAGTGGTGCAGTGCTCCCAAATGCTATTGTGCTAGTGTCCCTTTAAATCTGTTTGCATAGCAATTTTCAAACTCAGCATATCATATCAAACCATATATAACATTAACAAAACAAACAGTGCATCAGTCCATAAAGTGTGCTATGGTATAAATTTGCTTGAATATGTTCAATCCTTCATAAAAAACAGACTTGTGTTCACATATCCAAGCGACTACTTTGAAACGGCATAAAACAGATCCCCAGAGAGGGACAAAAGCGCATATAGACTAGACTATTGGTTGGTCTTATTTCCCAGGTTAGGGGGATAAGCTAGAAAAAGGATCACCCTCTTATGTCAGTATTTTGTTGGACAAAATGTGCATGTCCATGCATTGTTTTTATGGCCTTTTGTCAGTTGCATTTTGTGATTACCACTTTTGTATAAAACATTTTTATTATTAAATTATCTTTGGTAATGCACTAGGTGTGCGCGCCTTCCATTTCTGTTTTTCTAGTAGTTACATAGTGAAGAGGCTCTCCAAAATGTAACTCTCATCTGCATCCAGAGTCATTCATTTTCACAATGCAACTCAATTATATAAGCTTGTCAATCTCAGGGTGTCCCATCCAAGAAGTAGATAAATAAAGTCCAAATAAAAGCTACAGGCAGCACAGGGGGCACAGAGGGCATAGTCAGCAGCACACATTACATTTTTGCGACTTACCCTCCATGCTGTACTCTCGGATCTATCTGCATGCACCCGTTATTGCTGTGTCCACATGCACTGTCGATGAGCTGGTCACTCCCCCTGCCCCAGTCCCATCCAATCACACTGCAAACAAACCCAGCAGGCTCCACTTCAGCAGGGAATGGATGAGCAGCGAGCGCTGGCCAGGATCACCTGCTGCTGGGATGTTGCCAGTCTGAAAGACTGTGTCAGCTGGTACTTAGGTAGTGGGCTTGTTAAATTTCATTACTGTGTGTAGAATACTTAAAAAATGCTCTGCATAGCCACAGCCAGCTGGGAGGGGTTTGGGGGACTTGGAAGGTGAAAGTGAAAGTAGGTGGCGGAGGCGTGTCTTGTTTATGCTTCTCTGCAGTGACACACAGATTAATGTCGGAGCTGGTACAAGATGAATTTCATGTTCTGATGTAGGGGGGTGCGGACCCTAGCTGGCCGGGCCCCTAGGGACACTCGGGCCTATTATATGAGTACTGCCTGTACCTCATTGATGGTGGCCCCGCCTGTAATTATTCACCCTGGTAAGGAAAGAGATTGAAATACAAACTATCTATAAAGTCGTCAAATCATGGATAGATGGAAAATCCTGCAATTTTTTCCCTTGATTTGGAATGGTTTCTTCTTACTTTTAGTTTTGTCTTAAGAATAGGAAGTGAAGGGAAATCTCACAAATTGGCCTGTTGGCAGCATCAAATCACTTACCAAGGGCTTCTAATTTAAATTAGAAGACTAGGACCCCTTTCACACTGCGGCGGTGTGGGTGCTAGCTGTACAGTGCCGCTAGTTTTAGCACTGCTTTACCATTGTTATGGCGGCGCTGAAAGGGCTAATAGCACCCGTGTTGTGGCACTGCCGAATCATTTTACAGGCGCTTCGGCAGCGTTGCCTATTCATTGCAATGGGTAGTGCGCTGTGGGAGTGGTGTATACACCGCTCCCGCACCGCCCCGAAGATGCTGCTTGCAGGACCCTTTTTCCCATCCTGCCAGAGCACTGCCCTGGTGGCTTGAGAGGCGTAAAAAAAAAAATCCCAATAAGCGTATATATTCATTGGTTTGCGCAAAAGTTGTAGCGTCTACAAACTATGGGGTATTTTTATATATTTTTATTTATTTTTTTGTAATGGCAGCGATCAGCGACTTATAGCAGGACTGCGATATACTGACAATTTTGACACTTTTTAGGGAACCAATGACACTAAGGCCGCGTACACACGCGCGGACTGTTCGCCCAACTTTGTCCGCTGAACAGTGTTTCAGCGGACAGTCCGCTCATGTGTGGGCTTCAGCGGACAGTTTCAGCGGACAGTCTGACGAACAAAGTTTTTCGGAATTTCCGTAAAACTGTCCGCTGAAACTTGGTTTGAGCGGACAGTCCGCTCGTGTGTAGGCTTGTTCGTCAAACTAAGTTCCGCGCATACTCAGAAAGGATTTACACGCCGAAGGTTGCATTGCAGTGTATAGGACGTCGTTTTCTAGTCCCGTCATACGTGCCGTTCACGTCATCGTGCACGGTTTCAGCGGACTGTTCGTTCATCGTGTGTGGTCAAGTCCGTTCATGCTAATTTTGAGCGGACTGTTTGTCAAACTGTTTGACGAACAAGGTTGGGCGAACAGTCCGCGCGTGTGTACGCGGCCTTATACAGCGATTGGCGCTAAAAATCTGCAAAGTCACTGTACTAATGACACTGGCAGGGAAGGGATTAACATCAGGGGTGTTTAAAGGGTTAATTGTGTGCCTAAGATGTGTTTAAGTGCAGTGGGCAGTGGCGGGTGGTACTCCATTTTGGGGGGCAAACAAACCACCAGCCAACCCCTCCGATTGGTCAGTCAGTCCCCCAAACCTCGCTTGTCCGTTTGCCCACCAGCCCTGCACTTACTCCATGTAGGTCGTGGGCAGCTTCGGATACTTCCTGGGTCTCCTCCTCCTCAGCGGCTTCACGGGCTTCCCGGCGGCTTCCCCTGCATCTCCTACACCCCTGGCAGCCAATACGGTCGCTTCTCCTCTCGGCCAATCGGATATCAGGACCCACTTCCTGATTGGCCAGGAGGAGAATCAGGAAGACAATAATGAATATTAATTCGCTATTGTCACACAGTGGGTGGGCTCAGTGCCCCGAGCCCACCCTTTTTTAAGCCAATTAAAGCCTCCGGCTCTAATCATGTGCTTCGAAAAAAGAAGAATCCATTGGAATCCATGCGTCCAGCGCCCTTCATGTAGATTAGGGGCTGGAAGCATGGATTAGGGGACGGCGCCCCGTATGGACGGGCCGCCACTGGTAGTGTCGGGGGTGCTTTTACTTGTGGAAGACATGGATCAGTGTTCCTGCTTTCCAGGAACACAGGATGCATGCCTTCTGTACTGACAGAATGGCAATCTACCTTGCTTACATAGGCAGACTGCCGTTCTGTCAGTGTACCAGACGATTAGCTGGTGCTGGCAGACATGGGGTCCATGGGACCTGCTGATCAGCTCCCGCTGTATATATATATATATATATATATATATATATATATATATATACGTGATTCTGTGCAGCAGGGCAGCCCTGTAAAAGATGTGCCATGGGGCGGTCGGCAAGTGGATAATATATATGTGGAGCTTTAAATCTAGTACAGACTAAAACTGAACCCATACGAAAAAAATAAAATTATGTATATAACTGAAATTAATCTGCTGCATTTCAATAAATAAATGGTTACAGCTTGGAAAAACGTACCTTCAATGACAAAACATATATTTGGGCTCCCTCTTGTGGCAGCAGTTTCACAACTTTTATCCTGACAAATGTGTTTTAAACCTAAACACTAAAAGACTAAACAAAAAAAATAAAAACTATTATTTCTTAGCATTAACAGTAAGTTTTGGATATGAAAATAAATAAAAGAATAATGAATGTGGTGTACTTAGTGTATTTGGCAGTAATAAAAAAGAAATTAAAGTGGTTGTAAAGCCTAAACATTGTTTACCCTAATGCATTTCTTGCATCAAGGTCAAAAATGTTTAGGTGTCAGCATACCCCCTAACCCCCCTTTTACTTACCTGAGCCCTCGAACGATCCAGCGTGCATGTCTGCAACTCTTTTCTTCCCTTACTTCCGTGTTTCACTGGCTTTGCTGGGGCAGAGGAAGCCATTGGCTCCCAGGGCTGCCAATCAAAGCCAGTGAGTGGAGGACGGGGCCGAGTCCCACTGTCTGTGTCAATGGACGCAGCAGTGGGGCTCCGCTTCATGTATGCACGAGTGTGTACTGTACTTGCGCCTTCCCATAGGGGCATGGGACAGAGGCGAGGGGCCAGTATCGCCAGCAGGGGACCTGAAAAGAGAAGGTTTGTTGCTGCTCTGTACAATTCCATTGCACAGAGCAGGTAAGTATAGAGTTGTTTGTTAACCAGTTGCCGACCACCGCACGGCGATGTACGTCGGCAGAATGGCACGGGCAGGCATATTGGCGTACCTGTACATCCATGCCTTCCCGCAGGTGGGGGGCCCGATTGGGCTCCCCCCCCGGTGCCAGTGGTGGTCGGATACTGTTCAGGAGCGATCCGGGATGAGGGGGCAGCCATTCATTCATGGCCACCCCCTCGCGATCGCTCCTGACACATGAAATCCCTCCTCTACATCACTTCCTCTCCTGTAATGTAAACACAGGCAGAGGAAGTCATGTAATCTCTCCTCGTGTCTGTCTTTTTCGTTCTGGCACCAAGGAGAGAGGATCTGTGAGTTGCACCTAACACTACACTATACAGTAGAACTCGCCAGGCACACTTTCACCCCCCAATCACCCCCTGCACCCCAGTTACAGTGACACCAGTTGCATTTTTTTTATTTTTTTATTATTGCATTGGTGTCATTTGTGACTGCAATAACTGTTATGGCAGTTAGAGTTAGCCCCCTTTAGGTCTAGGGTACCCTCTACCCCCCCCCAATAAAGGTTTAACCGCGTGATCACCCCCCATCGCCAGTGTCACTAATAAGCGATCGTTTTTCTGATCGCTGTATTAGTGTCACAGGTGATGCTAGTTAGGCAGGTAGGTATTTAGGTTCGCCGCAGCTTTTTATAGCGCCAGGGACCCCCATATACTACCGCATAAAGGTTTTAACCCCCTGATTGCCCCCTTTTACCAGTGATCACCATATAACTGTTACGGGTGACGCTGGTTAGTTAGTTATTTTTTTATAGTTTCAGGGCACCCGCCATTTATTACCTAATAAAGGTTTAACCCCCTGATCACCCGGCAGGTGATATAAGTTAGGTTTTAGGGTCAGATAGGGTCTGCGTCGCCCCAGGCAGTGTCAGGTTAGTTTCAGTACCGCTAACACCCACGCGCAAAGCATACACCTCCCTTAGTAGTATAGTATCTGAACAGATCAATATCTGATCTCATCAGATCTATACTAGCGTCCCCAGCAGTTTAGGTTTCCCAAAAACGCATTGTTAGCGGGATCAGCCCAGATACCTGCTAGCATCTGTGTTTAGCCCCTCCGCCAAGCCCAGCCCACCCAAGTGCAGTATCGATCGATCACTGTCACTTACAAAACACAACACACATAACTGCAGCATTCGCAGAGTCAGGCCTGATCCCTGCGATGGCTAACAGTTTTTTTTTGTAGCGTTTTGATACAGTAGCTGACAGCCTAGGTGCTTTTTTACCTTTGATTCTCACTAGTGTACCACTAAATTTAGAGCCCAAAATGGCAAAGCGAAGGTACACTAGTGAAGAGGCCTACATGTTTCTGAGCATGACAGATAGTGAAGAGCAAGTCACTCATCTGTCAGATTCAGGCTCAGAATACGATCCTGTAGAGGACAGCGGCTCCATGACAGATAACTCTGACGACGGAGATGTGGTCCCTGTTAAGGGCAGGCGTACCAGATCCCGAACTTCTTCTGTTGTTGAGGTGCAGGAACCACAGGTCCCTCGTATGGAGCAGAGAAGTACTAGTGCCGCTATTCCTTCTGGTGAACTGGCAAGCACCAGCGGCCTAGCACACCCTGGACGTACATCCAGCACTGCAGAAGCACGTGATGACGTGGCGAGTCCCATAAGTGCAGTTCAAGCTGGCGAGGTGGCAAGCACAAGTAGTGTCCCGCTGCCACCAAGAAGAAGACAAAGACAGGCCCGCCGTGCCCATAGTGCCCTTCCTGCAGAATTCGCCAATCCTGATTGGGTGCCCACCACTTCTGCACAACCCGTACCTCCCCCATTCATTGGCCAACCCAGCATTAACGTGGAAACAGTTGATTTTACGCCACTTGATTTTTACTCACTGTTTTTCACAGAAGATCTCTATAGATCTATTGTGGACCAAAGCAATTTGTACACTGGTCAACACATCGCCACAATTCCCCGGTCCGCCCTTGCCAGACAATGGAAACCAATTAAGGTTTCCGAATTTAAGATCTTTCTGGGCCTTTCCCTCAACATGGGCATAACCAAAAAGAGTGAGTTGCGGTCATATTGGTCCACTGGTCCAATTCACCATATGCACGTGTTTTCTGCTTCCATGTCCGGGGCACGATAGGAGCTGATTTTGCGGTTCATGCACTTCAACGACAATAAACTCTGTCGTCCTCGTGGAGACCCTGCATACGATCGGCTCTACAAAATTCGGCCCCTCATAAACCACTTCAACCAACGTTTTGCAGACTTGTTTACTCCCCATCAAGTTGTCTGCGTTGATGAGTCCCTGATTAAGTTTTCTGGCCGCTTGTCATTCAAACAGTACATTCCCAACAAGCATTCCAGATACGGGGTCAAGGTGTATAAGCTCTGTGACAGGCCACAGGCTATACACGTAGTTTTATGGTTTATGAGGGTAAAGATAGTCACGTAGAGCCGGATAACTGCACTGACTACATAGGAAGCGCTGGCAAGATAGTGTGGGACTCGGTGTCACCTTTATTCGGAAAGGGGCACCATTTATATGTGGACAATTATTACACGAGCGTGCCACTGTTTAGTCATTTGTTCGATCAGCAGATTGGAGCATGTGGCACCATGCAACCTAATCGGCAGGGCTTTCCCCAGCGGCTTGTAGATTCTCGTCTTAGGCTGGGGGAGAGAGCCTGCTTGCGGTGTAATAATTTGCTCGCTATGAAGTGGAGGGATAATAAGAATGTTTTCATTCTTACCTCCCTTCATGCAGACACGACAGTCCAAAATCATACGGCGACTGGTGTTGTGGAGAAACCCCTCTGTATCCACAAATATAACCTTAATATGGGAGGGGTGGACCTCAATGACCAGTTGTTGGCGCCGTACCTAGTTGCCGTAAGGCCAGACACTGGTACAAAAAAGTGTCTGTTTATTTATTCCAATTGGCTATGCTGAATGCTTATGTGCTACACAAAGCTTCAGGACGGATTGGATCCTTCCTTAAATTCCAGGACGATATCGTCAGAGCCCTTCTGTATCCAGACGGTGCTCACCTTCCCCAACCAAATGCAGTAAGCCGGCATTATCCTTATGTCCTCCCGCGTACCCCTACCCAACGAGCCCCCAAAAGAAAATGCTGTGTCTGCAGAAAGCGCAGATATAGGCATGACACTCGTCATCATTGTCCTCTCTGTCCTGACAATCCTGGTCTTTGCATTGGTGAATGTTTTTAACGCTACCATGAACTAGTTGAGTATTAGCGTAGGGTACAGCATTGCACAGACTAGGCACACGTTCACAGGGTCTCCCAAGATGCCATCGCATTTTGAGAGACTCAAACCGCTGGAACCGTTACAACAGAACTGTTAAAGTTACATAAAAAAAGTGTAAAAATAAAAAAAGTAAAAAATAAAAAGCCAAAAAATATAAAATAAAAAACCAAAAATAGTTGTTGTTTTATTGTTCTCTCTCTCTCTCCTCTCTCTCTATTGTTCAGCTCCTTTGTACTGTATTCTATTCTGCAATGTTTTATTGTTAACCATTTTTTGTTTTCAGGTATGCCATTCAGCTGTATCGTGGATTTATTTATCTTGACAGCAACAGCATTTGCTCCCACGATACATAAAGCCATGACTCCACTGCTGTTGGAGGTGATTTCACCACCACAGTTAAAAAAAAGAGCATATATGCCGAAGCATGGGGGCAGCAGGGGTGGAGGAGCGATTTGCTCCTACCTTTTGCGGGAGGATGCCCCCATGCTTCGGCATATATATATTTTAGGCACAGGTTGCGTTAAATGTTTTATTTTTTACTATTTTTTTTTTGTATTTGCTTTGCAGGTATGGTAAGTCCTACTGTTATACTGTAATGTTACTTTGTTTTATTGTTAACCATCATTTGCTTAGCAGGTACGCCATTCAGCTGCAGCGCAGGTTTATTTATCTTGACAGTAACAGCGTTTACTCCCACGATACATAAAGCCGTGACTCCAGCACTGTCGGAGGTGATTTCACCACCACAGTTAAAAAAAGAGCATATATGCGGAAGCAGGGGGCAGCAGGGGTGGAGGAGCGATTTGCTCCTACCTTTTGCGGGAGGATGCCCCCATGCTTCGGCATATATATATTTTAGGCACAGGTTGCATTAAATGTTTTATTTTTTACAATTTTTTTTTTGTATTTGCTTTGCAGGTATGGTAAGTCCTACTGTTATACTGTAATGTTACTTTGTTTTATTGTTAACCATCATTTGCTTAGCAGGTACGCCATTCAGCTGCAGCGCGGATTTATTTATCTTGACAGCAACAGCGTTTGCTCCCACGATACATAAAGCCGTGACTCCAGCACTGTCGGAGGTGATTTCACCACCACAGTTAAAAAAAGAGCATATATGCCGAAATATGGGGGCAGCAGTGGTGGGGGAGCGATTTGCTCCTAACTTTTGCGGGAGGATGCCCCCATGCTTCAGCATATATAAATGGTGCATGTATGCCCACCATTAGAAGTGGGTGGATGAAGGGAGGTATTCTAATCGTGGTCATACCCACCGATCAATATCTTTTTTTCGTTCAGCCCACAGGCTGCATGAAAAAAAAAATACAATATATGCCCAACCAGTTCCAGCAATGTACTGGTATGGTGCTTATACCAGAATGATGGCTGCAGGTTTAGGTATCATCTTGGTATCATTCTTTTCAGCCAGCAGTCGGTTTTCATGAAAAAGCAATCCTAGTGGCTAATTAGCCTCTAGACTGCTTTTACAAGCAGTGGGAGGGAATGTCCCCCCCCCCCCCCCCCACCGTCTTCCATGGTTTTCTCAGGCTCTCCTGTCCCAACAGGGAACCTGAGAATGCAGCCGGTGGTTCCGCCAGCTGACCATAGAGCTGATCAGAGACCAGAATGGCTCCAATCATCTCTATGGCCTAAGAAACCGGAAACTACGAGCATTTCATGACTTAGATTTTGCGGGATGTAAACAGCGCCATTGGGAAATTGGGAAAGCATTTTATCACACCGATCTTGGTGTGGTCAGATGCTTTGAGGGCAGAGGAGACATCTAGGGTCTGATAGACCCTAATTTTTTTCAAAAAAGAGTACCTGTCACTACCTATTGCAATCATAGGGGATATTTACATTCCCTGAGATAAAAATAAAAATGATAAAAAAAAATATAATTGAAAGGAACAGTTTAAAAATAAAATAAAAAAGCAAAATAAATAATAATATAAAAATAAAAAAAACACACCCCTGTCCCCCCCCTGCTAAGGCGCAACATTGAACGCAAGCGTCGGTCTGGCGTCATATGTAAACAGCAATTGCACTATGCATGTGAGCTATCACCACGAAGGTCAGATCGAGGGTACTAATTTTAGCAGTAGACATCTTCCGTAAATCTAAAGTGGTCACCTGTAAAGGCGTTTAAAGGCTTTTAAAAATGTATGTAGTTTGTCGCCGCTGCACGTTTCTGCGCAATTTTTAAGCATGTCATGTTTGGTATCCATGTACTCGGCCTAAGATCATCTTTTTTATTTCATCAAACATTTGGGCAATATAGTGATTTTTAGTGCATTAAAATTTGAAAAAGGTGTGTTTTTTCCCCAAAAAATGTGTTTGAAAAATCGCTGCGCAAATACCGTGTGAAAAAAAAACACCCACCATTTTAATCTGTAGGGCCTTTGCTTTAAAACAATACTTAATGTTTGGGGGTTCAAAGTAATTTTCTTGCAAAAAAAAATATTTTTCATATAAACAAAAAGTGTCAGAAAGGGCTTTGTCTTCAAGTGGTTAGAAGAGTGGGTGATGTGTGACATAAGCTTATAAATGTTGTGCATAAAATGCCAGGACAGTTCAAAACTCCCCCAAATGACCCCATTTTAGAAAGTAGACACCCCAAGCTATTTGCTGAGAGGCATGTCAAGTCCATGGAATATTTTATATTTTGACACAAGTCGCGGAAAAAAGACATTATTATTTTTATTTTTTTTTGCACAAAGTTGTCATTAAATGATATATTGCTCAAACATGCCATGGTTATATGTGAAATCACACCCCGAAATACATTCTGTTGCTTCTCCTGAGTACGGGGATACCACAAGTGTGAGACCTTTTGGGAGCTTAGCCACGTACGATACCCCAAAATCCAAGCACCACCTTCAGGCCTTCTAATGCCTCGTACACACGATCAAACAATCTGGTGGAAAAGTCCGGCGCAATCCCGCCGTGTGTGGGCTCCGGCTGACTTTTTTTACCCAAAAGTCCGGCGGACTAAGAAAGTATTTTTGCACTCAAATCTGTCCGCCGGACTCGCATTTCGGTGGACAATCCGGCCGTGTGTGTGCCAGTACTTTTGAAATGAACTGACTTTTCCCGCCCGGAGAAAAGTCTGCTCATTTTGAGCGCGTCCCCAGGTAGCCGGGGTCAGAGAAGGAGGCGTCGCTGGCCCCGTCACCTGGTATTCACTTAAAGGGGAACCTCAACGCCAAAAAATCTGTGTGGGGGTTCCCCCCAGATCCATATCAGACCCTTATCCGAGCATGCTACCCGGCCGGCCAGGAAAGGGGGTGGGGACAAGCGAGCGCCCCCCCTCCTGAGCCATACCAGGCCGCGTGCCCTCAACATGGGGGGGTGCCTTGGGGAAGGGGGGCCACGCACCTTGTCCCCATGTTGATGAGGACAAGGGCCTCTTCCCGACAACCCTGGCCGTTGGTTGTCCGGGTCTGCGGGCGGGGGGCTTATCGGAAGCCGGGAGCCCCCTTTAATAAGGGGGCCCCCGGATACCGCCCCCCCACCCTATGTGAATGAGTATGGGGTATAATGTACCCCTACCCATTCACCTGTCAAAAAAAGTAAAAAAAAAAACACAACACACAAGGGTTAAAATAGTTTATTGAACAGCTCCGGGGGTCTTCTTCCGTCTTCGGGGGTCTTCTCGCCGGACTCCTCCGCTATCTTCTGCTAGCTCTTTTGCTAGCGTAGGAGCCCGGCTTTCTTCTTCGCCGCCGCCGCCTCTTCTTCCGACTTCGGGGGTCTTGTCCCCCTCTTCGGGGGTCTTGACCCCCCTCTTCGGTTCTTCTTGCCGGGCCACCACGCCTTCTTCTAGCTCTTTTACAAACGGTGGCCCGGTCTTCTGTCGCCACTGTCTTCTGGCCTTCTGTTCTTCTCTTCTGTTCTTCTCTTCTTCTCTTCTGAAGATGTTGCCTCGTCGCTCTGTTCGGTCACAATGACAGGGGCGCGGCGTGCGGCGACTTATATAGGGACATCCCGGATGATGTCCCTGCCCATTATGATGTCACACACCCAGAGGATGCGGCAACAAGAAGAACCGAAGAGGGGGGACAAGACCCCCGAAGAGGGGGCCAAGACCCCCAAAGTCGGAAGAAGAGGGTGGCAGCGGCAAAGAAGAAAGCCGGGCTCCTACGCTAGTAAATGAGCTAGCAGAAGATAGCGGAGGAGTCCGGCGAGAAGACCCCCGAAGACGGAAGAAGACCCCCGGAGCTGTGCAATAAACTATTTTAACCCTTGTGTGTTGTGTTTTTTTAAAACTTTTTTTCACAGGTGAATGGGTAGGGGTACATTGTACCCCATACTAATTCATATAGGGTGGGGGGCCGGTATCCGTGGGCCCCCTTATTAAAGGGGGCTCCCGGATTCCGATAAGCCCCCTGCCCGCAGACCCAGACAACCAATGGCCAGGGTTGTCGGGAAGAGGCCCTTGTCCTCATCAACATGGGGACAAGGTGCTTTGGGGTCCGCCGGATAGTCTGCTACGTGTGTACGCGGCATAAGGGTGTAAATTTTTGATTTCATTCCTCACTGCCTATCACAGTTTCGGAGGCCATGGAATGCCCAGATAGCACAAAATCCCCCCAAGTGACCCCATTTTGGAAAAAAGACACCCCAAGCTATTTGCAGAGAGGTATGGTGAGTATTTTGCAGACCTTGATTTTTGTCACAAAGTTTTGAAAATTGGAAAAAATAAAAAAAATATAAATTTTTCTTTTTTTTCTTCATTTTCAAAAACAAATGAGAGCTGCAAAATACTCACCATGCCTCTCGGCAAATAGCTTGGGGTGTCTACTTTTCAAAATAGGGTCATTTGGGGGGGGGGTTGTGCCATCTTGTGGCCTTCAAAACTGTGATAGGTAGTGAGGAGTGAAATCAAAAATTTGCACCCTTAGAAATCCTGAAGATTGGTGCTTGGTTTTCGGGGCCCTGTACGTGACTAGGCTCCCAAAAAGTCCCACACATGGGGTCATTTGGGGGGGTTTGTGCCATCTTGGCATTTTATGGCCTTCAAAACTGCGATAGGTAGTGAGGAGTGAAATCAAAAATTTACACCCTTAGAAATCCTGAAGGCGGTGCTTGGTTTTCGGGGCCCTGTACGTGACTAGGCTCCCAAAAAGTCCCACACATGTGGTATTGCCATACCCAGGAGAAGCCGCAGAATTTATTTTGGGGTGTAATTCCACATATGCCCATGGAATGTGTGAGCAATATATCATTTAGTGACAACTTTGGGCAAAAACAAAAAAAGGTTTTAATTTTCCCACAACTTGTGGCAAAATATAAAATATAAAATATTCCATGGACTCAACATGCCTCTCAGAAAATAGCTTGGAGTGTCTACTTTCCAAAATGGGGTCATTTGGGGGGGTTTTGTGCCATCTTGGCATTTTATGGCCTTCAAAACTGAAATAGGTGGTGAGGAGTGAAATCAAAAATGTACGCCCTAAGAAAGCCTGAAGGCAGTGCTTGGTTTTCAAAAAGTCCCACACATGTGGTATCCCCGTACTCAGGAGAAGCAGCAGAATTTATTTTGGGGTGTAATTCCACATATGCCCATGGCATGTGTGAGCAATATATTATTTAGTAACAACTTTGTGAAAAAAAAATGTGTAATTTTCCCGCAACTTGTGGCAAAATATAAAATATTCCATGGACTCAACATGCCTCTCAGCAAATAGCTTTGGGTGTCTACTTTCTAAAATTGGGTCATTTGTGGGGGTTTTGTGCCATCTTCATGGCCTTCAAAACTGTGATAGGAAGTGAGGAGTGAAATTACAAATGTATGCCCTTAGAAATCCTGAAGGTGGTGCTTGGCTTTCGGGGGCCCGTACGCGGCAAGGCTCCCAAAAAGTCGACCACACGTGGTATCCCCGTACTCAGGAGAAGCAGCAGAATGTATTTTGGGGTATAATTCCACATATAACCATGGTATGTGTGAGCAACATATCATTTAGTGACAACTTTTTGTAAAAAAAATTTTTTTTTTGTCATTATTCAATCGCTTGGGGCAAAAAAATAAAATATTCAATGGGCTCAACATGCCTCATCAATTTCCTTAGGGTGTCTACATTCCAAAATGGGGTAATTTGGAGGGGGTTTGTACTGCTCTGCCATTTTAGCACCTCAAGAAATGACATAGGCAGTCATAAACTAAAAGCTGCGTAAATTCCAGAAAATGTACCTTTGTAGACGTGACAACTTTTGCGCAAACCAATAAATATACACTTATTGACTTTTTTTTACCAAAGACATGTGGCTGAATACATTTTGGCCTAAATGTATGACTAAAATTAAGTTTATTGGATTTTTCTAATAACAAAAAGTAGAAAATATCATTTTTTTTTTCGAAATTTTCGGTCTTTTTACGTTTATACCGCAAAAAATTAAAATCGCAGAGTCAATCAAATACCTTTAAAAGAAACCCTATTTGTGGGAAAAAAAGGATGCAAATTTTGTTTGGATACAGCATTGCATGACCGCACAATTACCAGTTAAAGCAGCACAGTGCCAAATTGTAAAAAGTCCATTGAATATTTTTTTTTGTCCCAAGTGATTGAATAATGACACAAAAAAAAAAAAAAAAAAGTTTACAAAAAGTTGTCACTAAATTATATATTGCTCACACATGCCATAGTTATATGTGGAATTGCACACCAAAATATATTTTGCTGCTTCTCCTGAGTATGGGGATACCACATATGTGGGACTTTTTGGGAGTCTAGCCGCGTACGGCACCCCGAAAACCAATCACTGCCTTCAGGATTTCTAAGGGTGCAAATTTTTGATTTCACTCCTCACTACCTATCACAGTTTTGAAGGCCATAAAATGCCAAAATAACACAAAACCCCCCCAAATGACCCCATTTTGGAAAGTAGACACCCCAAGGAAATTGCTGAGGGGCATGTTGAGCCCATTGAAATTTTTTTAAATAGGTGCAATCAGGGGATTAAAACCATTATTGGGTAGTATATTGGGGTACCTAGCGCTATAAAAACCTGGCGGTGAACCTAAAAAAAATAACTAGCTACCTAAGTGACACTAATGCAGCGATCAGAAAAATGATCGCTTAGTGATACTGGCAAAAGGGGGTGAAAGGGTTAACTAGGGGCAATCAGGGGGTTAAAACCATTATTGGGTAGTATATCGGGGTACCTAGCGCTATAAAAACCTGGCGGTGAACCTAAAAAAATAACTAGCTACCTAACGGCACCAGTGACACTAATGCAGCGATCAGAAAAACGATCGCTTAGTGATATTGGCAAAAGGGGGTGAAAGGGTTAACTAGGGGCAATCAGGGGGTTAAAACCATTATTGGGTAGTATATCGGGGTACCTAGCGCTATAAAAACCTGGCGGTGAACCTAAAAAAATAACTAGCTACCTAACGGCACCAGTGACACTAATGCAGCGATCAGAAAAACGATCGCTTAGTGGCACTGGCCAAAGGGGGTGAAAGGGTTAACTAGGGGCAATCAGGGGGTTAAAACCATTATTGGGTAGTATATCGGGGTACCTAGAGCTATAAAAACCTGGCGGTGAACCTAAAAAAAATAACTAGCTACCTAACGGCACCAGTGACACTAATGCAGCGATCAGAAAAACGATCGCTTAGTGATATTGGCAAAAGGGGGTGAAAGGGTTAACTAGGGGCAATCGGGGGGTTAAAACCGTTATTGGGTAGTATATCGGGGTACCTAGCGCTATAAAAACCTGGCAGTGAACCTAAAAAAATAACTAGGTACTTAGCGGCACCAGTGACACTAATGCAGCGATCAGAAAAACGATCGCTTAGTGGCACTGGCAAAAGGGGGTGAAAGGGTTAACTAGGGGCAATCGGGGGGTTAAAACCGTTATTGGGTAGTATATCGGGGTACCTAGCGCTATAAAAACCTGGCAGTGAACCTAAAAAAATAACTAGGTACTTAGCGGCACCAGTGACACTAATGCAGCGATCAGAAAAACGATCGCTTAGTGGCACTGGCAAAAGGGGGTGAAAGGGTTAACTAGGGGCAATCAGGGGGTTAAAACCATTATTGGGTAGTATATCGGGGTACCTAGCGTTATAAAAACCTGGCGGTGAACCTAAAAAAATAACTAGCTACTTAGCGGCACCAGTGACACTAATGCAGCGATCAGAAAAATGATTGCTTAGTGACACTGGCAAAAGGGGGTGAAAGGGTTAACTCTAGGGGCAATCAGGGGGTTAAACCTTTATTGGGGGGGTAGGGGGCTACCCTGGACCTAACACTAACTGCCCTGACAGTTTTTACTGTCACAACTGACACTAAATGCAGTGATCAGTAAATAAATGATCACTGCAATCAGTGACACTGTGACTGGGAGGGGGGGCGATCGGGGTGGTGATGGGGGGGGGGGATTTGTGTGCCTATGTGTGCCTACATGTCAGTGTAGTGTTGGTGCACACTTACTTTCAGTGTTCTCCTTGCAGTCGGGTCAAAAAGACCGCCCCGAGGAGAATGACATCACTTCCTCCCTGCCTGGGTATACTATAAACAGCGGGGGAAGCTTCTCATTCGCCAGGAGCGATCGAGAGGGGATGGCAAGAAACCAATGGCCATCCCCTCATCCCGGATTGCTCCTGCAGCGAATCGGACCACCGCATCCAGTGGGAGGGGGTCCGATCGGACCCCCCACCCGCTGGAAGGCGAGCACGTACATGTACGTGCTTGTGCCTGTCGGTGCCATTGCACCGACGTACATTGCCATGCAGCGGTCCTTAAGTGGTTAAAAAAAATTAAAATTACCTTAAAATCCGACAGATTTTGTTGTCGGAATGTCCGACTGTGTGTACAAGGGCTTAGTCTGTAGGGTTCAATATTGAGTTGGTCCGCCCTTTGCAGCTATAACAAGTCTTCTGGGAAGACTGTCCACAAGATTTAGGAGTGTCTCTATGGGAATGTTTGACCATTCTTCCATTTCTCCACCCAAAACTCGCTCATCCGTGTCTTTATGGACCTTGCTTTGTGCACTGGTCCACTGGTTGGAACAGGAAGGGGCCATCCCTAAATTATTCCCACAAAGTTGGGAGCATGAAATTGTCCAAAATTTCTTGGTATGCTGACGCGTTCCCTTCACTGGAGCTAAGGGGCCAAGCCCAACCCCGGTAAAACACCATATTCCCCCTCCACCAAATTATTTTGATGATCGAGTTTGGGGTGGAGGAACTTGACTGGCCTGCCCTGGAGTCCTGACCTCAATCCGATATAACACTTTTGGGATGAATTAGAGCAGAGACTGCGAGCCAGGCCTTCTTGTCCACATCACTGCCTGACCTCACAAATGCGCTTCTGGATAAACGGTCAAACATTCCCATAGACATACTCCTAAACCTTGTGGACAGCCTTCCCAGAAGAATTGAAGCTATTATAGCTGCAAAGGATGGGCCAACTCAATAGTGTACCCTACGGACTAAGACTGGGGTGTCATTAAAGTTCATGTGCTTGTAAAGGCAGGTATACTTTTGATAATATAGTATATTCTGTATATAATTGGTTCGCTGTATTTGACATTAGGGATGAGCTTGGTGATCGAGTCGAACGCATGTTCGACTCGAACACCGGCTGTTCGCCCGTTTGGCGAAGCCAGAACTCTGTGGGCCGTTCGCGCCAAATTCGTGTGGCGCTCGCGGCCCACAATGCACTGCGCCATCGCAGTGCATTGCTGGCTCATGATTGGCCAAGCATGCCCTGTGACCCCGCATGCTTGGCCAATCACATCGCCGGCAGCGAGGAGAGCCATGATTGTGCCTTGAGCGCAGTATACACCTGTATCTATCTATATAGCTATATTGTTCTTCTGTAATTGAGCCATCAGCCTTCTGCAGGAATTTGTGGGTGTTGTCTGTGTGCCTTGAGCGCAGTATACACCTGTATCTACCTATATAGCTATATTGCTCTTCTGTAATTGAACCATGAGCCTTCTGCAGAAGTTTGTGGGTGTTGTTTGTGTGCCTTGAGCGCAGTATACACCTGTATCTACCTATATAGCTATATTGCTCTTCTGTATTTGAGCCATCAGCCATCAGCAGGAGTTTGTGGGTGTTGTCTATGTGCCTTGAGCGCAGTATACACCTGTATCTACCTATATAGCTATATTGCTCTTCTGTAATTGAGCCATCAGCCATCTGCAGGAGTTTGTGGGTGTTGTCTGTGTGCCTTGAGCGCAGTATACACCTGTATCTACCTATATAGCTATATTGCTCTTCTGTAATTGAGCCATCAGCCTTCTGCAGGAGTTTGTGGGTGTTGTCTGTGTGCCTTGAGCGCAGTATACACTTGTATCTACCTATATTGCTCTTCTCTAATTGAACCATCTGCCATCTGCAGGAGTTAGTTGGTGTTGAGGGCCTCCAGCACAGCACATTATACACCGGTATCTATACTTTAATTCCTGTTGTTCTATAATAAAGGCATCTGCAGGAGTTAGTGGGTGTTGTGTGCCTCCAGCACAGCACAGTATACACCGGTATCTATACTTTAATTCCTGTTGTTCTATAATAAAGGCATCTGCAGGAGTTAGTGGGTGTTGTGTGCCTACAGCACAGCACAGTATACACCGGTATCTACCCTTTAATTCATGTTGTTCTATAATAAAGGCATCTGCAGGAGTTAGTGGCTGTTGTGTGCCTCTAGCAGAGCACAGTATACACCGGTATCTACCCTTTAATTCCTGTTGTTTTATAATAAAGGCATCTGCAGGAGTTAGTGGGTGTTTTGTGCCTCCAGCACAATATACACTACCCAATTTCTGGTTTTCCCATCTCCCTTCAGGCCATTAGCATGTCTGGAAGGCCAACAAGGAGAGGCAGAGAGGCACCAGCCAATAAAAGAGGGCAAGCAGGCTATGTGTCTAGAGACAACAGTGCTGGTCGTGGACGCGGTGCATCGTCATCAGCACGTGGCCATGGGACACGCTTGTCCTTATTTTCGGCAGCTGGACGCTTTGAGCCGCATCATGCCAACGACTTGGTAGAGTGGATGACCAAGCCCTCTTCATCCTCCTCATCCTATCTCACCCAGGCTCAGGGTACTAGCAAAGCAGCGGCCAACGCATCCTCTTCCCTCGTCTCAAAGTCATCATCAGTGACTCCTTCCCTAGACACACCACGTCCTCCTGAGGAGTCCCCTGAACTCTTTGAGCACAGTTTTGGGTACATGCTCCAGGAGGATGCCCAGTGTTTTGTAGGCTCTGATTATGATACTCAGCTAGAGGAAGGCAGTAGCGTGAATGCAGAGAGAGGGGATGCTCAAGAAGGACAGCAATCTGGCAGTCATGTTCCACAAGCTGCAGCATACTGCCAGGTTTGCTCCAGCGATGAAGAGGGAGGGGATGATGAGGGCACTGACTCCACGTGGGTACCTGGTAGGAAAGAGGAGGAGGAGGAGGAGGCACATGTCCAACGAGGCAGGATGCCCTCCGGGGGCCAGCTCAGGGGCAGCACACCGACCGAATCACACTGCAGAGCTGCCTCTGCACGTTATTCTAAAAGTTCTTTGGTGTAGGCCTTTTTTGAGAAGAGTGCATCAGATCGCACCGCTGCTATTTGCAACATATGTCTCAAGCGTATCTCGCGTGGCCAAAACATCAGCCGCTTGGGCACCACATGCTTGACCAGACATATGTTGACCTGCCATGCAGCTCGTTGGCAAGCGTACCTCAAAGACCCACACCAAAGAACAAAGCGGACCTCTCCTTGCTCCTCATCAGCTGGGATCTCCAACCCCACTAGACCTTCAGTCCTCTCTGAAACCTGCTCTGAGAGGAATGAAGGTGTAGAATTAGGTGTGTCGCAGCCAAGTGCTTGCAGGCACTCTGCTAGCAGTACACCCACGTCCAATTGTAGCAGGCAAATTTCCCTACCCCAGCTGCTGGACCGTAGAAAGAAGTTCACTCCCAGCCATCCATATGCCCAGCGGTTGAATGCTAGCTTGGCTAAATTGCTAGCACTTCAACTTCTACCTTTTGAGTTGGTAGATTTGGCCCCCTTTCTGTGAGTTTGTGCAATGTGCGGTTCCTCAGTGGCAGGTCCCCAAACGCCACTTTTTCTCACGGAAGGCGATTCCGGCTCTCTACCGGCATGTGGAAGGCAATGTTCTTGCTTCGCTGGACAGGGCAGTCAGCAGTAAGATGCATATTACCGCTGACTCATGGTCCAGCAGGCATGGACAGGGATGTCATGGCCCATTGGGTCACTCTTCTGGCAACTGGGAAGGATGCAGGACAAGGTGCAGTAGTGTTGGAGGTTGTTCCGCCACCACGCCTCCAAAATGCTACTACTGGTTGTGACACACTTCTCTCCTCCACCCCCTCCTCTTCTTCTTCCTCCATGGCCTCTTCCAGTGCTCTGTCCTCGGATCCAGCGGTGCTCCGTAGGCGTTCAAGGGGCTACGCAAGTACTTGCGCTGGTTTGTTTGGGGGACAGGAGCCACACTGGGGCAGATATTTTGTCAGCTCTGTGGGGCAGGCCAAGAGGTAGTTGACGCCACGCCAGCTTAAGCCAGGAATGGTGGTTTGTGACAATGGCACCAACCTCCTCTCCGCCCTCCGACAGGGACAACTGACCCATGTGCCCTGTGTAGCTCATGTCCTTAACCTGGTGGTGCAGCAGTTCTTGGGCAGGTACTCAGGCTTACAGGATGTGAAGCAGGCCAGGAAAGTCTGTGTGCATTTCCACAGATCATTTAATGCCTGTGCTCGGCTGGCTGAGCTCCAAAAGGAGTTGAACCTGCCCAAAAAACGCCTTATATGTGACATGCCCACCAGGTGGCCATGCTGCAGCAGCTGTACACGCAGCAGTGGGCCATCAATGAGTACCTGTGCGACTACGGCACCAGGACAGGGTCAGGGGAGCTCGGCTTTTTCTCACCACGCCAGTGGGGCATGATCAGGGATGCATGCACTGTCCTGTCACCGTTTGAGGAGGCCACAAGGATGGTGAGCAGTGACAGTGCATGCATCAGTGACACTGTACCTCTTGTCCACCTGTTGGAGCATACGCTGCATGGAATAATGGACAGGGCACTTGAGGCAGAACAGAGGCAGGAAGAGGAGGACTTCCTTGCCTCTCAAGGCCCCCTTTATCCAGACAGTGTTCCTGCTGTCCCACCCATCACACAGGAAGAGGAGGAGGAGGAGGAGGAGGAGGGTGATTGTGTCAGCATGGAGGTGGAGCCTGGCACTCAGTATCAGCAGCAGCAGTCTTGTAGGGATTATTTAAAGTCCCAATAAACCCATAGACTTGTACGTGGCTGGGAGGAGGTAGCTGCGGATCATGTTGTCCTTAATGACCCAGAGGACTCCGGACCGAATGCCTCAGCTAACCTATGGTGCATGGCCTCCCTGATCCTGCAAAGCCTGCGGAAGGACCCTCGTATTCTTCGGATCAAGGAGAGGGACCATTACTGGCTGGCCACTCTCCTTGATCTACGGTACAAGGGTAACGTTGCCGACCTTATCTTGCCGTTGCAGAGGGAGCAGAGGATGAGACATCTCCAGGAGGCCTGCAGAAAGGTCTGTGCAACGCGTTCCCAGAGAACGGGAGGTTACAAACTCCTGGTCCTGGACAACGTGTTGCTGAGGCATCGGTCAGAACGAGCGGTGAAGAAGGTGGCCGTCTGACCGATGCGTTCAGACAATTTTTTAGTCCGCAGCCCCAAGGTATGATCGGTTCCAGCAACCATCGCCAGCATCTGATTTACATGGTGCAGGAATACCTAGGGGAAAGGTCAGACTTGGACACCTTTCCCACCGAAAATCCTCTGGCTTACTGGGTCTTGGGGATGGATCACTGGCCAGAGCTTGCACAGTAGGCAATTGAGCTGGCCTGTCCTGCATCCATCGTTCTTTCGGAACGCACCTTCAGTGCTGCTGGTGGCTTTGTAACCGATCACAGGGTGCGCCTGTCCACCGACTCGGTTGATCGACTGACCTTCATAAAGATGAATCAGTCTTGGATCACCACCAGCTACCAAGCACCTGAAGCTGATGTAACCGAATAATTTTTTTTTAAATATCACATCCCTTCAAGACTGCCTATGCTGATGCTGAGTGACTGTCCTGTTATGTTGACTGTCTATCCTCTTCCTCCTCCGCTGATATCTTGGAAGAAAATTTTTGCTTCTGGGTGATGCCACCAGCCCAATTTTTCAGCCCCTGTTTAACAGGGGCGTGTAATTACAATTTTTGATGCAATGCTTTGCAGCAGGGCTCATTCCTGCACTACAACTAGAGTATATGGGAGAGGTTGCAGTGTCGCGGCACCAGCACCAGTGCCTAAGGCCCAATTTTTCATCCCCTGTTTAACAGGGGCGTGTAATTACAATTTTTGATGCAATGCTTTGCAGCAGGGCTCATTCCTGCACTACAACTAGAGTATCTGGGAGAGGTTGCAGTGTTGTGGCACCAGCAAGCAGTGCCTAAGGCCCAATTTTTCAGCCCCTGTTTAACAGGGGCATGTAATTACAATTTTTGATATAATATTTCACAGCAGGGCCCACCTAGAATAACTGTGAGGACTTACAGTGTTGTGGCACCAGCACCACTACCACCACCCCAACCACCAAAGGCCCTATTTTTCTACCACTGTTCAACAATGGCATGTAAATAAAATTCTTGATATAATTGTTCACGGCAGAGCTCTCCAGCACCTACCAAGAGTCACTTTGAGGGCTTACAGTGTTGTGGCAACACCAACACCTTAGGCGCAAATTTTTCCAGAGCATAAAGGGCAGGCCCCTACTTTGAAACATCCAACTTACAAATGTCTCCTACTTGCAAACGGAAGGAGACAACAGGAAGTGAGATGAAAAAAGACGGACGGCAAAACAAATTATACAGGGGTGATAATCCTTCCCTATGTTTTCCATAAAGCTTAAAAATAGATTTTTTGATTGGAGCTACACTTTAAAAGTGTACCAGTTCAAAATTACAAACAGGTTCTACTTAACACAAGAAACCGACACAGTCCCTGTCTTGTTTGCACCGCCTGTATACTGCTGTTCTAAGTATATAGGGCCTGGGGGCCCCATGCCTTTCCTTTTTTTAATATGGGTAAGGGGTTCCCCTTAATATCCGTACAAGACCCAAAGGGGCTGGTAATGAGCAGGGGGGCTACCCATGCTATTTTTCTCAATGATTTTCATCCATATTGCCGGAACCAGATATTACATTAAAACCGCAAGCAGTTGACATGTAATTTTGTGCAGGGACTGTTCTAAACACGGGAAACACGTGGCACTTCATAGGCATACTATAGACACTCCCCAGGCACGAAATTTAAAGGAATATTTCACTTTTTTTTCACTTTAATCGTCATTAAAATCAGTGCTCCCCAAAAAACGTCATTTTTTTAAAACATTTTAGGTATTGACCCATGTCCCCTGGGGCAGAAGTCAGGTCCCCAAACCCTTTTTAGGACAATATTTTGCATATTAGCCATTAAAATTATCACTTTTTAATTTGAACGTTCGAGTCCCATAGACTTCAATGGGGCTCTAATGTTCGCACAAGTTTTCGGTCCCTTCGAAAGTTCTGGTGCAAACGGAACCGGGGGGGTGTTCGGCTCATCCCTACTTGACATAGCTAGAGTTTCATTTTACACTATTACAACTCTAATGTGAAATTTAAAATAATAATAGTTACTTACAGCTGATTTCAGCAGTACTGCAGCCAGCTGGAGACAGTGGAGTTTACTGCTTGTAATTTTTTATCACTACAGAAGCCTGGAGAGACTATTCCACACAAGCCATTAGTGGACATATTAGCAGCATCTTAGCAACATCAGATATGTGATCAACATCCCCATCTTCTCTGGCTCTTTTCTTTCTTCAATGTAAAGTGGCCAATCATGTGCCCAAAGAACATCAAAATTCTCTCTCCCACCATAAGTATTATATATATAAAAATTAATATTTTTTTAAAGCTGGCCCTTTACAAAAAAAAAGAGGTCCTTAAGTGCACTGTGTTCGGATGCAGGACACAGTCTGATGCTGGACACAGTGCACCTATGAGACGCTTCATTTGTGAGAGTTTAGGCCGCCATGTGGCGCTTTCTGAAACACTGAGTAGCTTCCGCCCATTTGTAGTATATATTACTACGGCAGGGCGGTTTGATTGACATCTGAGCTGATGTCATTTCCTGTTTTCTCTCTCCAATTGTGCCCAGGAGAGAGGAAACAGGAAGTATAAGAGGACAGACCTCTCCACAGGAGACATTGCTGGAGAGGACAACACACTGCAAGGTAAGTAAGGGGGATTTGATGTGAGGCTGCTGTAACTGGGTGGGACGCATGCTGCTGCAATTTGGTGGGACGCATGCTGCTGCAATTTGGTGGGACGCATGCTGCTGCAATTTGGTTGGACGCATGCTGCTGTAACTTGCTGGGGCGCATGCTGCTGCAATTAATAGTGACACATGCTGCTGCAACTTGGTTGGACACATGCTGCTGCAACTTGGTTGGACACATGCTGCTGCAACTTGGTGGGATGCATGCTGCTGCAACTTGGTGGGATGCATGCTGCTGCAATTTGGCGGTGACACATGCTGCTGCAATTTGGTGGGATGCATGCTGCTGCAATTGGTGGTGAAAAATGCTGCTGCAACTTTGTGGGACGCATGCTACTGCAATTGATGGTGACACATGCAGCTGAAATTAGGTGGGACACATGCTGCTGCAACATGGTGGTGACACATGCTGCTGCAACATGGTGGTGACACATGCTGCTGCAACTTGGCGGTGACACATGCTGCTGCAACTTGGCGGTGACGCATGCTGCTGCAACTTGGCGGTGACGCATGCTGCTGCAACTTGGCGGTGACGCATGCTGCTGCAACTTGGCGGTGACGCATGCTGCTGCAACTTGGCGGTGACGCATGCTGCTGCAACTTGGCGGTGACGCATGCTGCTGCAACTTGGCGGTGACGCATGCTGCTGCAACTTGGCGGTGACGCATGCTGCTGCAATTTGGCGGTGACGCATGCTGCTGCAATTTGGCGGGACGCATGCTGCTGCAATTTGGCGGGACGCATGCTGCTGTAACTTGGCGGGACGCATGCTGCTGTAACTTGGCGGGACGCATGCTGCTGTAACTTGGCGGGGCGCATGCTGCTGCAACTTGGTGGGATGCATGCTGCTGCAATTTAGCGGTGACACCTGCTGCTGCAATTTAGCGGTGACAAATGCTGCTGCAATTTGGTGGTGGCACATGCTGCTGCAATTTGGTGGTGGCACATGCTGCTGCAATTTGGCGGGGACACATGCTGCTGCAATTTGGCGGGGACACATGCTGCTGCAATTTGGCGGGGACACATGCTGCTGCAATTTGACGGGGACGCATGCTGCTGCAATTTGATGGGGACGCATGCTGCTGCAATTTGATGGGGACGCATGCTGCTGCAATTTGATGGGGACGCATGCTGCTGCAATTTGGCAGGGACGCATGCTGCTGCAATTGATGGTGACACATGCTGCTGTAACTTGGTGGGACGCATGCTGCTGTAACTTGGTGGGGCGCATGCTGCTGCAACTTGGTGGGATGCATGCTGCTGCAATTTAGCGGTGACACCTGCTGCTGCAATTTGGTGGTGACAAATGCTGCTGCAATTTGGTGGTGGCACATGCTGCTGCAATTTGGTGGTGGCACATGCTGCTGCAATTTGGTGGTGGCACATGCTGCTGCAATTTGGTGGTGGCACATGCTGCTGCAATTTGGTGGTGGCACATGCTGCTGCAATTTGGTGGGATACATGCTGCTGCAACTTGGTGGGACGCATGCTGCTGCCATTTGGTGGTGACACATGCTGCTGCAACTTGGTGGGATGCATGCTGCTGCAATTGATGGTGACACATGCTGTTGCAATTTGAAGGTTACACATGTAACCGTGTTTACATGTGAAAAATGCATCAAATGAACTCAAGCACAGTGGCGCCCCCCCCCCCCCCCCCCCCCTCCAGGCAGTCAAAAATTAATAATTTTTTAAAGCTGGCCCTTTACAAAAAAAGAGGTCCTTAAGTGCACTGTGTTTGGATGCAGGATACAGTCTGACACTGGACACAGTGCACCTATGAGATGCTTCATTTGTGGGAGTTTAGGCCGCCATGCGGCGCTTTCTGAAATGCTGAGTAGCTTCCGCCCATTTGTAGTATATATTACTACGGCCGGGCGCTTTGATTGACATCTGAGCTGATGTCATTTCCTGTTTTCTCTCTCCAATTGTGCTCAGGAAAGAGGAAACAGGAAGTATAAGAGGACGGACCTCTCCACAGGAGACATCGCTGGAGAGGACAACACACTGCAAGGTAAGTAAGGGGGATTTGATGTGAGGCTGCTGCAATTTGGCGGTGACGCATGCTGCTGCAATTTGGCGGTGACGCATGCTGCTGCAATTGGTTGTGACAAAAGCTTCTGCAACTTGGTGGGACACATGCTGCTGCAATTGATGGTGATACACGCAGCTGCAATTTGGCGGGGACACATGCTGCTGCAATTTGGCGGGGACACATGCTGCTGCAATTTGGCGGGGACACATGCTGCTGCAATTTGGCGGGGACGCATGCTGCTGCAATTTGGCGGGGACGCATGCTGCTGCAATTTGACGGGGACGCATGCTGCTGCAATTTGGCAGGGACGCATGCTGCTGCAATTGATGGTGACACATGCTGCTGTAACTTGGTGGGGCGCATGCTGCTGCAATTGATGGTGACACATGCTGTTGCAACTTGGTGGGATGCATGCTGCTGCAATTTAGCGGTGACACCTGCTGCTGCAATTTGGTGGGACGCATTCTGCTGCAATTGGTGGTGACAAATGCTTCTGCAATTTGGTGGGATACATGCTGCTGCAATTGCTGTTGACGCATGCTGCTGCAACTTGGTGGGACACATGCTGCTGCAATTGGTGGTGACACATGCTGCTGCAACTTGGTGGGATGCATGCTGCTGCAATTTAGCGGTGACACCTGCTGCTGCAATTTGGTGGGACGCATTCTGCTGCAATTGCTGTTGACGCATGCTGCTGCAACTTGGTGGGACACATGCTGCTGCAATTGGTGGTGACACATGCTGCTGCAACTTGGTGGGATGCATGCTGCTGCAATTTAGCGGTGACACCTGCTGCTGCAATTTGGTGGGACGCATTCTGCTGCAATTGGTGGTGACAAATGCTTCTGCAATTTGGTGGGATACATGCTGCTGCAATTGCTGTTGACGCATGCTGCTGCAACTTGGTGGGACACATGCTGCTGCAATTGGTGGTGACACATGCTGCTGCAACTTGGTGGGATGCATGCTGCTGCAATTTAGCGGTGACACCTGCTGCTGCAATTTGGTGGGACGCATTCTGCTGCAATTGCTGTTGACGCATGCTGCTGCAACTTGGTGGGACACATGCTGCTGCAATTGGTGGTGACACATGCTGCTGCAACTTGGTGGGATGCATGCTGCTGCAATTTAGCGGTGACACCTGCTGCTGCAATTTGGTGGGACGCATTCTGCTGCAATTGGTGGTGACAAATGCTTCTGCAATTTGGTGGGATACATGCTGCTGCAATTGCTGTTGACGCATGCTGCTGCAACTTGGTGGGACACATGCTGCTGCAATTGGTGGTGACACATGCTGCTGCAACTTGGTGGGATGCATGCTGCTGCAATTTAGCGGTGACACCTTCTGCTGCAATTGGTGGTGAGAAATGCTGCTGCAATTTGGTGGTGACACGTGCTGCTGCAATTTGGTAGTGACATATTCTGCTGCAACTTGGTGGGATGCATGCTGCTGCAATTGATGGTGACACATGCTGTTGCAATTTGAAGGTTACACATTTAACCGTGTTTACATGTGAAAAATGCATCAAGCAACTCTGAACTTCCTCATCAGCCTAAAAACGCCATCTTCATATTCACATAAAGCAGTTGTAAACCCTCAAGGCTTTTCACTTTAAGGCCGGGTTCACACCACAGCGATGCGGGAACGCCGCGAATCTGCGGCGTTTTCCCGCATCGCATGACTCCCGCCGGCAGTTCACACTGCCCTATGCGAACAGCTGGGAGTGTCAATGAAATGTTAATGACACCCCCCAGATCCGTCCGCATATCGCAGTGCGATCTGCAGACTCGCACAGGAATCGGATCGCATGGTGTGAACACCCATGCGATCCGATTCTGCTGCGGACCAAAAAAAGGGTCCCGTGCGAGTTTGCTGCGGGAGCGATGCGAATTCAGCCATACTTTCTGTATGGCTAAACTCGCATCGCTACGGAGATCGGATGTGATTTGCACTGCAGTGCGGTGCGAATCACATCCGGATCTCCCCCCGCAGTAGTGTGAACCCAGCCTAATGCTTTCTATGCATTAAGCTGAAAAACCTTCTGCGGTGCAGCAACCCACCCCCCTCCCCCCAGAGGCCCCCTTTTTCTTACCCGAGTCTGATCGTTCCAGCGACAGGGACAAGCACAGCAGCTCCAGCCACTGTCTCAGGTCCTCATTGGATAGATTGATAGGAGCAGAAGCCATTGCCCCCCCCTGCTGTCAATCCAATGACATGGGTGCCGGGAGGGTGGGGCTGAGTCCTGCTGTCTGCGTCAATGGACGCAGCAGGGGGACTCAGGATCGTGCCTGCATGGGTGCCCCCATGAAAAGTGACTATTCATGGGGGCACTCGAAAAGTGGAGGAGCCACCAGGGGATCCCAGAAAAAAAAAAAAAAAAAAAAAAAACTTGCACTGAGCAGGAAAGTAGAGCATGTTTGTTATTTAAAAAAAAAAAACTAAATAAAAAACAAACCTTTACAAATCATTTTAAGGGGGCCATAAATTTAATAAACATGGGATGGTTCAACAGGGACCACTGTAGTCAAACGGAAGTGGATCTACTGATTGACCTCTGTTCAACTACCCAATCTGATAAAAGCAGCTTGATCAGCACTGCAAGCAATATGATAGTGCTGATTTATGTAGTCTGACAGCGGGGGGAGTCCCCCCTGCTGCCAGAATATAACAGCACACCAGGGAAGATTCCCCCAATCCAACTGGATTGTGTCGATGGGGAAATCAGTTCAGTGTAAGGCCAGCTTTAGATATTAGTTTGGCCCGACCTTTGCCAACAATTGCTACTTCTAAAACCTGCTCACATCTGTATGGGCTGACATGACCTCTCTCATTGACCTTTAACAGCTCACCCTTCTCCTACACCCAAAAGCCACTCCATAAAAGCCATGGTTTCCATGCAATGCACCAATGAAGGCCAAAAATCCTGAAACAGTTGCATGCAATTTGGAGTAAATGGCGCTATAATATTAAGCTATATTTGCATTGTAAAATGGTTCTGGATGTGCACTTGGCTGTTGGGGTTCAAAGAATGATTGATTTGCATGGCTCCATCAACTGTCCTGAAAAATAAACCTCTTATTTTTGCAATATGTGATGTAAGGAGACCTAGTTCTGTGCACTAAGAAGCCTTTACTGTGCTACTAACTTATGATTCACTAATACTGTCCAGCTCAGTTTTTTCCCTATTCCCCCTTTGTCAGTATGATGGACCTAGCATATTCAATCCCTCAGTTTAACCTGATCCTTTGCAATTTTTTTTTTATCATAAAAAGTTTAAAGAAAGAAAAAAAAGTGTGCACACAAGATATTATGCCTTCCATTCTTACTAAGCTGACCTTGAATACTTTCCTTCTGAGTATAACCTAATCCCTGAGTCTCAGTATTCCCTGGCCTCGTACATTCTTCTCCTACGCTGAAATGGGTCCTTTACATTTTCCCTATTACAAGGCCTATACATTCTATTTCAGAGTTTAACCTGATCCCATCCCATACATTCTCAGAATGACCTAACCATGTACAGTCTCTTCCGTTTAACCCAATATCTTACATTCTTTGTATGGCCATCCCTTTGTGTATTGTCCTCTTGGGTTCAACCCAATTGCTTACATTCTTAATATGACCCGGTCCTGTACATTTATCCACTTCGGTTTAAAGGAAAAAAAAAAAAAAGTATTGAGATATGGTTGCTGACACTACTAACCACCTCCTGAAAATGCTAGTTGCCTAGCGGTCTCTGGTTGGGGCATTTTCTGAGTCACCAACTAAAACAATCATGCAACCAGTGAAGTTTGAGCCAACTGATCTGCATACTTGTTTTGAATAACCAAGCAGTGAAGCTAATGAAGCAGAAAGACATCCAGGCACTTAGCATTTTTCTTGATAAATAACAAGAAAGTGGGACTCATTTATTCTAATACAACAGACCACCTACAATGTCTGCACCATGCTATAATGCAACAGACCACCTACAATGTCTGCACCCATGCTATAATACAACAGACCACCTGCAATGTCTGCACCACCTTACCAAAGAGAACATGCTGCTCAAAGACCATAATCTGGCCATTACCTTGTTTAGGGTGCCAGCCAATGGAGCTGGTCATAGCTGACAACATGAAATGAACAAGCCAGGCACAATCCAATGATTGATCGAAAAGCCTTTACGAAGCTTTAGTAGACCAGGAGTAGATCTTCGAAAAGTCTGCTGGGGCAAGCCTAAGGCCGCGTACACACGCGCGGACTGTTCGCCCAACTTTGTCCGTCCAACAGTTTTCGGCAAACAGTCCGCTCAAACTTAGCATGGACGGACATGGCCACACACGACGAACGAACAGTTTGCTGAAACCGTGCGCGATGACGTGAACGGCACGTACGACGGGACGAAAAATACAACGTCCTATACACTGCATTATAGCTTTCGGCGTGAAAATCCTTTCTGAGCATGCGCGCAACTTTGTTTGACGAACAAGCCTACACACGAGCGGACTGTTCGCTGAAACAAGGTTTCAGCGGACAGTTTTACGGAATTTCCGAAAAACCTTGTCCGTCAAACTGTCCGCTGAAACTGTCCGCTGAAACTGTCCGCTGAAAGCCCACACACGAGCGGACTGTCAGCCCAAACACTGTTCAGCGGACAAAGTTGGGCGAACAGTCCGCGCGTGTGTACGCGGCCTAACTCTCCTGATCTCTATGATTAAGTTCTATTTGGGTGCAAAATGTCAGCGTTAAGCTGGCCACAGACTGTTTGAATCTAGGCCAGTTCATCAGGAACTAGCCAAGATTTGAATCATGTATGGGCAGGCTAAATGTACCAACACAACCAGCCGGTCGGATTTTTAGATGTGATTATTGCTAATGGCTGTTAGGCAGCGGGATAAGGGAGGTTGAGAAGGGAAGAGGCTGAGTGTTTGTAGTCAAAAGGGGCCACTGGATTAGTTCATATTAAACAAGCTTAACCCCTTAAAGGGGCCTATATGCCAAAGGATGCTAGGCAGGATTTCCAACCATGTGATCCCTGCGATTTGCGGTCACAGTGGTCATGTGATCAGAAGCTGTACCATCAAAGACCACCACTGCCACATATATGCATAAGGCCAGTGACAATGGGTTAAAGACCTATAGGTCAACCAAGTGTTGGTCAAAGCCTATGAAAATAAGCGATCGACATATCCCCGATTTTTTTTTTTTTTTTTTTTTTTTTTTTTTTTTTTTTTTTTTTTTTTTTCAAAATTTAACCACAGAATCTGAGTATTGTAGTCATCTTTTCATTATGAAAGTCCAGTGAAGTCTGGATTTTAACAAATATCGCCTGAGGGTTCTCATTTGTCATGCTTTGGCAACTGTGTATTTTGTTGCAGGCAGGTCAAGTGTCATAAGTGAAAATTGAAAATTGGTATTTTGTGATACCTCAAGGTTTTAGGTTGAAAAACACCTCACTGGGAGTGCAAATCGGGTTTTTCAGCAAAATGTGGAGTAAGCAGAAGACCTTTGGCTATAGTTCTTGTACTTTTGGCCCAGTCCACCAGGTGTACAAACAAGTGTCTAGCTCTGAAAAGTTTCTTTTGGGAGTGACCAGGAGTAATGTGGCACTAGGTATAATCCAAGTAGCATTTTATAGTTTGTTCCAATTGGATATATATTTCAGGAACAGATTTTGGGTGCAATAAAAATTGTCAATTAGCATTTTCAAGAAGACGTGTTGGGTGGTGGCAGCCTACAGACCTACACTACAGATTTCCTTTACCCAATTCTCCATATGATCAGTAGGATTTGGCCTTATACATTCTCAGTTATATGTGACATCCAGACTTGCCCCCCCATATGTGACATCCAGACCTGCCTGCCCCCTCCCCCCCCCCCCCCCCACATGTGACATCCAGACCTGCCTGCCCCCTCCCCCCCCCATATGTGACATCCAGACTTGTCCCCACTGTGACAGACTTGCCCCGTGTGACATCCAGACTTGCCCCCCATGTGACATCCAGACTGCTTCGTGTGACATCCAGACTGGCCCCCCCATGTGACATCCAGACTGCTTCGTGTGACATCCAGACTGCCCCCCCCCCCAGTGACATCCAGACTTGCCTGCCCCCCTCCCCCCCATATGTGACATCCAGACTTGTCCCCACTGTGACAGACTTGCCCCCCCATGTGACATCCAGACTTGCCCCCCCATGTGACATCCAGACTTGCCCCCCCATGGTGACATCCAGACTTGCCCTCCCCCCCATATGTGACATCCAGACTTGCCCTCCCCCCCCCATATGTGACATCCAGACTGGCCCCCCATGTGACATCCAGACTGGCCCCCCATGTGACATCCAGACTGGCCCCCCATGTGACATCCAGACTGGCCCCCCATGTGACATCCAGACTGGCCCCCCATGTGACATCCAGACTGGCCCCCCATGTGACATCCAGACTGGCCCCCCATGGTGACATCCAGACTTGCCCTCCCCCCCCATATGTGACATCCAGACTTGCCCTCCCCCCCATATGTGACATCCAGACTTGCCCTCCCCCCATATGTGACATCCAGACTTGCCCCCCCATGTGACATCCAGACTTGCCCCCCATGTGACATCCAGACTTGCCCCCCATGTGACATCCAGACTTGCCCCTCATGTGACATCCAGACTTGCCCCTCATGTGACATCCAGACTTGCCCCCCCATGGTGACATCCAGACTTTCCCTCCCCCCCCATATGTGACATCCAGACTTGCCCCCCCATGGTGACATCCAGACTTGCCCCCCCCCATATGTGACATCCAGACTTGCCCCCCATATGTGACATCCAGACTTGCCCCCCCCCATATGTGACATCCAGACTTGCCCCCCATATGTGACATCCAGACTTGCCCCCCATATGTGACATCCAGACTTGCCCCCCATATGTGACATCCAGACTTGCCCCCCATATGTGACATCCAGACTTGCCCCCCATATGTGACATCCAGACTTGCCCCCCATGGTGACATCCAGACTTGCCCCCCATGGTGACATCCAGACTGGCCCCCCATGGTGACATCCAGACTGGCCCCCCCCATGGTGACATCCAGACTGGCCCCCCCCATGGTGACATCCAGACTGGCCCCCCCATGGTGACATCCAGACTGGCCCCCCCATGGTGACATCCAGACTGGCCCCCCCATGGTGACATCCAGACTGGCCCCCCATGGTGACATCCAGACTGGCCCCCCCATGGTGACATCCAGACTGGCCCCCCCATGGTGACATCCAGACTGGCCCCCCCATGGTGACATCCAGACTGGCCCCCCCATGGTGACATCCAGACTGGCCCCCCCATGGTGACATCCAGACTGGCCCCCCCATGGTGACATCCAGACTGGCCCCCCCATGGTGACATCCAGACTGGCCCCCCCATGGTGACATCCAGACTGGCCCCCCCATGGTGACATCCAGACTGGCCCCCCCATGGTGACATCCAGACTGGCCCCCCCATGGTGACATCCAGACTGGCCCCCCCATGGTGACATCCAGACTGGCCCTCCCCCCCCCATATGTGACATCCAGACTGGCCCTCCCCCCCATATGTGACATCCAGACTGGCCCTCCCCCCCCATATGTGACATCCAGACTTGCCCTCCCCCCCATATGTGACATCCAGACTTGCCCTCCCCCCCCCCCATATGTGACATCGACTTGCCCCCCATATGTGACATCGACTTGCCCCCCATATGTGACATCCAGACTGGCCCCCCCATGGTGACATCCAGACTTGCCCCCCATGTGACATCCAGACTTGCCCTCCCCCCCCCCATATGTGACATTCAGACTTGCCCTCCCCCCCCATATGTGACATTCAGACTTGCCCTCCCCCCCCCATATGTGACATTCAGACTTGCCCTCCCCCCCCCATATGTGACATTCAGACTTGCCCTCCCCCCCCCCATATGTGACATCCAGACTTGCCCCCCCCGTGACAGACAGCCTTCCCCCCCCGTGACAGAGACTTACCTCGTGAGACATCCAGACCTGTCCCCCCCCCCCTTGTAACATCCAGACTTGCCCCCCCTCTGTGACATCCAGACTTGCCCCCCATGACAGACGTGCCCTGTGAGACATCCAGACTTTCCCCCCCTTGTGACATACAGACTTGCCGCCCCCCCTCTGTGACATACAGACTTGCCGCCCCCCCTCTGTGACATACAGACTTGCCGCCCCCCCTCTGTGACATACAGACTTGCCGCCCCCCCTCTGTGACATACAGACTTGCCGCCCCCCTCTGTGACATACAGACTTTCCGCCCCCCCATATGTGACATACAGACTTGCCCCCACCATGTGACATCCTTGCCCCGTGTGACATCCAGACTGGCCCCCATGACATCCAGACTTGTCCCCCCTGTGACAGACTTGCCCGTGTGACATCCAGACTTGCCCTTCCCCCCCGTGTGACATCCAGACTTGCCCTTCCCCCCCGTGTGACATCCAGACTTGCCCTTCCCCCCCCGTGTGACATCCAGACTTGCCCTTCCCCCCCGTGTGACATCCAGACTTGCCCTTCCCCCCGTGTGACATCCAGACTTGCCCTTCCCCCCCGTGTGACATCCAGACTTGCCCTTCCCCCCCGTGTGACATCCAGACTTGCCCTTCCCCCCCGTGTGACATCCAGACTTGCCCTTCCCCCCGTGTGACATCCAGACTTGCCCTCCCCCGTGTGACATCCAGACTTGCCCCCGCCATATGTGACATCCAGACTTGCCCCCCATATGTGACATCCAGACTTGCCCCCCATATGTGACATCCAGACTTGCCCCCATATGTGACATCCAGACTTGCCCCCCATATGTGACATCCAGACTTGCCCCCCATATGTGACATCCAGACTGGCCCCCCCATGGTGACATCCAGACTGGCCCCCCCATGGTGACATCCAGACTGGCCCCCCCATGGTGACATCCAGACTGGCCCCCCCATGGTGACATCCAGACTGGCCCCCCCATGGTGACATCCAGACTGGCCCCCCCATGGTGACATCCAGACTGGCCCCCCCATGGTGACATCCAGACTGGCCCCCCCATGGTGACATCCAGACTGGCCCCCCCATGGTGACATCCAGACTGGCCCCCCCATGGTGACATCCAGACTGGCCCCCCCATGGTGACATCCAGACTGGCCCCCCCATGGTGACATCCAGACTGGCCCCCCCATGGTGACATCCAGACTGGCCCCCCCATGGTGACATCCAGACTGGCCCTCCCCCCCCATATGTGACATCCAGACTGGCCCTCCCCCCCATATGTGACATCCAGACTGGCCCCCCCATATGTGACATCCAGACTGGCCCCCCCATATGTGACATCCAGACTGGCCCCCCCATATGTGACATCCAGACTGGCCCCCCCATATGTGACATCCAGACTGGCCCCCCCATATGTGACATCCAGACTGGCCCCCCATATGTGACATCCAGACTGGCCCCCCCATATGTGACATCCAGACTGGCCCCCCCATATGTGACATCCAGACTGGCCCCCCCATATGTGACATCCAGACTGGCCCCCCCATATGTGACATCCAGACTGGCCCCCCCATATGTGACATCCAGACTGGCCCCCCCATATGTGACATCCAGACTGGCCCCCCCATGTGACATCCAGACTGGCCCCCCCATGTGACATCCAGACTGGCCCCCCCATGTGACATCCAGACTTGCCCTCCCCCCCCCATATGTGACATTCAGACTTGCCCTCCCCCCCCATATGTGACATTCAGACTTGCCCTCCCCCCCCCATATGTGACATTCAGACTTGCCCTCCCCCCCCCATATGTGACATCCAGACCTGCCCTTCCCCCCGTGTGACATCCAGACTTGCCCGCCATATGTGACATCCAGACTTGCCCGCCATATGTGACATCCAGACTTGCCCGCCATATGTGACATCCAGACTTGCCCCCCATTTGTGACATCCAGACTTGCCCCCCATTTTGTGACATCCAGACTTGCCCCCCATATGTGACATCCAGACTTGCCCCCCATATGTGACATCCAGACTTGCCCCCCATATGTGACATCCAGACTTGCCCCCCATATGTGACATCCAGACTTGCCCCCCATATGTGACATCCAGACTTGCCCCCCATATGTGACATCCAGACTTGCCCCCCATATGTGACATCCAGACTTGCCCCCCATATGTGACATCCAGACTTGCCCCCCATATGTGACATCCAGACTTGCCCCCCATATGTGACATCCAGACTTGCCCCCCATATGTGACATCCAGACTTGCCCCCCATATGTGACATCCAGACTTGCCCCCCATATGTGACATCCAGACTTGCCCCCCATATGTGACATCCAGACTTGCCCCCCATATGTGACATTCAGACTTGCCCTCCCCCCCCATATGTGACATCCAGACTTGCCCCCCCGTGACAGACAGCCTTCCCCCCCCCCGTGACAGAGACTTACCCCGTGAGACATCCAGACCTGTCCCCCCCCCCTTGTAACATCCAGACTTGCCCCCCCTCTGTGACATCCAGACTTGCCCCCCATGACAGACGTGCCCTGTGAGACATCCAGACTTCCCCCCCCTTGTGACATACAGACTTGCCGCCCCCCCTCTGTGACATACAGACTTGCCGCCCCCCTCTGTGACATACAGACTTGCCGCCCCCCTCTGTGACATACAGACTTGCCGCCCCCCCTCTGTGACATACAGACTTGCCGCCCCCCCCCTGTGACATACAGACTTGCCGCCCCCCCTCTGTGACATACAGACTTGCCGCCCCCCCTCTGTGACATACAGACTTGCCGCCCCCCCTCTGTGACATACAGACTTGCCGCCCCCCCTCTGTGACATACAGACTTGCCGCCCCCCCTCTGTGACATACAGACTTGCCGCCCCCCCTCTGTGACATACAGACTTGCCGCCCCCCCTCTGTGACATACAGACTTTCCGCCCCCCATATGTGACATACAGACTTGCCCCCACCATGTGACATCCTTGCCCCGTGTGACATCCAGACTGGCCCCCCATGACATCCAGACTTGTCCCCCCTGTGACAGACTTGCCCGTGTGACATCCAGACTTGCCCTTCCCCCCCGTGTGACATCCAGACTTGCCCTTCCCCCCCCCCCGTGTGACATCCAGACTTTCCCTTCCCCCCCGTGTGACATCCAGACTTTCCTTCCCCCCCGTGTGACATCCAGACTTGCCCTTCCCCCCCGTGTGACATCCAGACTTGCCCCCGCCATATGTGACATCCAGACTTGCCCCCGCCATATGTGACATCCAGACATGCCCCCCCATATGTGACATCCAGACTTGCCCCCCCATATGTGACATCCAGACTTGCCCCCCCATAAGTGACATCCAGACTTGCCCCCCCATATGTGACATCTAGACTTGCCCCCCCCATATGTGACATCTAGACTTGCCCCCCCCATATGTGACATCTAGACTTGCCCCCCCCCCATATGTGACATCTAGACTTGCCCCCCCCATATGTGACATCTAGACTTGCCCCCCCCCCATATGTGACATCTAGACTTGCCCCCCCCATATGTGACATCTAGACTTGCCCCCCCCCATATGTGACATCTAGACTTGCCCCCCCCCATATGTGACATCTAGACTTGCCCCCCCCCCATATGTGACATCTAGACTTGCCCCCCCCCATATGTGACATCCAGACTTGCCCCGGTGTGACATACAGACTTGCCCCCCCCCGTGACAGACTTGCCCTGGGTGACATCCAGACTTGACCCCCCAAGGTGACATCCAGACTTGCCCCCTCATATGTGACATCCAGACTTGCCCCCCCCAGGTGACATCCAGACTTGCCCCCCAGGTGACATCCAGACTTGCCCCATGTGACATCCTGACTGCCCCCCCCGTGACAGACTTGCCCTGGGTGACATCCAGACTTGCCCCCCAAAAGACATCCAGACTTGCCCCCCCCCGTGACAGACTTGCCCTGGGTTACATCCAGATTTGCCCCCCCAAGGTGACATCCAGACTTGCCCCCCCCATTTGTGACATCTAGACTTCCCCCCCCCATTTGTGACATCTAGACTTGCCCCCCCCATTTGTGACATCTAGACTTGCCCCCCATTTGGGACATCTAGACTTGCCCCCCCATTTGGGACATCTAGACTTGCCCCCCCATATGGGACATCTAGACTTGCCCCCCCATATGGGACATCTAGACTTGCCCCCCCATATGGGACATCTAGACTTGCCCCCCCATATGGGACATCTAGACTTGCCCCCCCCCATATGTGACATCTAGACTTGCCCCCCCCCCCCATATGTGACATCTAGACTTGCCCCCCCCCCATATGTGACATCTAGACTTGCCCCCCCCATATGTGACATCTAGACTTGCCCCCCCCCCCATATGTGACATCTAGACTTGCCCCCCCCCCATATGTGACATCTAGACTTGCCCCCCCCCATATGTGACATCTAGACTTGCCCCCCCCATATGTGACATCTAGACTTGCCCCCCCCCCATATGTGACATCTAGACTTGCCCCCCCCCCATATGTGACATCTAGACTTGCCCCCCCCCATATGTGACATCTAGACTTGCCCCCCCCCCATATGTGACATCTAGACTTGCCCCCCCCCCCCATATGTGACATCTAGACTTGCCCCCCCCCCCATATGTGACATCTAGACTTGCCCCCCCCCCCCCATATGTGACATCTAGACTTGCCCCCCCCATATGTGACATCTAGACTTGCCCCCCCCCCATATGTGACATCTAGACTTGCCCCCCCCCCCCATATGTGACATCTAGACTTGCCCCCCCCATATGTGACATCTAGACTTGCCCCCCCCATATGTGACATCTAGACTTGCCCCCCCCCATATGTGACATCTAGACTTGCCCCCCCCCATATGTGACATCTAGACTTGCCCCCCCCATATGTGACATCTAGACTTGCCCCCCCCATATGTGACATCTAGACTTGCCCCCCCCATATGTGACATCTAGACTTGCCCCCCCCATATGTGACATCTAGACTTGCCCCCCCCATATGTGACATCTAGACTTGCCCCCCCCATATGTGACATCTAGACTTGCCCCCCCCCCCATATGTGACATCTAGACTTGCCCCCCCATATGTGACATCTAGACTTGCCCCCCATATGTGACATCTAGACTTGCCCCCCCATATGTGACATCTAGACTTGCCCCCCCCATATGTGACATACAGACTTGCCTAGTGTGACATAGACTTGCCCCCCCCCGTGACAGACTTGCCCTGGGTGACATCCAGACTTGACCCCCCCAAGGTGACATCCAGACTTGCCCCCCCAGGTGACATCCACCAGGGGGGCAAGTCTGGATGTCACACGGGGCAGTCTGGATGCCCCCCCAGGTGACATCCAGACTTGCCCCCCCAGGTGACATCCAGACATGCCCCATGTGACATCCTGACTGCCCCTGTGACAGACTTGCCCTGGGTGACATCCAGACTTGCCCCCCCCAAGGTGACATCCAGACTTGCCCCCCCCCCAAGGTGACATCCAGACTTGCCCCCCCCCCCCAAGGTGACATCCAGACTTGCCCCCCCCAAGGTGACATCCAGACTTGCCCCCCACCCAAGTGACATCCACCAGGGGGGGCCAGTCTGGATGTCCCCCCAGGTGAAATCCAGACTTGCCCTCCCCCGGTGACATCCAGGCTTGACCTCCCCCGGTGACAGACTTGCCCCGTGGGACATACAGACTGCCCCCCGTGACAGACTTGCCCTGGGTGACATCCAGACTTGCCCCCCCCCCTCCGGTGACATCCAGACTTGACCTCCCCCGGTGACAGACTTGCACCATGTGACATCCTGACTGCCCCCCTGTGACAGACTTACCCTGGGTGACATCCAGACTTGCCCCCCCCCAGGTGACTTCCAGACTTGCCCCCCATATGTGACATCCAGACTTGCCTCCCCAGGTGACATTCAGACTTGCCCCATGTGACATCCTGACTGCCCCCCTGTGACAGACTTGCCCTGGGTGACATCCAGACTTGTCCCCCCCAAGGTGACATCCAGACTTGCCCCCCAGGTGATATCCAGACTTGCCCCCTCATATGTGACATCCAGACTTGCCCCCCCAGGTGACATCCACCAGGGGGGCCAGTCTGGATGTCACACGAGGCAGTCTGGATGTCCCCCCAGGTGACATCCAGACTTGCCCCATGTGACATCCTGACTGCCCCCCGTGACAGACTTGCCCTGGGTGACATCCAAACTTGCCCCCCCAAAAGACATCCAGACTTGCACCAACCCCGTGACAGACTTGCCCTGGGTGACATCCAGACTTGCCCCCCCCATATGTGACATCCAGACTTGCCCCCTCAGGTGACATCCACCGGGGGGCCAGTCTTTATGTCCCCCCAGGTGACATCCAGACTTGCCCTCCCCCGGTGACAGACTTGCCCTGGGTGACATCCAGACTTGCCCCATGTGACATCCTGACTGCCCCCCCGTGACAGACTTGCCCTGGGTGACATCCAGACTTGCCTCCCCCAAAAGACATCCAGACTTGCCCCCCCCCCAGGTGACTTCCAGACTTGCCCCCCATATGTGACATCCAGACTTGCCCCCCCAGGTGACATCAACCAGGGGGGGCCAGTCTGGATGTCACATGGGGCAGTCTGGATGTCCCCCCAGGGTGACATCCAGACTTGCCCCCCCAGGGTGACATCCAGACTTGCCCCCCCAGGGTGACATCCAGACTTGCCCCCCCAGGGTGACATCCAGACTTGCCCCCTGACAGACTTGCCCTGGGTGACATCTAGACTTGCCGCCCCCTTCTGTGACATCTAGACTTGCCGCCCCCCTCTGTGACATCTAGACTTGCCACCCCCCTCTGTAACATCTAGACTTGCCCACCCCCCTCTGTAACATC